>NC_140582.1:1047820135-1048351986 GCF_964204655.1 Triturus cristatus
ACATCTGTAGTTTCTAGGCCACACCGTATGGTAAATTTTACTGCATCTCTCCCATCCTTGACTGCTTGAGAGAGCAGAGCCCAGGCCTCCTCCGGGACTTGTGGCAGCACTTGCGCAACCATCTCCCAAATGGAATGGGAGAAACGTCCCAATAAGCATGCAGTATTCACCGACCGCAATGCCAGGCTAGAGGAAGAAAACAACTTTTCTAAATGAGTCCAGCCTCTTGGATTCCCTATCTGGAGGTGCGGATGGAAATGCACCCTGGGACATAGAGGCCTGCATCACCAAACTTTGAGGGGTGGGATGTTGGCTGAGGAACTTCGGATCGCCCTATGCTGGGCGATGGCGGCGTGCATTCGTCTCATACACAGGAGCCCCTGTGCTAGGCTTGGACCAGGTGTCTAGAAGCATTTCTGTAACTGCCTCATTAAAGGGCAAAGGGATTCTGAAGTGGAAGACCCAGGTTGAAGCACTTCGGTCAGGAGATTAGTCCTGACCTGCACTGAGGGCAGTTCTAGTCCAAGGACTTCAGCTGCCCTCTTTAGCACCATGGCATAGGATGCCCCCTACTCTGTAGCCACTGTTTTCTGTGTGTTTTTTTTAAGGGATTCCATTTTTAATAAAAAAAAAAAAACATTTTAAAACATTTTATTGGCATTTTGTAACATGTAACATTCAAAATATCAATGGATTATTCCGCAGTGTTTACAATGAATAACATAGGCGTCCTTTATCAATATTAGTACATCTCTTCCATGAGACAACAAATCATAACTCACAGTCAGTGTTCATTGATCTATTTTGTGTTGTGTCCCCAACCCTGGTTACCCCATCTTAGTCAACTAATCACTATCATCCGACATCTGCCCCTCTTGAGTGGGTTTGCAAATATTACCACGGAATGTGTTCCATTTTCCCCACACCCGGGCCCATTTTTGGGGACAACCCCGATGAATATAAACAGACTTTTCGGCTACCATTATACCGTCCATATCATTGCACCATTTCCGATAAGTCGGAGCCGTCCCAGAACCCTAATGTTGTGCTATATTGCGTTTCGCCAACAACATTCCTAGTGCCACAAAATCCTGACCTGCGTGATTGAGATCTGTGGGTTCCCAAATGTTGAGCAATCTCTTTGGTTCTGGTGGGACCTCCACTCTAGTCACCTGCGAAATTGTATGCATGATTGCCTCCCAATAGAGTGTAATTGCCGGGCATTCCCAAATTGCGTGCCAGAAGGGGCCTATCGCTCCGCATTGCCTGAGACAGAGTGGAGTGTCTGCCCTACCGAGCTTATGTAGCAAGATGCGTGTGTAGTATACACAGTGTAAGATCTTCAATTGTATTAGTTTTAGTGTGGAAGGTATAGCTACTTCTCTCGGGGACGCGTGGGCTGCCCGCCAATCTTCCTCATCTAACTCACCTAAGTCTGCTTCCCATCGTTCCTTAAGGGCCATCGTGGGGTCAGGTTGATTGCTGATTATTTTCCGGTATGTTAGGGAGATGGCTTTTTTGCTTAAATGTTCTGCAAGAAGTCTGTCTTCCAGTGGTGAAGCCTCCGGAAGCTGCGTGGTGGGAAAAATTGCTGCCATGAGCGCATGCCTAACCTGCATGTATCTTAAGGTTTCTGTCTGTGCCAAACAATATGTAGTTTACAGCTGTGTGAAAGGGGTGACAGCTCCTTTCTTCCACAGGTCACCCACCTTAGAGATGCCTATCAGGTCCCCTTCTCTGAATCCCTTAGTGTTTCGCAATTGTCCTAGTTGTTGAGTGACCCACAGTGGTGTCGCTTGTGTGAGAACCCCTTCCCATCCCAATGCCCTCTGTGCCGCTCTCCATACATATAGCGTGTGCACTGTGGGACCTGTATAGGCTGTCTTTCTAGATCTAATATAAAATGTCCCCATGATCCCTTCCGCTTCTAGAAGATGTCTATCCATACGGAACGCTGGGTCATCTTGTGATGCATGAAGCCATTGATTTACCACAGTTAGCTGTGATGCCCAATAGTATGTTTGTATGTTTGGAAGGGCGATACCGCCATCGTACCAGCCCTTCACAAGTTTCTTCATGGCGATACGGGCTGACCTTCCATCCCATAGCAACTTAGTTACCTCGGCACCGATCATTTTAAAATAGGTGGGGTCGACCGGCAATGGGGTATTTTGTAGGATGTATAAGAATATGGAAAGTACCATCATCTTAAAAAGGGCCGCCCTTCCCCCGTAGAGTGGCAACGAGCGCCAGTGTTTGACCTCTCGGCGCAGTCTGTCCAGGGACTTCGAAAGGTTTTCTTCAGTGAAACGCGTGTCCTGATGTGTAACATATATGCCAAGATATTTGAATCCCTGTTCTACAATTTGGATGTCGCAGTTGCGTGGCATTTTAGGCAGAGGGCCGTGCAGGCAGTAAAGAAGTGATCCGTAGCCACTGTTAGCGGAGAAAGAATGCCAGTATCTGGAGAAGTGTCCAGTCCACTGGCTTCTACAAGTGCTTCACAGAGTCATACTGGTGTCCCAGTGGGCCCATAGACCCCTCCCATTCCTCTCCTGAGCCTAGCACATCTTCAAAGTGCTCAGGCGACAACGTAGAACCTCTGAGTTCAATCTGTGCCGGGATCGGCATTGATGTCTTTCCGGCTCCGTGTCGTCGGGGATGAGGATGGGGCTGGCACCGCCGGCACCGACTCTGAGTCCGATGCCGGAGGAGGTCGTATTGGCTCCACGGAACTGTGCCTAGAGTGTCGGTGTTCCTTACCTCTCTCGTCGACAGACAACAGCCAAGGTGAAAATGAAGTCTGCTTGGACTTCTCCTTCTTCTTATGCCTCTTACTCGAGTGTCACAAGGACCTCGAGTGGAAGAAGAGGACTTAGGGCTCCGGAAGCGGTCCCATGACCTCCTCTTCTGCGATCGGGACCGTGACCTCAGCGAAGTCTCGCTCAACGGTGTCGACTGACGGGCCATGAGGAGCTTCATCGCCCGCTCCCTCAAGGCCTTTGGAGCCATGGCCCGGCAGTCCGAGCACAATTTCGAGTCATGGCTGCGCTCAAGACACCAGAGATAGATGAGGTGGGGACCAGTGACCGACATCATGCGGTGGCAGGCACCACACGGCTTGAAATCTGCCTTCCTCAAAGACATCCCTCGCACACAAAGTGGAAAAAATTCTGAAGTCGAGAAAAAATCTACCAAAAAGTGGCAGAGGTGTAGCTCTTCCCGGATTGGCGCTTAATTGTCGTGGGAAAAAAATAAACTGATGTCCGCGCGCCTTGAGTGGCACCTACAAAGGCTCTGCAATGTCATAACCGACGCTGCCGACGACGTCACGTGGAGCTGAATGGAGCCACCTGACGGCAAGCACAAGGGGTATTGCTCAGCAAAGGTTTCCGGATCCAGCCTGACGTCTGGGAAATTCAAAGATAAAGAATCTGTAGCTAGAAGTTTCTATCAGATCTGGAGTACAACATATTGATGTTTGCATGCGGTCTGATGTCTAAGGTTATGGAGTGTACATGTGGTATTTGAATGTGTTTGGATTGCAGTTCAGGTTGGATATGTTATAAATGTACCCTCATGTAGGTTGCTGAGTTTGCATGATGTCTGAAAGCCTTTTATAGTGTGGTTTATGGCATATCTTAGTGTGGAGTGTTAACAAAGGTTTAGGTGCTGTAAGTTTTGTGTTCATTGTAGCATACAGCAGGTATTCGAATATAGAATCTCATTGTGTTGGAGTCTGCAGGTTTTTGTGTAGACATGAATGAGATGGCATCATTGTTTTCTGCATCTTCTGCCATGCGCCGCTGGGGTCTCCACCACTGGAGGCTTAGGCCTTGGGTGGGGTATGCCTTGGCACTGCGGGAAGGAAGCATGGTCTGGTCCCAAACTGGACTCTCCGGCCAAACGGGGGTAGGCCACCCACAACAGGTTGGGCACAGGGCCTGACTAAAGGCCTGGTCCTGCAGCGAACCCTTGGTATGTATGGCTGAGGGCTCTTGCAGTATAGGATGGCCAACCCCCGCCATGAACGGCTGTAGGCCTGGGTCATTGAGGGTTGAAAATTAAATACACCATAAAAACTCCATGAAATTCACTGAAAAATGAACATCTAAAAATTAAGTTATGGCTTAAACACCCAAAACCACTTACATTCATCAATTATGGTTAGCAACACATACAACACAAATCAAAACTCACACAACTTGCACTGCAATCCAACCCACTAGAGACCATAGACATTCACTTGTGGGGAGAGCTGCCCCTCCCCGGGCATGGGCCTGTGCACCCCCTTGCCTAGCCAAATTAGTCATTCTGCCCCACCTTGCCACCAGATAGGAGTTTTTACTTCCAGTCAGCCCCTCAAGCTGGATAAAAGGCCACTATTAGCCTGAGATTGTTCTGTTTATTGTTTGGGTGGCTAGTGCCCTCTCCCCTCCATTCCCCCGGGGCATAGGGCTGTGCTCTCCCACCCTGGGAAAATCAGTCTTTTTGTTCCCTCCCAGGGGCATAAAGGTTGTGTTTACCTCCGATCTGTCCCTCCGCATAGCAGAAAGCCCACTTGGCCACCACGGAATATTTAGAATTACTGTTTGAGGGGAGCAGACATTTGGGCACGGGCTTGTGATTCGCACCCCCCCAGGCAGACAGGGGGTGTTAAGACCAAATTTCCCCCGGGAGGGTGGGACAGATAGTCCGCTACACCCCACCCCCGGGCCTGTGCCTCTGCTCTGCACTCAGACACATGGGTCTTTCTGATATCCTCAGGGGAGGATAGGGGGATGTTTATCCCGAGTCTGCCACCCCAGGAGGGCAGAAACTCCATTAGGCACCAGAGAAGTGTTCAGTTAAATGTTTTGAGTGCCTCACCTGCCTGAGAAAATCAGTCTTTCTGCCCTCCAGTGGAGGTGAATAGGGGGGATTTATCCCCAATCTGCAAACCTCTAGTGGGCAGACAGCCAACCAGACTATGAGGGAATATTTTTGAATTCCTATTTGGGAGGGACAGGGCACACTGGGCATGGGACTGTGCTGCCCCCGGGGAGCTTCTAGCGTGGTGGGGGTGGCAAGTTCAGGGAGCGGGCAGTGCCCTACCCCAAAACAGGCCCAACAGTCTTTTTGCCGCCCTGGACGTGCAGTTGGGGAGGATTGCTCCCAATTTGCCCCCGTGGAGGTTAGAGGAAAGAAAGCCCACTAGACACAAAGGAAACAATGGTCAGAAAAAAGTAGGGATGGGGTGGCCACCCAGGTGGTGCCCCAATTCTAAATGAGCCCAAGTCTTTCTGCCCCCTCCCCCCCCGGAGGTTGATTGGGAGTTTAGCACAATTCTGCCTTCGGGGGGAGGGTCAAAAAGCTCACAGGAGACCAGAGATATATTTCCTTGGTTTTCCAAAAAAATATGGAATGTGGGCGCAACACCCTTGTGTTGGACGTATCTTCCACTCCTAAAGCCCCAACAGTCTTTCTGCCCCCCTGGATTCACAAAGCCTCCACATTCCCATGGCAAGCGAGAGGAAATTTGGATTCTTATGGGCAGAGTTTTGACATATGGACCAGCAGAGTGGGTGTAAATCCAAATGACTTCTTACTTGCCATGCTGAATGGCTGCATTATTTGGGCCATTTCCTCTTACTTGCCATGCTGAATGATTGCACTATTTGGGCCCTGGCCCGGGCTCCACCGCCACCTATGGAACCCTACTAAACCCAGAAATCTCAGAAAATTGGACACTCATGTGTCATGTGAAATTGTGGGGATCCAACTACATTATTTTACGAGCAATGCCCAGAAAACCTCAAACTTTGTCTAAATTTCCTTATTTTCCTCACATTTCTGTGAGGAAAGGTTTCAGAATCTACGCAGATCTAGTGGGTATCTATGGTTTCAAAAATGTCTAGGTTTCCCTGGGTGGCACCAGAGTCAGGCCTAAATGCGCCACCTACCTCCACCCCCAAAACATATGATTTTATTTTTAAAGGAAATCTTGATGTTTCTAAATTACATTTTGGAGTCTGTTGTGTGGCGGCTGCTAAGCCAAGTCACACAAGTGGGGTAGCTTTTTGATCAGGAGGAGCATGGGAATTGTGGATGGTGCACATTTTGTAGTTCGCCACAGATTTCGGAAGTTTCTATCAGAAATATAAGGAAAATGCTTGAATTTAGTCTCACTTTAAGGTTTGCAGGGCATTGTGAGTAAGAAACCGTTACGGGATCTATATAAGGCACACCACCCTGGACTCCCCTGGGTGTCTAGTTTGGTAGGTTTCCACGGCTACAAGATTTCCCTGATTGGTAATAGGTTTCAGGTATGTAGGTTGCGTGTGTACGGGAGAGTCCCTTCCCCACCAGAGCAAGCTGCACCATCAAAACAGAGCTTGCTTGCCAGCGGCTTCTAGCTCCGTCCATGGTGTTGCAAATTCTCGAGCCTCTTACTGTATGGACAGCAACCTCCCTCAATGGTCACAGTTTCTCAAGCGTTTAGCCAGAAAAAAACAAGCATTGGCATAGCCAATAGGTCTCGCCTTTGGGACCTTATAAGTGTTTTGCCAGACCTATTGGCTTTGCCAGTGTATTTAGGCTATGTTGTAGAGGAGTGTACCTGCTGTGCAGCATGTTGAAAATGTATAATAAAGTAATAAGTATTTTTGTTACCTTATATGGCCATCCTGTGAATGTTGTCGCAATAGGTCTCAGACCCATGGCAGACATAATCAAACATTGTTGGCAATTGCTGGATTTGTGGTGCCAGTACTAGGTAAAGAGAATGTGTTTCCCTTCCCTTGATGGCCCCTTTTAACTGCTAATGATGTTAATACCATTTTATACAATGTCTTTCTTTTTAGTGCGCAGCGTTCCTTCCTTCAACATCATCCACCCTGGGGGCGTTGGTCAAAATTGAAGGAGAAAGCAGGTTGGAAAGGCGAGAACCAAGCAGTAAGAGGCAGCGTAGGCTAAAAGAAAGGGAGACATGGTGTAATGAAAGAGCCACTCTTGTGGTTTGGCACTCTATGATGACCTTTGATTACCATCATTTTAACTTACTTTAGTGTATTATTTTACCCTAGCCTTAATGTAGGATGGTCCTGCATAAGCCTGCTTCTCTTCTGTCTTGTAATCTTGCTGTCTTTTAGTGGGAGCTGTCACAGAGTAGAACAGTACTATTGGCTTTGACATGGCCTCATGTCATCTTGTTTTCTGACTTTGCCTTGCTTCTGCGTGCACAGTAGCGCTTGCAAGTTGTTTGGATTATGAGAATTATAAGTGCTTACTATTGGCTTTCACATGTCCTCATGTCATCCTTTTTCCTTGGCTTTGCCTTGCTGCAGTTTTTCTGCGTGCACAGCAGTGCTTGCAAGTTGTTTTGGTTATTCACATTGAAGGTTTTTCTGTTTTTCTGAGTGATTGCTTTTGTACTCTGGAAGGCCTTATGAGAGCTTTGTCAAGATAGAGGTTGGAAGATGTGAGAATGTACAACTCTGTCTCGGAGTCAAAATAGGGAGCTTGGCCAGCCCCCGTCTTGGCCTTGATGCAGACTGGTACAGCCGGCTCGGTTCTTTCTCATGAGAAGGGGGTGAGGTTTTCTAGAAGCTTCGTCTTACGTTTAGTAATGTTATTAAAGCTGGGAGCCTTCGGGGGCCAGGTGGAAGTTCATCACAGAATAGAAGTATTGCTGTGGAGGTGACGGAACTTGAGTCCCGACTGAACTCCTTCCTGGGCTGTTGAAGGGCTTCCCTAGCTTGAGTTGGCAAGGATGATGCAAATTCAATCGGTGAGGTGTTCCTAACCATTTGGTATATATTTTCCACTCTTTGCTACTTGTATATTCTGCATTTTATTTTACTTGTTCAATTAAAGTGTTTGATACCTGAGAATCTGCATTTACTGATGTATTTGGCCTACCGTTCGAAACATTGCATTCATAAACTTGTGTGTGTGTTATTTTAAATGCACCTGAATTTGTGTTATTGCCTCGCCTAAAGGGAGTGCTGCGTCCTTTCCTCGTCTTTAGGGGGTGCTGCTCAAAGTATATGTTCTAAATGCACCTGAATTTGTTTTATTGCCTCGCCTAAGGGAGTGCTGCTCAAAGTGTATATTATTTAAAGGTGCAGTGGTATATTTGCCTCCAGAGTGGGCGTGCAGGGTTTGGGTGTGTCCTTTTAGTGAAAAGCACTTTCATTACATCTTGGCGTCATTCTCACAGGATTCGAACGTTGATTTAAAAGGGGAAAAACATGTTTTCTAGAAAATCAAAAGCGGATTCTCAGATGCCAATTGAAATACCTGGATGGGAGCTTATCCCATATAGCGCATTAGCTCATGAGCGGGCTAATTAATTGTGCTGGGCTGAGTGAGAATTGCAGCGTGTGTTCAGCTGACACTATGTCAGCACAATTGGTTGTGTGTTTGCAAAAAATCCCTGTGAAGATAGAAGAGCTTGCTACGTTAGGAAGAAGAGGCTGGATCCTCTTCAATGCTTATTGTATAATGCATGAAAAGTATGTACAGTTGCAGCGTGGGTTTGAAAAATTAGAGAAACAGTTTGTTGTAACCAAAAATGCCTCTACGATGTTAATAAGTTATTGCAAGATAAGTTGAAAACATACCAGACTGTGGCAGAAAAGGCTGCAGTTCGTATCTCTTTGAAAAAAAGAGTTAAACATGTACCAAGCTCTGAAGCCGTTTGTTTTGACCAGTTATGATGAGTCATATGTGAAAAATGTGAACTTAAAGAACGTGCCAGTTAATCTGCAGGCTTCACAGACGGTCTTAATTAATTCTTTTGAGGATGTTACTCAGCCAGAAAGGAATGTGCAGGAAAATAAACAGACCAGTTTTTTAGACTTAACGATTGCTGGTTACAGGTATAAATTAGACATGGCGGTGAATGATAAATCTTGCTTTACATGGAAAAATGCTATTTTGAAAAGAGAAATGCAGCGGTGTGCATTTGAATCTGCACAACAGACTGTGCAGTTTATTTGAAAAGCATGGTCAATTCAGAAAGGAGACAGTGAATTTGATGTGCCAGTTCAGGATCAGTCTGAGATTTTTAGTTACTGTGAAGAACAGGGAAAGAAGAGTATACTTTTAAATTTAGATGCTGGACAAATACAAATGTGTGAGAAAGTGCCATCTTTCTTGCACCGTATGCCCCTACTTTTTGCTGAATTGCTGATGTACTTTGACTGAGTGTGCCCTGGGCTCCTGCCAATCAGGTGCCCAGGGCCTGTGCTCCTTCCCTAAAACTGCATTGAAGCCTAAACCCAATTGGCATCTCTGGGCACATGTCAGCCCCTGGTAAATGGTACCATAGGTACCCAGGGCACTGTGACCAGATAAGGCCCCTAAGGGCTGCAGCACTTATTGTGCCACCCTTAGAGGCCTTGTACCCTGACACACACACACTGCCTTTGCAGGCTGAGTGTCTTGGTGCAGAACAAAACAGAGAGTCGACATGGCATACATCCCTGTGTGCCATGCCCACAAACACACTGCCCTGGCATACTTCAGTCACCCCTCTAGCTGGGTGCACTATGCCAGTGGTGTGGGTACAGGGGCATGAGCCCTGTATCCCTACAGTACCCAGGTCCATTCCTGGGCACTGAAAGTGCCGTGCTGCCATTAAGAGTATATGGTGCTGGGAGGTCGTCATCACGAACTCCACAGCACCATGATGGCTACACTGAAGACTGAGAAGTTTGGTATCAAACTTCTCAGCACATTAAACCCACACTACTGCCAGTGCGGGATTTAATGTAAGATGCACGACAGACGGCATCTTAGAGCTGCCCCCTGAACTTAACCAACAACCAGCGTCCTGACTGAGAGGCTGCCTAGGCTGCCACCCAGCAGACATGTTGCAGGACCCCTGGGTAGAGGGCCATCCGCTCTCGTGTGTCTCCAACAATGCACATCCTGGGCGAGGTGCTAGGTCTCCTCCCCCAGGATGGGCAGGGGAAGCTTCAAAGGCATGCCGCCTTTGTGAGCTTCTCCAGGCCACTTGCTGTACTCAGCAACTGGCCCCCACCGATTTTGACCCCCACTCTGGCGGGAAGATCGGCGGGAAAACCCAAGTGAAGAAAGGGGGTGTGCCAGCCTCTGCCAGCCCGAACCCTCAGGTGGGGGAGGCGAGGTAAAGCACAACTCCGGGCTCTCACCATCTTGAGGAGAGGGAGCCCTACCCAATCAGGACTAGGCTCCTGCCCCCCTCCCACTGGAGAGTGGCAGGCTATGGAGTGTACCCACCCCAGGGAAGGGACCCATTGGTCCCTGACCTCTACCTACTTGTAATGCCCCTGAATTTCGTATTTAGGGGCACCCGGAACCTTCCTTCCTCAGATCCCGATTTTGAAACAAGAAGAAGAACAAGAAGAAAGAAGACCTGACGTGCAGCTGCTAACAAGAGGACGACACCAACTGACTTGGCCCCAGCCCTACAGGCCTGTCGACCCTCGAACCTGCTCCTGCTAAACCCCGGCGTCTCCAGTGGTCAGCAACCTCGAAAACCCCAGAGGACCTGACTGCCTTGCTCATCTAAAGACTGGGACTCCCACGAGCAGTGGTTCTGCTCAAACAGCAACAACCCCTGGTGCCAGCCAGGAACCGCGAATCCAGCACACTCTGCACCTGCCGAACCTGGCCTGTGCCTGAGTGAACAAAGACCACGAGGACGTCCCCCTGGCAACTGAGACCCAGAATCCAGCACCCAAGGACCTTCCTCGACGTTCCTGATGACTCCTGCAGTCTCACAACCAGGGACCCCTCCAACCGCGGCCAGCAGAGGGTAAGATTTCCCGACGCCAAAAGGCACCCCTGCACCCGGCGCCCTGCGGCCCCCTGTGCCCAACTCCTGGGTGCCTACCTAGCCTACAGCTTCCCAACTTACCTCTCGAAGTGGTGGTCACACCTGAAGAATTTCCGTCCCCGAGCTTGCAGCCTTTGTTCATCTTGCAGCTTCTCCATTGAAATACATTGGGCGCCCGACGGCTCAAAAGCACCCTGCACCCAGCTGCCCGAGTGCCCCTGGAAGTGCAACACCTATCCCATCTTACTTCCCCACTTGCCCTGTGTAAGTGACCAGGAGCCCAGCTCCCACAGCTGCGTGGCCTGCCTGCTAGCAGCCACCAACCAAAGGCCACCTGCCCACCATAGGGAAACATTGGGCCTAACTCTCTCTGCACCCGGCTGCCCCTGTGCCGCTGAGGGTGTAACAACTGTACCTACCTGACCCTGGGAGATCCCTGAGTCTATGCCCAGAACCTTAACTCTGCCAGTCGAGTACTTACCTCAAACCCGATAACCTACATTTTCTCCATAGGGTGACATTGACTGGGTTCACTTGGAAATTCGAGTTTTGAAACTTTAAAATATTCACTAAAAATCAGCCAATCAACGAAAACAAAATTACTCACCTGTTATAAGAAGAGATCCCAGTGCTGGATCTTGGTGCCCAGCACTGACCCTGAAAAGTAATTACAACTGTACTTACCGATAACTTGATTTTCCTCCATAGGATAACATTGCCTGGTTTTTGCCAGAAATTCTTTTAAGTGTCCATTTTTGAAACATACAGTTATTCCTTAAAATTCGCCTGTGTAACAAAAACGATTTCTTTCAGCTGTTTATAGGAAATGCACCAGGGTTCAACCCAGGATCCAACCCTGAGTAAGAAACTCATACGCAAAGTAATTAAAATTGCATCTACTTAAAACCTCCCATTGAGCTCAATGTTATAATTGTGTTTGAATTGTGTTGCCTATTGCAACAACTGTAACTATTGCATTTAAAAGTCTATTGCTTATTGAAAGTACTCAACTAGAGCATTTCATTCTGAGAAAGTATTTTGATACCTATGTGTGGTTCTAAAATAAAACAACTATATATTTTTATATACAAAACAATTGGCCTAGAGTTCAGTTCTTGAGTGTATGAGACCATTTGCTGACTGAGTGTGTACAACAAATGCTTTACACTGTCCTCTGATACTGCCTTACTGCTCGACCAAGCTACCACTTTAGAGAGTAAGGTTATATCTAACTTTAACCTCTGCCAAACCTCTGGGGACTGTGGACTCTGTACAACCTGTACCTACTTGGGGACAGTACATACAGAGCCACTTTCTTACAAAATGTTTTTGTGCTTTTGCGCATTAAAAGACAAGACACTGGGCAGAGGGCAATAGAACACAATGTCATTTATCAATGGGAGGAAACCACTGTTATAAAGTGGCATATACAGACAAAGACTGCAGTTTTGCATGAACAGTTTGCGCAGGTCCCAGTAGAAAGTCCAGGGGTGGAGTTTGAGACACAGAATTCCCCAGTGAAGTGGCAGATTGTACTGCAAAGCGCGGCTACTGTGCATGACAGAACATTTAATTCCCTTACAGATGAAAAGGCTAAAATCTTGGAGACAGAGGTGGTGAAACACGATTACATGACTAAATACAAGCACCTAGGAGATAAGGACCATACAAACAGGTGGGCAGAAAATGAAGGGATGAATATCCCCCTAGATTTACTCAGATCTGTGATTCTTATGTGTTAGAATGCACAAGCCACACCAGTCCCACAGAAGGTGAAGGGCGAGTTGAAGAAAGGAAAATTACCAGAGCAGACAGAGCAGCTGGATTGCCTTGGGCTTCTGCCAATTGATAAAGAGAGCACGTATTCAGCAGTGAGTGGAGAAATAGTCAGGAAGGAGACTGCCCCAGCCCTTCTTGCTGTGCAGGGAAAAAGAGAGTTTCATCCCAATACCAAGAATTCAGAGGCTGAAGCGTGGGTAGAATTCTGAGACATTTCCCCAAAGCCAGCAGTGAACCGTGCAGACAGTAATGAAAATATTGTGCCTTTTGACTTAAAACAGGGACAGGAAAATGTGCACTTTTTGAAAAATGTTTTTTGCAAGAAGACTTATCCTTGTTTCTTTTCCAGGTCATCATACTGCGACGTGTTGGTGTGCCTGATGTCTCTGCCCGTGTCCCCGTATGGGTGGGACCCTTCCCCTCCCTTCCCCTCTCCTCCCCCCTCCCCTCCCCTCAAGCCTGGAGTGATCACCGGAAGAAGCAAGCTGATATCCTGTGGCTGAACAAACCAGACGGGGACCTACTTTGCCAAGACCGATGAACTGTTTAGTGGAGATGAAGTTAAATGCGAGAAGGCTGTGTGTCTTTTACACAGAAGGACTGTTTGTTTAAAAAGAAGGAGAACAAAAAAAATGTGCTGCAATTGAAGAAAACTTTTTTTTGAATTATAGATGAACAGATGATAATGATGACATGCTTTGAAATGCAATCATAGTTGTGTCTTTCAGTTAAATTGCCCTTATGTTTTTTTGCACAAAATATATGTTTGGCTGCTTCAACAGTAGAAGTTCCAGTATTATCCATTAGATACATTATGAGCATTACCGAGTTCAAAAGCTTGAAATGCAGTGCTTCAAACATAGTTGTGCCTTCAGTTAAGACATGCTTTGAAATGAATATCACCTGTTTTTATGATTTTACTGTTTTAATGTGTTTTTCAAACATAGTTGTGTCTTTAGTTAAGAGATTCCGTTTTTAATATATGTATATGATGATAGTAAAAGGTCATGGGGTGGAATGTAATGAAAGAGCCACTCTGGTGATTTGGCACCCTATGATGACCTTTGACTACCATCATTGTAACTGACTTTAGTGTGGTATTTTACCCTAGCCTTAATATAGGACGGTCCTGCATATGCCTGCTTCTCTTCTGTCTTGTAATCTTGCTGTCTTTTAGTGAGAGCTGTCACTGAGTAGAACAGTACTATTGGCTTTGACTTGGCCTCATGTCATCTTGTTTTCTGACTTTGCCATGCTTCTGCATGCACAGTAGTGCTTGCAAGTTGTTTGGGTTATGAGAATTATAAGTGCTTACTATTGGCTTTGACATGGCCTCATGTCATCCTTTTTCCTTGGCTTTGCCTTGTTGCAGTTTTTCTGCGTGCACAGCAGTGCTTGCAAGTTGTTTTGGTTATTCACATTCATGGTGTTGGATTTGGCCCTTATGGCAAGTTCACCCCTAGAACTTTTTGCATTTATCCTAGCCTTTTCCCTATGGTGTATTAGTGGATTTAGGCCTCTAGGCGCTTTAACACTGTGTCCCAGTGTAAAGTGCGTGTGCTCTGGGTTACATTGAGTGAGACTGACCTGCCCTCCCATAGGAATGCATGGGGGATCTGAGTGACCATGTTAGTTCCTGATGCGTGGGGAGTGCAGGGCCGAGTTTGGTATGTGCGGACTCGTGTGATGAAATGCTGCGCGATGATGTGTGCGGCGTCAATGTACCTAGTGTGGAAGTGCCACTTCTAGAAGTGGGCATTTCTGTGTGCAGTGTGAGATGAGTGCCTTGTCTGGCGATTGGCTGGCTGAGGTCATGTGACGGGCTAGGGAATCCCCAGAGTCAGGAGGAGTCACCCAGTGGTGAATAGGGAGATCAGCAGCCAGATGGGTGGGAGGAGTACACCTGGGACCTGAATAGGGCTGAGCTTTCCCCACACAATGCTGGCTCCGCCCCCTGTGGTGCGACTGATGACCCTGGCCTGTCCTGTGAATAGGGAGAGGGGCTGAGCAAAACAAAGTGCTCAAGAACCAGTTACATCTGGTTCGCCCCTCCTCTGCACCTTGAGACAAAGGTAACATGTGTATAAAAAGGGGCTGTGTCCCCTTACAAAATGTTCTCTTTTTGGATCCTGACAGAGGGGGGCTTGCTGCTGGTGGGGCCCAGGAGGGACCGCCATGGGGGCTACCTCCCTGCTGGAGGGCCCTGTGTGCTGGCCCCTGGGCCCTACCTTGCCCCCCTGATGCCTCCAGGACTTCGTGGACCCTTTTGCTTGTTCTGGGACTTTGCCAAGGCTTGGGAGCGCTTTGTCTGGAGCCTTTTCCTAGGTGAGGGAGACCCAGGGGCCGAGCCGCGCTGGAATCCCCCTCGTAGGGATTCCCCCCTCCTTGTGAGCTTTTGCGGGTGCTCACCCCGCTTATATCGCTATTTTTAATGGCGGGTGCCCACCCCGCATTTTGCCTGTTCGGCGCGGTAGCCTACCCCGCGTTATGCCTCCTTTAAAAAGAGCGGGTGCCCACCCCGCGATTTGCCGTATTCGGCAGGTGCCCACCCCGCCTTATATCTTGAATTTAGAGGGAGCCTACCCCTCTTACGAAGAAAAATCACTGCCGCGGCCGGGCCACAATGTAACCTCTTACGGGCCGCTGCCCAGCGCGACCCGGAAGAGGCAAGACTGTTCCCGTGGGCGGGGCTTCCTCGCAGGAGGAGGGAAGCCCCGCCAGTGAGAGGAGTTCGATGCGGAAGGGACGGGAGCCCACCCCGCCTCCGCGAGTTCCCGCGAGTTAAGTCCCGGGTCCCAGGAGGGGGCCCGGGTGAAGAGGCGTCAGGAGCAGCACGGCGGGAAGAGTCCGAAGCCCTGGGTCCCAGGAGGGGGCCCAGGTGAAGTCTAAAGGGAAGCCCCGCGCGCCGCCCCGGAGTCTGAGTCCTGCCTCCGCCCCCCAGCCGGTGAGTGATCTGAGTGAGTCCGGATGGGGGGAGGCAGGGTCAGAGCGGCCCCGCATGGCAGCGGGCCGCTCCAACGGGGGCCTAGTTATGTTAAGAGCCCCGTGGCTCCAACAGGGACAGTATTGATTCAAAGTCCAGAGGGACTCCAACGTCGGGGGCATTGACATTCTAGAGCCCAGAGAGGCTCCAACGAAGGGTCCATCATGTTTGTTTTGCAGCGCTAGTGCGCTCCAACGAAGGGGCCATTATTATTGTTCTGAGTCCCAGAGGGGACTCCAACGCCGGCCAATATTGATATTTAGAGCCTGAGTGGCTCCAACATGTGGGGGGGCCTTACTCATGCTTCAGAGCCCTGTGAGGCTCCAACATTTGGGGACACATTCCATTTCAGCGCCAGTGCGCTCCACAGTACTGGGGGACATGGTGTATGTAGAGCCTAGGTGGCTCCAACATTTTGGATACTGTTACTTCCCCAGCTGCGCAGCACTTAGTGCCAGCTGCAGCGTTTAGGCCCTGTTCTTGTCCCCAGCTGCCCAGCAAGTAGTGGGCAGCTGCTATGTTTAGGTTTTGGCGCAACCTGGACCCTAATTGAATTTAGGTGTTATTGTGATTTATGTGTGTTGGAAGGGCGTTCTCTGGGGGACTTCAGAATACGTTGCTGACCACCCTTTGACCCACCTCTCCCAGAGTTAGGCCGAGCAATGGCGGGGAGGCCCTTCCTGGAAGGGTCTCGTTCCTAGGATCGTACACGCTGAGCTTACACTCTCTGACAGAGGGACACCACACAGTAGTTCTTAGTAAGACAGTATACTTTATCGAAAGTTCAGGGGATCTTTATGATCCGTGATACAGCTGTTGGATCAATGCGCAAGCGGCGGCGGTTTCGTGATGGGGGTATTGGGGTAGCGGGACAGTCTTTAAGTTCAGTGTCTCTGCGGAGTATCCTTCGCACAGCTCTCAATCCTCGAGCTGGGGGATTTGGGTTCACTCAGCAATCTCCGCCGATCCTTCTGGATAGGGGCGCCACGAGTCTCTCAGCAGGCACAGGTGGTTTCAGATTCTCGGGAGCCGCGACGGCGTCAGCAGGGCTTCAGATGGTTCCGAGTTCTGGGAGCCGGGACGGCGTCAGCAGGGCTCAGATGGTTCAGAGTTCGGGGAGCCGCGACAGCGTCAGCAGGGCTCAGATGGTTCAGAGTTCGGGGAGCCGCGACAGCGTCAGCAGGGCTCAGATGGTTCAGAGTTCGGGGAGCCGCGACAGCGTCAGCAGGGCTCAGATGGTTCAGAGTTCGGGGAGCCGTGACAGCGTCAGCAGGGCTCTCGTAGGTCCAGGTCTTCTCTGCCGCCTGTCCCTTCAGCACCCCTTGTTATACTCCCCCTCCTCTTTCAAGTCCGGAGTCCTCGCAGAGAGGGGTCTTTGTGCCTGGGGGCGGTGTGTTGGGATTTCCTGCCGCTCGGCCCCTTTGATCTGTTCAGGTTGGTCTGGGAGGGACTCCAGACGCCCAGCATGCGAGGCGCCCGCCGGGGAGGAGATCAGAGGTGTGACAGAGACGGCACCTCCCGGTCTTGCTTGGGGGTTTCTCTCTCCCTCGGCCGGGCATGCGTGGTAGTGTCTTGGGTTTTGCTGGAGCCCCGGCCAGCCATCGGGTTTATTGGGCCATGGTGGCCGGAAGTCTGTGATACCGGGGATCAGGTGTGGTTGCAGGGTTGCTTACTGGTCGGGAGGGTCCACGCCTCAAGGCCGGTCTCACACGTGCCCCCCCCAGCTGAAAGGCGGGGAGAACTACCCATCCACTTGGGGGTTCTCCTCGCTGAAGCGGAAGAATCGGGACAGGCCGTCGGCATTGGCGTGGTCAGTCCCGGGGCGATGCTCCACAGTGAAGTCCATCCCCCGGAGGGAGATTGACCATCGTAGCAGCTTGGGGTTTTCTCCTCTCATGTGCATCAGCCACCGTAAGGGTCGATGATCCGTTTGAACTCGGAAGTGGGTTCCGAACAAGTAGGGCCGTAGCTTTTTGAGGGCCCAGACTACTGCGAAGGTCTCTCTTTCAATGGTGCTCCACCGTTGTTCCCGAGGTAGTAACCTTCTGCTGATGAAGGCTATGGGCTGATCTATGCCTTTGTCGCTGAACTGTGAGAGGACTGCCCCGATGCCGTGCTCCGAAGCGTCCGTCTGGACCACAAATTCCTGAGAGTAGTCGGGGGCTTTGAGTACCGGAGCAGTACATATAGCGGCTTTCAAGGCGTGGAACGCTTTTTGGCACGGGGGAGTCCACTGTACTTTCTTCGGGTGCTTTTTGGAGGTTAACTCTGTGAGAGGGCCTGAGAGGCTGCCATAGTTTTTAATAAACCTCCGGTAGTAACCGGTGAGGCCTAGGAAGGCCCGGACTTCCGTTTGGGTCGTGGGGGGTTCCCAGGACAAGATGGCGTCGATCTTCGGCTGGAGGGGGGCGACCTGCCCGCTCCCCACCTGGTGTCCCAGATAGATCACTGAGCCCTGTCCAATTTGACACTTGCTGGCTTTGATGGTTAGGCCTGCCTGGCGCAGGGCCATCAGTACTTGTCGGAGGTGCTGGAGGTGTTTGGTCCATTGGGAGCTGAAGACTGCGATGTCGTCTAGGTACGCCGCGCTGAACCCCTCTAGCCCGGCCAGGACCCGGTTCACCCGTCGCTGGAAGGTGGCCGGGGCATTTTTCATCCCAAAAGGCATGACTCTGAAGCTGTAGTGCCCATCCGGGGTGGAGAAGGCGGACCGCTCCTTGGCTCCCTCAGTGAGCGCAATTTGCCAGTATCCGCAGGTCAGGTCGAAGGTGCTGAGGTAGCGAGCGGCCCCGAGGCGGTCGATGAGCTCGTCTGCGCGGGGGATAGGGTGAGCATCCGCTCGGGTGACCGCATTGAGTCCCCGGCAGTCTACACAGAATCTCAGCTCGGGGGCGACACCAGGGGCTGCTGCTTTCGGGACCAGTACCACCCCTAGGGCTAACATCTTGGCTACTTCGGTCTGGATGCAGGTCCGGACCCGGTCAGGGACTCTGTAGGCTCGGTGTCTTACCGGCGGGCTGTCTCCGGTGTCTACGTCGTGGACACACCAGTCGGTGACCCTAGGGGTGAGGGAGAAGAGGTCTGTGAATTGTCTCAATAGCTGGCGGCAGTCGTCGGACTGTTGGGGGGTGAGGGTGGACGACAGTCTCACCCCCTCTACGGAGCCATCTTTCTCTTTAGCACACAGGGGGTCCGGAAGGGGCTCGGTGTCTTCTTCAGTCCCATTGTCAGAGGCCAGGAGCAAACTCAACTCCGTCCTCACGAAGTGGGGTTTGAGGCGGTTCACGTGGAGGACCCGGAGGGGGTTCCGAGGGGACTGAACATCAACTAGATACGTGACTTGACTCTTCCGCTCGACCACTTTGAAGGGTCCAGTCCATCTGTCTTGGAGGGCGCAGGGTTTCACCGGGGCCATTACCCAGACCTGTTGGCCCGGCTGAAACTCAACCAGCGTGGCATTCTGGTCATACCAGCGCTTCATCTCTTCTTGGCTAGCCTCGAGGTTTGCCTCGGCGAGCTCCCGGAACTTCCGGGTCTGGTTGCGGAGAGCCAGGATATAGCGGAATACATCGGGAGGGGTTCCTCGGGGAGCCGTTTCCCAGCCCTCTTTGACCAGGCTCAGGGGTCCCCGGACGGGGTGTCCGTAGAGTAATTCGAATGGGCTGAACCCCAGAGATTTTTGGGGAACTTCCCGGTAGGCGAACAGGAGGCAAGGGAGGAGGACGTCCCATTTCCGGCAAAGGGGTTCTTCGAGGCCCATGATCATTCCTTTCAGGGTCCGGTTAAATCGTTCGACTAGGCCATTGCCTTGGGGGTGGTATGGGGAGGTGAATTCGTATGACACCCCGCATTGTTGCCATAAGGACCTCATGTACTTGGAGATAAAGTTCGTGCCACGATCACTCACGACTTTGCGAGGGAACCCCACGCGGGAGAAGATCCCCATCAAGGCCCGGCCCACCACGGGGGCCGTCACGGTGCGGAGGGGAATGGCCTCTGGGTAGCGGGTGGCATGGTCCACCAGGACGAGGATGAACCGGTGGCCCTGGGCGGTCCTGGGATCCAGGGGTCCCACGATGTCGATCCCCACCCGCTCAAAGGGGGTACTAACAACGGGGAAGGGTTATAGCGGAGCCTTGCGCTTCCCACCACCTTTTCCGCTGGCCTGGCACGTGAGACATGACTTGCAGTGGGCCTCTACATTCGCTCGCATTTTGGGCCAATAGAAGTGGGTAACCAGGTGATGATAGGTTTTGTCTTGGCCTAAGTGTCCCGCCAGGGGTACATCATGGGCTAGGCCTAGGAGGAAACTTCGGAAGCGCAGGGGTACCACCAGTACACGGGCCGATCCCAGCTCGGCCGACTTCTGTTCGCTGTACAGGAGGCCGCTTTCTCAATATACCCAGTGGGTTCCGGACTGGTTGCCTGCTGCCTGGGCTTCGGCCTGCTGTCGGGGTCCAATGAGGGAAGGGCAGGTGGCTTGTTCCCTGCAGAATTCTTCTCGGGAGGGACCTCCCTCGCAGTGCCAATGGGCCATCTCGGGTAGGTCCCCGAGCTCGGTCAGTTGCTCGGGGTCTGGATGCACTGACCCGTCATTGGGAACGTGTTCTTCTTCCGGGAGAGGGTCGTCGGGCTCGGGTAGCGCGTCCCGGTCCTCGGGGACGGCGACTGGGTTCAGGGGTAAGGCCTCAACTCCCTCGGGGGAAGGCGATCAGGCAGACATGGAGCGCGTGGTGGCGCATACCCATTCAGGTAGGCCCATCATCTCCAGATGGGCTCTTCGTTCCACTTGTCCCCACAGGGAGCTCTCGAGGTCGTTGCCCAGGAGGCAGTCTACTGGTTGGGATGTTCGGACTGCCACTCTCAATTTACCGGTGACTCCCCCCCATTCGAAGGGTACCAGGGCCATCCGGCAGAGGCTCTCGGAATTGTCCGAAGATATGACGGGACAGAAGGCGTCGGGCAGGATCTGGTCTTCGGAGACCAGGTGGCAGTGGACCCCGGTGTCGCGGAGGGCCTCGACTCGGTGACCGTTGACCGTCACTTGTTGCCGGTATTTTTTCATGTTGGCGGGTAGGGGTGTTCCGGGAACCATTTCTCGGTCTCCTAGGGAGACCAGGGCCATGGCTGCTGGTTCCCACTCCTCGGAGTCTTCCATCTCTTCTCCTAGGGCTACGGAGGCCATTTGTCGGGCTGGAGGTGCTGTCGCTGCGGGTCGTTGGTACATGGGACACTGGGGGTCACTGGCATAGTGTCCGGGCTGTTGGCAGCGGAAACAGGTGATCTTGACTCGGGGTCCCTGCCTCCCCGGGGGCCCTGTGCTGGCTGGAGGTGGGGCTGAAAAGTGCGGGGTTGGCCTCTGGGGGCACTATGCTGGGGGCCCACCTGGGATTCCCTCGGTCTGCCTTGGTTCCCTCCGCCCCTCTGGCGGGGGGGTCCCTGACTGTGGCGACCGTAGTCTCCCACGGGGCACCGGGAGGCCCGGGTGTTCACCCATCGGTCAGCTTTGACTGCCAGTTTCCGAGGGTCAGTGAGCTTGCTGTCCAGGAGGTCTTGGCGTAACTCCACAAAGCAATTTGCGGACAAGTGTTCCCATGCTATTAGGTCAAACAGTTCCTCAAAGGTGGAGACCTTGCTGCCCTTGATCCACCCGTCCAAGGCCCTGCTGTAAAAGTTCACGTATTCTACCCACGTAGTACCGGGTATCTTTTTGCAGTCTCGAAACCGTTGCCGGTACATCTCGGGGGTGAGTCCATTTCTGGCTAATAGGGCCTCTTTCATGTGGCTGTAGGAATTCAGCACCGTGGAGGGCAGGTCCAGCAGGGTATCTCTCCCCTCGCTCAGGAACCAGCCCCACAAGCCAGCCCCCCAATCCTTCTGTGGAACTCGGTGGGAGGTCATGGCGACTTCGTAGGCCTTGAACCACTGCTGGATGTCGTCGTTCTTGTAGTATTCTTTCACCACATCCTTGGGGATGTGAACCTTTGGTTCCACGGCGGGGGAGGTCGGTTGGTTTCCCGTGGTTCTGGACTCCTCACTCTTGGCCTTGAGTTCGATCTCTTTTAGGCTGTGTTCGTGTTCTAGTTGAAGTTTTCTTTCTTCGTGTTCTCGCTGGTGTTTCTTTTCCTCGAGTTCCCCTTGTAGGCGTAATTGTTCTACGGCTAACTTTTTTTCGGCCAATTTTAGCTCTCCCTCTATTTTTAGTTTAGCTAGTTCTAGTTCGTGGTTGCGGCCCCTCTCTCGGTCCGTTAGCTCTTCCGGGGATAGGCCCCCCTCTGTCGCGTCAGCGTCAGCAGGGCTCAGATGGTTCAGAGTTCGGGGAGCCGAGACAGCGTCAGCAGGGCTCTCGTAGGTCCAGGTCTTCTCTGCCGCCTGTCCCTTCAGCACCCCTTGTTATACTCCCCCTCCTCTTTGAAGTCCGGAGTCCTCGCAGAGAGGGGTCTTGGTGCCTGGGGGCAGTGTGTTGGGATTTCCTGCCGCTCGGCCCCTTTGATCTGTTCAGGTTGGTCTAGGAGGGACTCTCCTTGGGGAGGAGATCAGAGGTGTGACAGAGACGGCGCCTCCCGGTCTTGCTTGGGGGTTTCTCTCTCCCTCGGCCGGGCATGCGTGGTAGTGTCTTGGGTTTTGCTTGGGCCCCGGCCGGCCATCGGGTTTATTGGGCCATGGTGGCCGGAAGTCTGTGATACCGGGGATCAGGTGTGGTTGCAGGGTTGCTTACTGGTCGGGAGGGTCCACGCCACAAGGCCGGTCTCACAATGTGCTAACGTGATTGGGTGTTAGGAAATGTACTGTGTATAGCATGTTTTGCGCACCCTGTGTTTTATACCTCTAAATGTGGTCATTTCTGCCTAGGAGGTTGTTTTACCTGTTTAGGTTGATGTTAGGGAGATTGTACTTCCCTGTGTGATGTACGCCCCTAGAGTAGTTATAGTTAGGTGGTTAGGTCTAATGCGTTAGACTAATGAGAAATTGCATAATGTGTTTATACCCCTGTGATGGATGCAGGATAGGTTTTATACCTGATTATAGTGTGATGACGCTGAGGTCATTATTGCGCCAGTAGTTACTGGTTGTGCTCTACAGTGATAATTTGTGCTACAGTTAATATATGTTCTACATGTACAATTGGTGATTTGTGCTGATTCTGACAGTGGTCCATGTGGCCCTGTCCCGTGAAATAGTCCCTTGTAAAATTCTGCCCAGTGCCAGTTGGCAAAGTGTAAATTGTGAGAATATTATCTAATGTGTTTTGGTATAATACAAAGGCTATCTTTATATCTAACCTTGTGTGGAGTTTCTTTTGTGGTGGGCCTAGGGTGTTGTTGCTGTGTGCGCGCGCAAACGCTTTACACATTGCCTCCGGGATAAGCCTGACTGCTCGTGCCAAACTACCAAGGGGGTGAGCAGGGGTTATCTTTGGCGTGTTTCTGCCTGGCTTTGGCGCAAGCCCTAGCTTACCAGAAATCTAATTTCTAACACATGGTCTTTCTGTTTTTCTGTGCGATTGCTTTTGTTTAATGTACTCTGGAAGGCCTTGTGGGAGCTTCGTCAAGATAGAGGTTGGAAGATGTGAGAATGTACAACTCTGTTTCGGAGTCAAAATACGGGAGCTTGGCCAGCCCCCGTCTTGGCCTTGACGCAGACTGGTACAGCCAGCTCGGTTCTTTCTCATGAGAAGGGAGCGAGGTTTTCTAGAAGCTTCGTCTTACGTTTAGTAATGGTATTAACGCTGGGAGCCTTCGGGGGCCAGGTGGAAGTTCACCACAGAATAGACGTATTGCTGTGGAGGTGACAGAATTTGAGCCCTGATTGAACTACTTCCTGGGCTGTTGAAGGGCTTCCCCAGCTTGAGTTGGCAAGGATGATGCACATTCAATCGGTGAGGTGTTCCTAACCATTTTGTATATATGTTCTACTCTTTGCTACTTGTATTTACTGCATTTTATTTTACTTGTTCATTTAACCCCTTCTGTGCCCATGACGAGCTGGACTCATCATGGGCCGCGGTTGCGCTGTGCCCATGACGAGTCCAGCTTGTCATGAACCCCGCCCGCTAATGCAACGCCCGGCACAGGGCGGGGAAAGGGCGTGGCACACAAGGGGTTAAAGCGTTTGATACCTGAGAATC
The DNA here is from genome assembly GCF_964204655.1 of Triturus cristatus. Lineage (NCBI taxonomy): Eukaryota > Metazoa > Chordata > Amphibia > Caudata > Salamandridae > Triturus > Triturus cristatus. The sequence goes on from NC_140582.1 coordinate 1,047,843,830, forward strand.
TGCATTTACTGACATTTTTGGCCTATAGTTCTAAACATTGCACTAATAAACTTGTGTGTGTGTTATTTTAAATGCACCTGAATATGTTTTATTGCCTCGCCTAAAGGGAGTGCTGCGTCCTTTCCTCGTCTTTAAGGGGTGCTGCTCAAAGTATATGTTCTAAATGCACCTGAATTTGTTTTATTGCCTCGCCTAAGGGAGTACTGCTCAAAGTGTATATTATTTAAAGGTGCAGTGGTATATTTTCCTTAGTGAAAAGCGCATTCATTACACATGGGAGGACAGAGTATGAAGGGCGCATGGGGCCGAGAGAAGGAGCGGGCTTCGAGAGGAGAAGGCAAGATGCAACAGGGAGAAGCAGTTTGCCCAATATCACGATGTTTGTTAGAAAGAAGTAATACACTTGTGGAAATGTATCCTTTCTGAATGGTTTCTAAGGTTTTAAAACAAAACATCTCACAATAGCCGGAACCTGCATCAAACTCATGCAGGGAGAGCGAGTGAAAGTGTGGAGAGCCTGCAACACAAAAACAAGCGCGTCTCCTCCCATCTCAGCTGGCTCCTGGAAGAGGCACAAAGGAGACGGGGGAGGGAAGGAAGGGGTAAGGAAGGAGGCTTTTGCAAGCAAATATAACACTCAACAAATGGCACACTGGAGGGAGGAGCCTAGCGCTTGACCAAGATGGCCGCGTGAGCTTAGAGCTCCCGAGACCCTCGCGCCCTCCGTCGACTATCCTGTCTCTAATCCTGTCCGCATGCATGGCATCGTGTAGATGATTGGTTCGGGAGGCGATTGATGCTACCCGCGGTCGGATCGCCCACCGGGAACCGGACTTACGCCTGGCGGAAGATTGCGGCCTATCTCCCGGGGAAGCCAGGGGCTAGAGTTGGCTGGATGCCCGACTCCTAGTTGAACAACAACGGCCAGGCGAGGTGTGAACTGTCGGACGGAGGTCCCCGCTCTTTCACTTTCGATTTCGCTCCCTTTGTCAGCCCTGCTACTGGAGAGCTCTGGGTGGCTTTATTACCCCAGGGACGCTCTGCAGGCTACTCTGGCGGTCCACGGCAGAACTGATCACTCCTTATTCCTCTCCTTGAGAGGGACCCGTCTTAGCTGAACCGACCTGCTTGGAGTCAACCATGTCGGGCAAAGCAGAAGGGGATCGGCTGAAGCCTAAGTCTACCAGGCGGGGAACCTATACCCAAGTCAACAGCATGGACCGATATGCTCTGCAGAAGGGATCACCGAGTGGATCGAGCCAGGTGCCGGATGCCCAGAAGGAGGCCTCGCCTGTGGCCCCGGAGCTCTCCCTGCAGGATGTCATGGGCGCGCTCGAAGGGATGCAGACTTCGATTGGGAGACAGTTTGAGGCCCTGGCGCATAAGGTGGATGCCATTTTGGTGGATGTCAACCTGATCCGTGCGGACTTGGGCAAAACGAATGAACGGGTTAAGAACTTGGACCTCAAGACCACGGGCCTCACTGATGATGTTACGGAACTGCAGACCGAGGTTCGTAAGCTGAGGACCGAGAGTGATCTCGTCGCCCGCCGGCTGGAGGACTTTGAGAGCCGGGCCAGGCGCAACAATGTGCGCGACATCGGGGTCCCGGAGTCCTCGGATGAGGCTTCGGTTGACCTGCTTGTTGAGGACTTGGTCCTTAATCATCTGAAGCCTAAGGGCCTTGGGAAGTTCTTTGCGGTGGAAAGGGCCCATAGAGTGCCGGGCGGGAAGCCCAAGGCGGGTGCCCCGCCGAGGCCGATCGTTGCCCGGCTCTTTCATTTTCGAGATCGGGACGCTATTCTGCAAGCATCGAGGGTGACGGGCCCGGTCCCCTTCCAGAACGCGTCGGTGAATTTCTATCCGGACTTCACCCAGCAGGTGCAGAGGCAGAGACAGGGCTTCCTGGGGGTGAAGCGGCGGCTCCGTGAAAGAGACCTGAAGTATACCATGCTCTTCCCGGCCAGACTGCGGGTGGTGCACGACGATCGGACATTCTTTTTTGACTCTCCTGTTATGGCCGACGAATGGCTGGACGCTTTGCCCCGGCGACGGACGGGGGACGACACAGCCGAGGATGGAGACAGTGGCCGGGATGGGCAGGGCTGACATCTCGGAGCCGGTCTGACTTGATTTGACTATACTTGAAGACTTGCATAGAGTGCAGTAACTGTGGAGGGTTGCGGGAGGACGAGGGTTGCTCTTTTCCTCCCTTAGGGTACTTTTTGTAGACTTTTGGTTTTGTAGGGCGACAGGCACACTGCAAGTTGGGGGGGCTTTGTAAGCTGCAGCAGGGGTGCAGGGTGGGGGGAGTTTCAGGGATTTTGGGTTTGTTGTTGGGGGGTTTATTTCTGCAAGGCATGATGCTTATTTCCAGGGCTGTTCCATGGTGGCTCCTCGGGTGTGGGGTGGGCCTCTTTCCGTTTGAGGATGGGGGGTAGGGGCTTAAGTGTTATAAGCTGGAATGTTAATGGTTTGGGGGATCGCATTAAGTGGGGGATTGTTTTGCAATTTTTGAAACGTTCAATGCCGGATGTTGCCCTGCTGCAGGAGACGCATCTTATAGGTAATACGTGCTATGCCCTGAATAGGAAGGGGTATAAATTCATTGCACATTCAGGATTCTCATCTGGGTCCAGGGGTGTGGGCATCCTAGTTAGAGCTTCGTTGCCATTTGAGGTGGACTCCACCATTGTTGATGATAGGGGGAGGTTTGTGGCGGTGGCGGGGCGGTGGGAAGGACGGACTTTGGTTTTAGTTTCGGTTTATGTCCCGCCGGCCCTGCAGGCCTCCACGTTTGCAGATCTGGGTAGGGCCCTGCTGGATCTCCCGGGGGGAATGCTTGTGGTGGGAGGGGATTTCAACGTTGTTGGCTCCGGCCTGCTGGATAGATACCCGCCCAGAGACACAGGGGGGGCTCAGAAATGGCTTCCAGACTTCCTAGACACGCTTGGTCTGATAGACTGCTGGCGGCTCCGGCACCCCACACAGAGCCAATACACGTTCCACTCCGGGGCACATGGTAGCCTTTCCAGGATTGATTACCTGCTCACTCTGGCCGCGCATGCCTCGTTGGTATCCGAGGCGAGGCACATGGCGCACGGTATATCTGACCACTCGCCAGTGTGGATCCGGCTGGATCTAGGTCGGGAGGGAGGAGGAAGGGTGGCCCCTATCAACCCTTGGTATTTCCGAGACCCCAAGATGCGCAGCGCCCTGGTAAAATAGGTAGAAATTTTTTTCAAGGACAATCAGGGAACCGTGGACTCGGCAGTGTCGCTGTGGGAAGCTTTTAAGACCGTGCTTCGGGGGGAAGCCCTCTCCCTAGTAGTGGCTGCCAAGAGGCGTAGAGATGGTGAGATTCTGCAGGTGGAGGAGGAGATCGCGGCTCTGGAGGGAGTGATGGAGGAGGAGGTTACAGAGTCCTCACTGCATGAGCTTTGTTTGAAGCAAACTGAGTATAAAGACCTGGTGACGAACGCCGCTAAGACCCTCAGTAGGGAACAGCAGGGCCGACTGTATGATGTTGGTGATAAGGCAGGGAAACTCCTGGCGTGGCTGGACAAAAAATAACGGGTCAATAGAGTGGTGCCAGAGTTGACGGGAGAGAGGGGAGAGGCGATTGTGGAACCTGAGGGGATTGTAAAGGGTTTCTCGGACTATTTCTGTAAGGTTTATGCCTCTGCGTCGGATAGGCCGCCCGAGGACTCGTGTGACCTCCTCCGTGATATCGAGTTGCCCTGCCTCTCTGCTATAGATAGGGACGATCTAGATGGTGACATAACGGTCGACGAGGTGGCGGGGGCTATCCGCGCGTTAAACTCGGGTAAGGCCTCGGGACCGAACGGCTTGCCGATCGACCTGTACAAGCTGTTCCCGGATAGGGTCGCCCCTCACCTGCGCGCCATGTTTTTGGAGGCGCGGGGGGGTGGGGCCCTCCCGTTGGATCAGCGACTGGCGTCGATTGTGGTCATACACAAAGAGGGTAAACCCCGCGATAAGTGCGCCTCATATCGGCCTATTTCACTTCTTAACGCGGAGCCGAAAATTCTGGCTAAACTCCTGGCGACCCGTTTGATTAGGGTACTTGGCGACTTGGTCCACCCGGATCAATCCGGCTTCATCCCGCACCGAAACACAGCGTTGAATCTTAGGCGTCTTCATGGCGTAATCGCCAGGGCGGGCACGCTGCGTGAACCGGCTATTGTGGTGTCTCTTGATGCCATGATGGCCTTTGACACGGTGGAATGGGCATACTTGTGGGCCGTGCTGGCCAAGTTCGGCTTTGGCCGCGGTTTTGTGAGCTGGGTGAGGTTGCTGTACGAGGGGCCGCTAGCTAGTGTTGTGGTGAATGGTCGGGCGTCGACTCCGTTTCAGCTTGGGAGGGGTACTCGGCAGGGTTGCCCCCTGTCGCCTCTGTTGTTCGCCCTCGCCCTTGAGCAGCTGGCTGCGTGGATACGTTGGCACCCGGATATACGGGGCCTTCGGTGGTCGCCTGAACACGAGGACCGTATTTCGCTCTATGCCGATGATATCCTGTTGTATCTTGCCTCACCTAAGAAGTCACTTATAGTGGTCTGTGACGTACTCACATCTTTTGGTAGGAACTCGGGTCACGTCATCAATTGGAGCAAATCGTACTTGTATGTTCTTAGTGGCGAGGTTCCACCGATCCCTAGAACATGTTCGATACAGATCGCCCAGCAGGGTTTCGTGTATTTGGGGATCTTTATCTCCATGGACTCTGCTGTGCGCTATGAGAAGAATCTGCTCCCCCCCCTGGCACGCCTGAGGCGCGATGTTGAAGGTTGGCGGAGGCTGCCGCTCTCCCTCGTTGGGCGTGCGGCCCTGTTCAAAATGATGTCTCTTCCCCGCTTCCTCTACGCCTTACAGAATACCTTGGATTGGGTGCCGGCCAAATACTTTCGGGAGGTCGAAGGCCTCCAACGGACGTTGCTGTGGGATGGGCGGCCGCGAATTGCTATTGCAAAGCTGACGCTTCCATGGTACGACGGGGGCATTGCGCTCCCAGACATCCGACGGTACTATTGGGCCACACAGCTGAGCGCGATCAATCATGGGCTTTATGGCCCTGCCCTCAGCCCTGGGTATGCCATGGACAGGTGGTTGCTGCGTGGTGGTAACTACTACAGGGCGTTGTACTCGCGGTCCCTAGACTCGTCCCTCACGGGGCCCACCGGTGTGGCAGTGCGGGTGTGGAAGATGGCAACTGACTCGCTGGGCTGGAAGGATAGGCTCACCCTCGCTACCCCGTTGTTTGAATCGGAGAGATTGGGAAGGCTTTGGCATTCAAAAGGCTTTGATAAGTGGGACCTGATTGGCATCTCCAGGGTGGGTGATGTGCTGCATAAGGGGAAGGTGAAGTCCTTTGAGGAGTTGCAGACTGAGTATGAGCTGGGGCCCTCCGAGTATTTCAGGTATATTCAGATGCGCCACGCCCTCCGATCAGTCCTCGTGGAGGGTGAGAAGGTGCCTGAGTCCTCTCCTTTGGAGGACCGGGTCCTTGATGGCCATATGCCCGAGAGCACGATCTCGCTCATATATAAGAAACTGATAAACGTCCGGGCGGACATGCTTCTGGGGCTGAGGGACCAGTGGACTAGGGATGGCCTCGAGTTAGATGATGAGGATTGGCAGTCAGCTGTTTCTTCTCCTAAGGAGGTTGCGATCCCGTCGCGTCTGAGGCTGGTGCAGCTTAAAATACTGCACCGAGTGTATGTGACGGGGCCAAGGCTGGTCCACATGGGGTTCTCGGAGGACGGCCTGTGCAGGAGGGGGTGTGGTATGGTGGGTACTTTCCTGCACATCATTTGGGAGTGTGGTGTCATTGTGGAATTCTGGAGGGGAGTCCATGCAGTTATGGGGGAGGTGACAGGCATTGCTGTGCAGCCGGAGGCGCGGTGCTGTCTCCTGAATGTCTGGGGGCCCACTGATCTCGATGAGGCGCAGACCCAATGGGTGACTCTGGGTAACATGGTCGCTAAGAGGGATATCGCGCGATTGTGGGGCTCCTCGGGGCCTCCCACACTGACTGCGTGGAAAGAGAACATGGACTGGAGCATGTTTAGGGAGAAGACGGTCTATTGTTCTAGAGGCCGCCCCCGGAAGTGGCACGCCATCTGGGGGCGGTGGAATCAATATAGGGGGGGAATATGTCTTGCCCCTGATCTGGAACCGCCCGAGGAACAGCTTTCCCCCTGACCTTCTTTCCAGCACAGTCTGGTTTATGTACTATTTGGGCCTCTGCTGTCCCCCCTCTTCCTCCTTACTCTATCTTGTAACTGGTAGATGAGTGGGGTCCGGCCTCCCCTGGGGGCTCTCACCATGGTTTTTAGTGTTCTTGCCTTGCTGGGGTTTGCTGTGCTTTTTTGTGTTTGTTTAAAATTGAACCTTTGCACTTCTCTTTGTACTGTACTGGGGACGCATCACTGTTTCTAATTATCGATGCTGCCGAACCTTCGGGTTGTCGGCTGAATAGCTGTGTCCTGATTTTTAAATAAAGGTTTTTCAAAAAAAAAAAAAAACAAATGGCACACTGCGCTCCGCTGCTCGTAACCGCAAGGTGGATGCCGTAGGTGTCAACATTTTAAGAAAAGGTGGGAAAAAAGCCGCCTTTAGCCAATTGCGTGCTTTCATTTTTGAAAGCCACACGCCAAGGCCAATGAAATCTCACTACAACACGCACAAGCTTGGTCGAAGTCCAGAGTGATTCCAAGAGGTCATCTTCTAGAGCAGCGCACACACGCTGCGTTAGGCTCGACCCAAAAACACTTTAAATGATACACACTGAGTGCCACTAGGGATAAGTGAGACTCGCTGGCCTAGAACTATTTCACTTGTTTCCCAAGAGGAATTCTAGATTAGTGTTGCAAATGGTTTCTTTTACACCTTCATTCTTAATTAATTCGGCTACTCTTCCTTTCTTCTGTTCAGCCGTCCTTTCTTCTTGTCATCATCACACCCATCTCTTCATCCATGCTTACCTTTCTCCTCTAATCCATCCATTCTTCTCTTTCATTAATCAGTCCCTTTCTTTGTCCATCCTTCTCCATCTTTCTTTCCAGTTTTCTCCTTCTCAGTCCCTCTATACATTATCTCTTCTCTCCATCTATCTCATTGTCCATTCATCCTTCTCTCCATCCATCTCCCCATCACTCTGTCCTTCCCTTTTGTCTTCTGCTGTGTTCGCTCTTGTTGCATGTCTTGCCCTACTTCAAAACTCCATCACGCTCTCCTCTTGCAGTGGTTTCTGTAAGCTTTTATTTTTTGGACCAGTGTCACTGACCAGAATGAAAGGATCAATAATATTTTTAAGGTTTTGTAATACACACACTTCCCAGTGGCACCCAGCCGCTGCTCAGGCTGCTAAATTGTGGGGTTCCTGACGCCCCTGCAGTGTCAAATGTATTCTCCCTCACTGCTGCAGTTGCCAGACACCATCTCTTCCCCTGTGACCAGGCAAGGTTTTGTAGGTGTTTGTTTGGTGTCTGCATTAAGGGGAGCGGTAGAGGGGTGATGTGATGTAGGATGTGCACAATGATACTCAGCCCTTACAAATGGACTTGAGTTATTGAAACCTATAGTTATCTCGTATATTCAATGGTTACTTGGCTTTATAGTTGCCTAGAAAGATTCTGGTATCTGCCTGTGATTGCTGCCGACTCCCTTCATTAAGGCTTCATCATATGCAACTTGAGATAACCCCCTACATGTCCATATCTTTGGTCAAAGTGCTTAGAACCCAAATTTACACAATCCGCTGTTCTCAGCCGTAAGCCTCACTTATTGTTTATGGTTTTGACACCATTTTATCTAGACCAGGAAGTGTTTCTTCGAGCTATCCTGTTGGATGAAGCACCAGGTATTTGGTATTGATAATACCAGTTTATACCACCTACATCTACCCTCAGTCAATAGCTGCATTTTCTCAATATATTGTCCAGTGTATTTGGGCAGGTGTTGATTCCCATTTTACAGGAGAGAGGGGCTAACAAAGGCCTGGCAGCATCATGCATCCTTTCTGCTGAAGTTTGCCATGTTGCAACTTGGGTATCTTACTATACCTTAATTTCTCATGATGGTTTAAGGATGGTAGCTAAGGCGATGAAGGGCTATAAAGTAGTAACATTCAGATTAATTTGGGTGATCAGCATTATGCTAGGCCACTCTATGTACTGTGGACAGGTTTTCTTAGGATTCCCATGGGTAGCCAAAGGAGTATGGTCAAGGAATGGCAAGCTCTTCTGTTGGCTGTATACAGTGCTTAATTTGTAAGAGAATAAGTGTTGAGGCCCAAAGATTTGCTCAGAAGCACATGGCCGACACCACTGAAGGTCAGGGTGCCGAATATCAAGGCACTGTAGTGCGGATTCCACCTTTTGACTCTTTAATCCACCTCCAGACACTCCCTGCCGTTTTACCTCACTTTTGCAAGTTCCTGATCATCCCTGCATTCACACTCTGTCACAGTTTTTTTCTGTATTTCTCTTCCTTCCTCTCTCTTCCTCTGGATCAAACTCTTCTGAGGAAAAATAAGTGCCGGTTCCAAAAAATGAGTGTTGGTGGGCCCCGCCAGCAACCACCGGCTCAAATTAAGCACTGGCTGTATCCAACTACCAAGTTGATCGAAAGAATGTTGTTGATATGTGGTCAACTTGATTTTTTTGTTTGGTCTGGTCTGTTTATTTGTTGTTGTGAACATGAATATACAACATGTCTGAATCGCAAATCATCTGTACAATGGTATAGATACATACATTCATTTTTGTATGACTGGTGCTGACACAAGGCATTAACCACCTATCATTTGACTCCTCCTTCCGTCAAAATTGCAGCACAATCACGTAATTGTACATTAAGGGTCTGATGTAGGTGGCCAAATACCGAGCGCTAACGCTGAAATATGCACAATTTCAGTGTTTCCGACTGGTAAATAGCCATGTACAATGTAGGTAATGCCAAACGCTATCGCAAAATAAGGAATCGCTAAAAATAAGGGAAACCAGTTAGCGATTCCTTAATTTGCGATTAGCACACATCGAATCCCTAAATAGTGAATCGCTAAATAAGAAATCCTTAAAATAAATCGCAAATCGATGTACCAAAAATCGCTATTACCGAATTTTAAAAAATTTGTTATTTAGGAGTCGCAAATTACCACTGACTCAAAGCAGGTGGTAATCAGGTGCACTGCATTTAAACAGCCCCAAAATACAACGGTGTGAACACAATGGCGGCTCTCTATGTGATTGCAAGGCGGCTTCGGATGCAAGCCGCAGGACTGAGGATCTGGAGACGGGAGGAACGCGTGTACAGACTGCGCATTACATTATTCCAACTGACTGAGGCTGAAATCCATGAGAGGTACAGGCTTCATTCCCAAACCATCCTAGACCTAATATGGGACCTGCATCCACTCCTGGAGCATCAGACACCAAGGGCGCATGCTATACCACCACATGTCCAGGTCCTTTGTAGCCTGCACCTACTTGCAATAGGTAGTTACTAGGGGGTGATAGCTGTGGCAGGTGGTGTGTCACAGATTTGCCTGTTCCGTTTTTTCAACACTTTCCTGGATGCCATGATGCACAGAATGCACCACTACTTTTTGGTTCCCCAGCACACAGGCGGAACTGCATAAAACCAAGATGGATTTTTATCAAAAGGCACAGTTCCCATATGTAATAGGGTGCAATGATGGGACACACATACCAATCTGCCCAACTGCAGCAACAGAGTACATATATTGGAATCACAAATCTACACATTCCATCAACGTGCAGGTAATTTGTGATGCAAACAACATCATCACCAACATCGTAGCCAAATTTCCTGAGAGCACCCATGACTCCTACATATTCAGGAACAGTGGGATCTACACACGTCTGGCTGGTGGCGAATTTGGAGAAGGATACCTGCTAGGTAAATAGGTGACACACCAGCAGCGTTGTGATTTGTCTGAGTGCCGTTGTCTGGCACTCAGAGAAGCAGAGGGAGCCTGTGCATGCCCTCAACCCAGGCTGTGCATTACAGCCGGTGGAGAACATGCAAAGTGCAGATGACTTTGGCCGGCCAAACTGTCATTCGCACTGACAGAGTGCACTCACCACTCCCACCCCTGCTCTGTGAGCAGAGCAGCCCTGCCCCGCAAAACTGCTTCTGCAGAGAAAAATACAATAATAATAACATTGTGTTATTATCATTTTAGTTTTACTTTTTTACACTGCTGAAAAGCAGTGGGGCGACAATTCGCCCGCCTTAGCGGAAGAGCTGCCACTGCAGATAGGCCTTTCGAAACTGACAAATAATATATGTGTATGAGCTAAGTATTGTACTGTTTTCACCTAGGAAATAACAGAAACAAGGAGGAGGACAACTGACTTAACACCTCATTGGCGTACAGAGTAGTTATATATTATATTTATTTCGGCACAATACAATAAACATTTATCAGCTATAAGGTTTGGGGTCCTCATTGATGACAGACAATGAAGACAGTGGCAAAAGAGCAACTTTATTGAGTAACTCCTGACCTAAATAACTGTGGAAGTCATAGTTTATGATGTTCACTTAATCACTTTATTAAGACACAGAAAAAGACGTTTCATCTCAAGAAGGTAGGCGATTCCATGATATGGTTATGATGTTGTGCAGTGCTAAATGGTCTACACCCCGATCAATGCCAAGGATCCTCCAAATAAAGGATCTCGACGGAATGGACTTCGATGAAAAAGTCAAAGGATATGGAAATCGGAATAAAAGTATTTTTCTTGATATCTAAGATCATGAAATGCACGTTGCAGAAGATGCATCTCTTGCAGCCCGATATGTAGCCATTTTGTGGGCGACTTCATTTGACAATATGCCGCGCTCAAGGAGCTGAGCCTGTCGCTCTCTGTGTCCTTCCAGCTCACTCCAGTGGCTCTCTTGGGTGAGATTCTGCAGGAAAAAAAGAGACCTACATCAGACAGGCACGGCTGCGCACTATACCCGTAAACAGGTATGAACAGATAATTCATAATTTATCCTTCTACTGGGGAATTGACATGTGGAAAATATAAACACATAGCTACTCTGGTAAAATAAAGCGCACACTTTTATGACAGAAAACCCGTACAATAGGCACGCATTTATATGCTCATTCAGCTATATAAATGAAGTAATCTGTGCTTATCTAGCTCAAATGGCATTCAACATTTTTGGAGAAGATCTATCAACACTTTGCACCGCCACAAAGTCATGCAAAGTGTCACAAAATGTTGATAAAGTACTTACCTACCAACACAAACCGATTTTTGGGACTCGAAACTTGCCCTTATAGTAACATAAATAGCGCTCTGCAGTACCTAAAGTCCTTGAATGGTAATATGGTGGATCACAGTGCTTGTTTGTGATGCAAAACCAGAGGTACAAAGATTGTCAGAACAGGTTTTACGACAAAAATGACCCCTCCTTGAAACAGGCGGTAAGGTGAAGAACTTTTTTAATTTTTCCATGTTTTGGAGGAACATAGGGAATATCTACTATTAAATGGGAAGGGTGGGGGCGTGGCTTGCCATCATGGCCGCATAGACGCGCTTCGAGAGAGCTCCGGGCGTTGGCCTGAAGAAAATTAACATTTAGCGGTATCCTGGCCCATGACGGCGGAATAATGGGTCTCACAGGACCCACGAATCTCCTGTCACCTTTCGACTGACCAAGACAGTACGGGACCCCCCTAAATGACTTAACCTCTAAGAGGATGCCCAAGAAAGTTCAGTGGACTGTCAGCTGTCAGAAAGCTTTTGATGACCTAAAACAGGCCATGTGCTCTGCTCCAGTGCTCCAAAGCCCCAACTACTCCAAAGAATTCATAGTTCAAACTGATGCATCTGAGGTGGGGGTAGGTGCTGTATTATCACAACTGAATGAAGAGGGCCAGGATCAACCAGTAGCTTTTATTAGCAGAAGGTTGGCCCCTAGAGAGAAACGTTGGTTAGCTATAGAGACGGAGGCCTTTGCTGTGGTCTGGGCCTTGAATAAGCTGAGGCCATACTTGTTTGGCACTCACTTCATTGTTCAAACCGACCATAAGCCCCTCCTATGGCTAAAACAGATGAACGGTGAAAACCCCAAACTACTCAGGTGGTCCATTTCCCTACAGGGGATGGACTATACGGTGGAACATAGACCTTGGAGCAACGATGCCAATGCAGATGGCCTCGCCAGATATTTCCACTTAGAACATGAAGACTCAACTGGTCAAGGTTAGTTTAATGTCCCTGCATTTGGGGGGGTGGGGTTGTGTAGGAGATTGGCATCGACTGCATAGTTGCCCCCAACTGTTTGCCAATGTTTTGACTGTTTTTTGACTCTAGCCAGGCTGTGGCCCTGCTATCCAGGACCCCAGCCTATCTGCTTCCTCTCTAAACCTATGTGAGTACCCTAGGCACATACCAATTGGATACTGAGGACACCCTGTGAGCCCCTTGTAGATGGTACCCTAGGTACCCAGGGCATGGGTCCCTCAGAGGCCTAACAGGGGCTGAAGCACTTATTGTGCCACCCCTGGGACAAGCCATACAAACTGACACCACCAGACCACTACTGTAGTCTGGGTAAGGTGGTGCTTGCACCCCTTACAGGGATATAGGTAGCCTGTATCCCACCTAAGTACAACACATATCCCCATAAGTCACCCCTAAGGCAGGCCTTGCTAACCCTGCAAGGCAGGGTGCTGAGATATGTGTGAGGGGGAACCCCTATCTGAGTAGGGCCACTCTGCAACTTTCGTTAAAACGAGTGCGAGGTTGTTTTTAGTGCAGCCATACCATATACTCTTAAGCACATTATAATCAATCGCGGTGGTATGCTAACTTGAGAATGGCTGCACAGAACCATGTCGTGTTTGGTGTCAAACACCTTGGAATCATACCCCCACTCCAGTAATTGGAGGGGGGGGTATGATTCCACCCTGCTAGAGGGGTGATATGGTAAAAGCGGTTGATGTTAAACACCAATTTAAAAGAGCACACATAGTACAAAATGGATGCTACCAGCCACCTACACACTTCTGGCTGCCGGTTGCTGGGCAGAACTCTAGCCAAGGCAGCTGGACAATAGGGATCCTGTGGCAGGGAGGAGTCTTCACCTCCCCAGACAGACTATGTGAATTGGAACTGGGTGGGTGCACTTTAGGTTTCCTTTCAGACCTTGCACGTAGGCCCTTCGGTGCCTACTTCTGCATACACCGCCTCAAACCGGTTCAGGGGCATCCTGTCCCCTGCTCTGGCGGGAAACACAACAAAGGGGAGAGGGTGTAGCCACCCTTTCCCGCCTGAACTCCCATTGGTGGCCCCTGGTTTAGTCACTCCCCTAATCCTTGGATAAAGGTGGGTGCATGGACCCCAGAGCTTCAGATTAATCTTGGACGAGAACTCTGCTTCAAAGACTTGAACCTTCGACGTGCTGCTGCTCAGCTGACGGAAGAAATCTCCCTTGGGGTAAAGGAGTTACCCCCCTGCTTGGCAGGCACCTGAAACACTGCAATTGACCCGGTTGGCACTCCGCTGTTCCTACGGACTTCTAAGACTCTGCCTACCCGGAGGTGGGTTCCCAAGCATCCCAGAGGCCAGTGAGTGTGCACAGCAAGGCTGAGCACCGTGGACCCCGTGGGTGCCGAGACACCCAATACCCCAGGACACCGGCCACCTCTTGCACAGCACACGAACCCGACAAGTGGGGAAGTTGTGCTTTGGCCTAACATTGGGCCAACCTCTCAGCATCACCTGTGCCAAAGATCGATGCTCCAGCCCACTCCGGCGACCCATGGCTGCATCTTTACACACTCCATTTTGCTGCCTCCCGCGGCCCCTGGTCTCTCGACTGGTGGGCCCTAGCAGAGGTCAATCTTCAGTTTAACGAGCTCCCCTGGTTTCCCCAGGCCTGCTCTATAGTCTCCTTGCTGGAGACTTCGCTCAGACCTTGCTGGTCTGCACCGTAGCTGTTTCTTCATCCTGGCGTGGGTTAGTGGATCCAATCCGGACACTAACACCGCAGCGGCCTTCATCCTTCGTGGGACAGTCGCCCTCCAGCAACTGGGCTTCCTTGACGCCTCCTGGACTCTGTGGCTGCTGAGCCAAGCTACACCTCTTCGACCCAGAAGCACCCGACATTGAAGGGCTCTTTTTCCTGAGGCCCCTGGTCACTGGCTAGTGACCCAGACTCTGTCCCCTCTGCTTTCAGGTCCTCTTCTTCAAGATCTACATCTTCAACCTGCACGGCATCGACGGCCCTTCTCACCAGCAGCAGTTCTTCACGTTTTTCCATAGAAAACAAGACATCGACCCGACACCGAAAACGACCTATGCACCCGGCTTCCCTGGGGCAGGTAACAGTGGTACCTCGGTACTCTCATGGGTGTGGGCCCTCCAAGAGCTTAACTTAAAACTCCTGAACTCGAACTCCTGCTTGAAGTGTCTAGATTCCTGCATTTTCGAACTGCGACATTTCCCGTAGGGTTTAACGGGGATTCCTGCCTTCGTTTAACTACTGCACACGTTCCCCGTGGGTCCCCTTTCTCACTACCTTGGGTGGTTTCGTAAGGGTCCAGCGATCCTAAGTGCCCTAGGCACTGCCTGCTGAACTGTCGTGGTTCTTATACCACTTTTTTTATATATGGTTTGGTCCGCCCCTGGGGCCCTGTGATTCCAGTGCTATTTATTGTAACAAATATTGCTTTGTTGAATTGTATCTTTACCTCCAGCCTCATAAAGAGACTATTGGGATTTGTCCTTAGAATAAATACATATATTTTGAATATATACCTGTGTGGGCTACTCTTTCATTTGGTTATTCAAGAGGTTATCCTTGGTAAAACAATAAGCTTAACACTCCTTCAACACTAAGCCTGAAGGCTGCTCTCCACAGCTACCACTAGGATAGCTTTCTTTAAAGGTTGTCTTTTAACCTATCACCATAAGAGTCGAATTGGACTGGTGCAAGGTGTCCACTATACCTAGTGGACAGCATATGCCAGGCCAACTTCTCACAGGGGCAAACGCCATTTTGTAAGAAGCGGTGCGGCCGGGCTGGAAAGGCGAGCCCAGGGAGCTTGTTGGGCCCTTAGCAGGCGGTGAGATCGGCCTGCGGACCCGGTGGGGGACAGATCCCGCCCAATACTTGACGATGATGAGCGGAGTGGGCACGCACCGCGCAGCACAGCGTTTGGAAAAAGGCGCTGCGGCCCGAATGAAGAGAATCGCAGTGGAGGGCCTGTGAGATCTGGGTCCTCCACTGCTCGAAAATTAAGAAGTTGGGGGCATATCAGCAAGGAGGCAATATAAAATTATCGCCGCTTTGCGTCCGTTTTCGGGCGAAAAGCGGCGATAATTTTATCGCCTAATTAGCAAGGTCAGGCTATCACGTGAAACCTTGCATTAGCGCCCAGATTCTTAACGCCCAGCTTTGCATCTCTAATGAGATGCTAAGTGGGCGTTCCTGACCTGACATGACTGGAGAAATGTCGCTGAGCGACATTTCTCCTATCATCAAGCCCCACGCTATGAAGCACAGCAGCAAGAAAAGTAGCAATAACCCTTGTTATCGCTACTTTCGTTATGCCTGCTTCAGGACTGACTTAGCCATGATATCCTATGAAAGGTGGATATCATGGCTAAGTATATAAGGCCCTATCATCAAGCTAACGCCAAACTTCGTGAGATTATCGCTGGGTTTCCAGCGATAATCTCACACTTGGCAGTTAGCACTAGGATTTTTATCGCTTTTGAGATAAGCGTTGCTAATAGCACGCTATCTCAGCGATAAAAATCCACGTTAGCGGGCGATAATTATCCTAGCGCTAAGTGCGCTTAGCGATAATTATCGCCGGTTGTTGCTGATATGCCCCTTGGTGCCGGAGGAGCTCTGGGGAGCGCAAATGGTAGGGCCCTCCTCTCCTGGCATCCGGGGAGGACCAGCAGTATTTGAAATCAACGCGGGCAATGGGGCAGATAAGAAGAGGCCAGATTGCTGCCGCGACCTGCTGACGAGCTGCCCAGACCAAAACAAGACCCTACCTGGCTGGTGGTGCTGGCCCTCGAGGACAGTGAGGTATTGTGGAGCGGGGGGACGTGTGTGACTCCCGACTGAATGCAGCGAGAGAGGAGGGGACCTGGTAAGGGGACCCCCCTGGAGATCTGCCCTGAGAGAACACGAAGTGGCATGCCTAGATTGCCTGATTAGAGGAGGAGGGTTTCCACTGCTGGGTGGACGGCCTGTCACTCGGGGGAGCGTGAGATAACCGCGAGTGGAGGAGATTGCGCTGGGGCCACAATTGAGGTCTCTCACACATGTGAACCCAGAGGAGGCCACCAATGACGGGGGTTGGAGCAGGGACTGAGCCAGGAGCATCGAGGCGAGGAGCCCGGGTGCGCTAGGTCAAAGGTGTAGAGACCACGCTGTAGAAGCGAAGGAAGACCGGCGTAACCCAAGTTTGATAGGCCAAACATTGGTGGGGTTGAAGATTTCGGGTGTGGCGCCCAGGAGGCCCCTTTGCTAAGAAAGGCCCTTCAAGATATTGTACAACACCACTAGCTGGTCGATATGGGGAAGGACAATGTGACGAAGGCACAATCGAATTAAATATCGAACTATGCACAACCTATATCACATTGTCTAGATGCCAGTGAAGAGGATCCTGAGCGGGGAGGAGGCGCGTCATGGGGCGCTGCCGAAGACCCACCAACGCTAACAGGTGTTATCCAGGCCATCGAGTCGACCAGGGACGACATGATCCGGAAGATAGACTCTGTGGCTATATATGTTAATTTACTGAGGTGTGATCTTCAGAAAGTTTCAGACAGCGTGACAGTCACTGAAACAGACACGGATGCCCTAAAGGAGGAAGTAAAAAACCTCAGTACCACGGTGGTGGAATTGAAGAGACAAGTGATAAAGCTGGATGGAAGGGCGGAGGACTCATAAGGAAGGTCAAGGAGAGGTAACCTGAGATTTGTTGGGTTTCTCAAAAAATCGTAGGGCCCCTCGTTGGAACTGTTCCTGGAGGACTGGATCGTTCATGAAATGGCTCCCAAACAGTTGTTGAAGTTTTTCAGTATCGAACGTGAGCATAGAGCACCGGTGGCCCCCTAGACCAGGCGCACCTCCCCGAGCAATTATTGAGAAGTTATTTAATTACAGGGTTAGGGATCTTGCCCTCCAGCTCTTTAGCAGTGGACGGCATTTCTTCTTTGAAGGTCACTCCATAACGGTGTACCCGGATTACACCCAAAGGGTCCAGGAACAAAGAAAGACCTTTGTAGCAGTCAAACGGAGCCCGAGAGACCTAAATTTAAAATACCGTCTTATGTTCCCGGCAAAACTACGTGTGGAGAGTGAGGGCTGTGCCCTGTTTTTCTTTTCAGTGGTAGAGGCGAGAGACTGGTTGGATACCAGGGCCCCGTAGGGGAGACGTCTGGTCCCTTCCATGGTATCCAGTGGGACGTTTTCGGCGGGGTCGGCACAGAGGGGCCGCAGACAATCTACGCGGCAAATACAGCATAGAAGGACAACGAGCCCGGGCTGTATCACAGTTCTCCAGGACGGCACGTTGCAGGCCTTGGATTCAGAGATCATGCTGGACTTGGTGGAACCGACATTGGAAATTGAGGTTGAAGCCGGAGGCCCAGGCAGTGGTCAAGAATGAGCTTGGCACGCCGAATACCATAAATGGAATTGTACAGATAAGTTCTTATGTATATCTAGTGTGTGTACGGGACCTTGAGAGACTGAGCCGCGAACTACTGTTGGGGTCCCTAGAAGACTTGAAATTTGAGGTCATATGGGCAGCCTTCTAGCCTCTATTTTTTCTATCCTACTATACTTAGTTAGGCTGCACAGACCAAGGGCCAGGATGATTTTTAGTCACGATATTGACATGGGCTGCTGCTGCAGTAGCGACCCCCCCAGAGTCCAGGCCCGTCGGGGACAGCTTGAGAGCAATCTCGCACCCCGGCATAGCCGGTTCTCTTGCACAGCACCTGATTGACATCTGTATCATCTGTATTTTGGACAGGGCACTACTGGGCCTTTGCCCTGGGAACAGTCAAGCCAATGTTGAAATGTGTACAAGGAAGGGGGGGGGGTATGGGGTGGTGTGTGGGTTTTTTCCTATGGATCGTAAGATGTTTATTTAAATTCCTACCACCGCCCACGGGGGGAGGGGAATGGGATTGTTTCTTTTTCGAAAGGTCGTTCGCTTGTTGGGGAAACTTGAGGGTCGCACAGGATTACACTATGTCACACAGTCTGCTGGGTCGATGAGACTGACTCTCTGGGAAAAGGGGGACATTCTTTGGACACTCAATTATGGCAGTGCAAACATTGAAGGTTCTTAATTGGAATGTTCGGGGGATGGCTGGCCTTGACAAATGCTGTAGAATACATGCCTTCCTAAAGAGGTACAAAATAGCAATAGCTGGACTCCAAGAAACACATATATCGGGAAACACAATAACGAGCTTAAGAAAAAGATGGCGGGGTCAGATAAATACCACCTCGTACTATGGTTTTGCACGAGGGGCGCTGGTGTGGGTGGTGCCTGGGGTCCCATTCCAACACCAACATCCTGTCCTGGACCCCGAGGGGCGTTACGTTGTATTGTTTGGGAGATGGGAAGGAAGGGAAATGTGTTTCATAAATGTCCATCTTGGACTGCCCTGACTTCTTTCCAGCGGTTCTCAAGGCAGCGACACCGTATATGGGCGCTGAGATTCTCCTCTTCGGAGACTTCAATTGCATCTTTGACGGGGTTTAGATAGAGAGCCCCCTAGAGAGAAAACTAAACCCTGCATATCAAGATCCCTTGAGGCTATTCTTCAGGGCATGCAGCTAACAGATGAGTGGAGGACACGCAACCCAATCACACCTGTGGCTAATACTTTCTCCCGAATGGACCACTGCTGCCTCTCAGCCGGTCTTTCCGCCACAACGGAGGGCATTTCCTATTTACCTCGATATTTATCTGATCATGCACCATTACTATTGACCTTGATTAGCGGACCGGGACGACCGGCCATCCCATTATAGCAACTCCGGGCAGAGGCACTCACGGATCCCCCATATAAGCAGACTGTAGCGGAGGCCTTGCAACATTATTTTGGGGAGAATTGGGGTTCGACAGCTACTAGAGCCACAGAGTAGGAAGCCATGAAGGTAGTTATTAGAGGGATCTGCATGGGGACCACATATGGGGTCCGACATCAGCTCAGTACCGACATTGACTCCTTAGAAAATGGCTAAAGAAACTAGATGAAACTCTGTACAGAGCTCCAACTGATATGGCCGAATGGACGAGGGTTCAAGGGGAATTGTTGGAGGCCTGGTCCCGACTGGAGAAACATAGGTATAGTGCCTACAGACAGAGACTACATATGGAGGGGGATAGATATGGGGCGCTATTAGCAAGATTGCTTAGGACTGAGACGGAACACACACCTGTATTACAGCATTGTAACCACTTGGGGACTGTGGTGCACACGCAGGACGCGATTCTAAAATAATTCGCCACTCACTTGGTATTCTGAAGGTCGGTGCTAGATAGCCTACAAAAGATTACTGGGTGGGCGCTGCCATACTCTGTTAAGGAGATACTTCTGTTACTCCTCCCTAGACCTAAAGGGAAAAAACTTACGAGGAGGTTCCTCCAGTTTGGATTGGTATTAGCCAAACGGAGAATTGCAATCAAATGTGTGAGCTCGGTGCCCCCCACGATGGAGAGTTGGGCTAAAGATCTGCTGGCATGGGCTACAGCAGAGCTACTCCACATGAGGCGAGTTGGGAGAGATGAAAAGTTGGAAGATGATGCGAGGTCCTGGTATAACATGATCACAGAAGTTCCCATAAGAGAAGTCCCCATCTCGCAAAAGATAGCGGAGATTCAGGATGACCCAGCGGACTTGGGAGCAGTGGCACCGTCTGTGGGCAACCGCAGTCCGAGAATGTAGTCGACATATACAACAGAGAGACGTAGCCTGACCTGAGATGTATGGTATGAGGGGGAGTTTTATTAATGCGACTCTGGGGGAGAGGGGGGTTGTTAAGAAGTTAACTGTTATGATATATTTCCTTAGGACAATGATGTTATATCCAGACACGCTGATGTGTTACAATAATGCACGATATTATGTACATGTCTTATCCTTGAAAGAAAACATTGAATTTTTTAGGATAATCATCTGCGATGTGTAACTGTTGATACGACTTTGCTGTGATTCTGGATGACTAATAAAACAAATTAAAAAGTTTTTTTTTAAATTTAAAATGGGAAGGTTTAGGGATGGATAATGTGGGGCTTTAGCGAGGGGTAAAGAGGAATTTTGGACGGGCCATGCTAATACAAATATCCACCTACAAATTCACAAACTACACTTCTAAAGTTACTACTGCCCTCTAGATGACAAAACAGTCGTTAATGTACTCCAAACTTGGAGTAAGCATAGCACCACACAAGGCCACTCATAGGTACTGCATCACACTTCCATGGAAAATAAACTGAGGCAGGGACTTACTATAAAACCCCATAAGATATAATGTTAACATAATTACATTATTTTGACTTTTGAATTACAGATATATATATATATTCCTTTCTGCGTAGTCCCGTTTTCCTGACTTCTGGGCGCCTCTTTGGTGGTGCGTATCGAGTACGGCAGGACCAAGCCGTTTCAAATGTCGCCACACTCTCCCTTTGAGCAGGGATTCCCTCACCGCACTCGCTGCTCCGTTAGATTGTGCAAAACAGTGAAACATCAATCGTCCATCGGTAGTTCAAGGGTGTTTTTTCATTATCAAAACGCTGCCAACACACAACCCCAATGCGTTCCTCCTTACCCCTCGCTAAAGCCCCACATTATCCATCCCTAAACCTTCCCATTTTAAATTTAAAAAAAAACTTTTACTTTTGTTTTATTAGTCATCCAGAATCACAGCAAAGTCGTATCAACAGTTACACATCGCAGATGATTATCCTAAAAAATTCAATGTTTTCTTTCAAGGATAAGACATGTACATAATATCGTGCATTATTGTAACAGATCAGCGTGTCTGGATATAACATCATTGTCCCAAGGAAATATATCATAACAGTTAACAGAGAGGTGTAAAAAGTGGCACGGCCTGGACCACCTCTCTGCAACGCAGCTCGGTGGCGCTTACTGGAAGCACCTGGTGGGCTACTTAGCCCCCAGGGGCCCACAGGATTGAAAGGGAATTATTTCCCCAACTTAAAACGCTCAACAGGGCGTATTTGCACACGTCACCTCAGGCCCCGTCCCCTCCCTTCACCACTGTGTAAACGTGCCCTGTGGCCGTTCTAAGTTGAGAGATTAAGTCCCCTTGAATCCTAAGGGTCCCTAGGGTCAAACTAGCCCACTAGGTACCTCCAGTAAGCGCCACAGAGCTGCGTTGCATAGAGGTGTAAAAAGGGGTGTGGCCTCAGAAAACCTGTCTGCAACGCAGCTCCCTGGCGCATACAGGAGATACCTGTTGGGCTAGTTGGCCCTCAGGGACCCTCGGTATTGAAGGGGAATTCATTCCCCAACTTACAACTGTCCAGGGGGCGCGTTTGCAGAGAGCTGCAAGGAGGGGGAGTGGCCTCCGGCGCGATGCTGGTCTTTTATTTATTTAATTTTTTTAAGAAGGAGGGCTGTGTGGCCCCCCTACTTTTTCTAATTTATTGGCCCTGGGGACCCCATCCCCCAGGGCCTGCACCCTAATTTCTTTTGTTGAAATTTTTTTATTTGGCCCTCCCAAGGCCTTAATCGGCCCCGGGGACCCCAACCCCCGGGTCATGGCCTTTTCTTTTTTTTTATTCTTTAGGAGGGGGGCTGCGTTGCCCCCCTCCTCAGGCCACTTATGGCCCTGGGGACCCCATCCCCCGGGGCCGGCCTTTGTTTTTTATTATTTAAAAAAAATATATATATTTATAGAAACACCTAGGACATGCTGGACAAACCGTATGTACCTATCACCATGACGATTTGCGTGATATTCATTAAAAGGTGACTATGCATACAATGAATCCACGTGGAATGTATTTACACCGCTAGTGAAGCTCTGACGTGTCTGACGCCCTACCGTGCCTAATTCCGGCGCCCCCGCCGGTGGGTACTCTCCAAGTAGACACCCGTGTCATTTATTTATACAAACATGGGTAGCTATTGACGGGCACATTTAATACACACGCACACCAAGCCATTCAAAGGGGATTCGACAAAAATTCGACCAAACTTTGCAAGAAACCCCCCTCACGGTTAATAAAACACACATCCTCCGCCGGATGTGTAATACTTTTTATTGTACTCTCTGGAAAGGAGACGAACCTCACTTGAGAGTCACAGCGTGCTCCTGGCTGAGCCCAATGCTGTGTTACACCCACCAGTGCCCGCCGAGTGCCACACACCGCTGTGTTGTATTCCATCAGCTAGTGCTTATGCTATGACACTCTCTAGCCCATGTGCACTGTAACACCACCCCGTGAATATGTCATGCCACACTTGCCTTCGCACGGGTTATATTGCCTCATCTAACGTGCCTTCCTCGATGCCTATGTTATAACGCACAGCGCTATGCCATACATATTACAATCTGGGATCCATATCTTTGTCACAGTACATATGCAATGTTACACTCCCCAGCACATATTTTATATTACAACTTTAGAGACTAGTTAGGTTACACAACACTGCCCTGTGCATATTACACTCCAAGGCGCATATCGCATAGCACGCGCTAGTGCCTGTGCTATCTCGCGCTCTCCAATGAATCTGTCATTGCGCACAATGTACTGCATATTATATTTCACGCCCCGGTTCATCTTATATCACACTTTTTGGTGCATAGTTTATACCATATACTATATCTAGTTTTCATTTTCAATCGTGCTCTCAGGACTATGTTCTATATAACACTGCGTCCACCTACCCTTTTCACAGGCATTACATTTTGCGATGGGGGTGGAGGGTCAGGGGGTGTTTCTGCCAAGTGAGCCCGGAGTCACAGTCACAAACGTCCTCTTTTTCCTGAATAAAAGTGAGATTATGCTGCATACTTGTTCATATTTTAAGTAGTTCGCACAGACACACATTTTAAAAACAATAAAGTTCCTAATACCCACCTTCTTTGAACAGTTAGCTTGCTGCCCCATCCACCTCCTCTGTTGTCTGAATCCATGGACTAGCCTCCTCCCTCCTGCCATGCATGGTCTGATGTGCTGCCAATGCCCTCCATTTAGCATGATGTACCAGTCCACTCCTCCTGCCCTCCATTGCCCAATTCTATGGCCCATCATTGACCTCCTGCTTAGCCTCTGTGCTTAGCTTGCTGCCCCTATTCTCCTTCCCCCTGCCCTCCGATGTCTTTGTGCATGCCCCTGCCACTCCTATCTACTCTGAGTGTTCTGTTGAGCTGCCACTCCCCTCCCACCTGCCTAGCATTGTCAGATGACTGTAACCTGTCCTTGCCACCTCCAGCCTGCCTGTCCACATGCCATGCCCCTATCCCCCTCCTCCTGTCCTCCATGGTCTATTTTAATGCCACACCCGTCTGCCCTCCCTGGTCTGTTGTGCTGCAACTGCTCCTCCTGCCTGCCCCGCGCGGTCTGCTGTGAGGCCCCTTCCCCTGAACTCTCTTGTCTGTGCCCAGGTCCTGACCCTCCCTTCTATCCTCCATGGTCCTTTGTGCATGCCCCTGCACCCTCCTTCTTGCCCATCATAGCCATTGTGCTGCCACTAACCCTACCGCTTGCCATGCATGGTCTTCTGTGCTGCCATTGCCCCTCCCACCTTCCCTGTGTGGTCAGCTAGCTGCCCCTGACCCCCCCCACCTTCCCTCCATGGTCTGTGTGTATGCCATCATAGTCTCATTGTTGCTCTCCATGGTGTGTCTTGTTTCTAGTGCCCATCCTGCCTGACCTCCATGGTCATCTTGCTGCTCCTGCCCTGCCCCCTTGCCCCCAGCCCTCTGTTTCCATGTGCAGACCCCTATTCCCTCCCTCCTGGCTTGTCTGTTCCGTTGTAATGCCCCTGATCCGTCCCTCCTGCCCTTTATGGTCTGTTATGCTGCAGCTTTCTCTCCTGTCTGTCCATCATGGTCAGCTAGCTACCATTGCCTCTTTCCCCTCTGTTCTCTGTTGTCCATGTGCATGGTCCTGTCCCCTTCCTATTGCTTTCAATGGATTGTTGTGCTGCACTCCCGTCCCGCATGCCCTGTGTGGTGTATTGTGCTGCTACAAACCCTGATGCCTGCCCTGTAGGGTCAGTTTGGTGCACCTCTCCATGTCCCTCCTGTCCTCTGTTATCCGAGTCCATGTCCCTACCCAAATTCCTCCTGCCTACCATGATCCAATGTACCATACTTGCGAACATTTTGAACTTGGTAAGAGGGAGATTTTGAAAAAAAAAATGGGTTATTGATTTTCCCCTTTGAGTTACATTTAAAAAGAGGAGATTGTAGACAGGAGACGGATCAAATAAAGCCCATTAGAGCTTAAAAACATTGGACGTTTCCTGGCTGAAACGGGTCTGTTGGCATGTATGGTTGTACTACCACTGCCTCTTCCTTCTGCCAACAATGGTCTATTATATTGCCACAGCCTCTCTTGCCAGTCCTGTATTGTTGGTTTGTTGCCCCTGCCCCCCTTTCCACTGCCCTCCATAGTCTGTTGTGCTGTCACTGCCCTTCCTGCCTGCCCAGTGTGGTCAAATTGTTGCCTCTGCACTCTCCTACCTCCCTTCAATTTTCAGAGTCCGTGCCCCTGGCCTCTGCCTCTCAACAGTATCCCAATGAGCAACTAGATTGCTAACATTCTATATTTATTACAAAAGTGTGGAACGCCTGATGTCATCTTGATGTAATCAAAACTGTAATACCTAGAGCATTTCCTTTAGAAATTACATATATGAGAGGGTCTTATTTGCATCACAATTATGGTTAGTGCTCTAAAAAACTAAAATGAGGACATATTTTCTGAGTTTTCAAATAGCGACCAAGAACTTTTAAATTATTTGTAATCTTTATGTTTTTTTATCCAGTTAACCACTTGATTAAATGTTGCACCTAGGGGAGAGGATGTGGTGTTACTTCCAGACCTGCAGACTTTGCAACTGGGGAACCAGGTTGGAGTTTCTGCTTCAGCTCAACATTCTGTGATTCTGGTCAAATCACTTAATCTCCCCATGTCTACAACCAAAATGAATTTGATCTTGTGTGATGTAACCAATGCTCATGTAAAGCACTCCAATACCTGACAAGTCTGCACTATATAAAACTGCAAATACACAATAAAAAAGTGTTTGCACACGTCTGTCATTGGGCTACATGTGGGCTACATCTGGGTGATATTTGTGCTGCATTTGGGCTCTTTTGTCTCTGGTGGCCATCTTGGGAGATTTATTTGTTATGAAGTTTCCTAATTTCCTCATTTACTGCATCTCCTCAGTAGGAAATGCTTTCAGTGTTTTACTTTGATTCCATCAAGAAGGTTTTCTTTCTTTCTTTCTTTAAGCTTTATTTCGGCTTATATAGCCATAAAAGCAAGAATACATAAAACATTTCCAACAAGAAAATACAGTTACACAGACCAAATCTTCAAGATAATACATACGGAGGGCAAACCACAATTAATCACATCTCGGTTATACTATTTACAACTTTAAAAACAAGACATACATTATAATTTAATTTAAAAAAGCCAGATTTTGTTTTAAAACTTTTTCTAGAACATGTTAAAAAGGAGGAATCAGTGCAATTCGTAGTAACTAACCAGGCCGGGGAAGGGTACAACCCGCATTTGTGCATTACAACTTGCAACCTGTCTGTTTCCTTATGAGGTACACATTAAATAGGAACCTACTTATACAAAACACTACTAGCTGCGAGGTATTTGACTTAAGTATGCGTTCTGCCTCTTTATAGGACCTAATCCCCATATTTTTGCATAAGGGTTTGATCCAACGGTCCCTTGGTTTTTTATAGGCTGGGCAGAAAAGCAATAAATGGGCATCATCTTCTTTTGCTTTTTGGGGACAAAGAGTACACAGCCCACTAGCCTCCTTACCCCCCCACCTACACGTATTTGCCGAAGTCTGTAAGACCCCATATCTAAATTGCAAATATAATGTTTTTGCTAAAGGTGGTCTTATCTCGTCCATGAATTGTTCAAATTCAGGAGTATCCTTTATGGTCAAAAATCTCTGGGTCAATGTGCCTAATGTTGAACTAGAAAGTGGTTCACCATTGATATATGTCCAGAAAGTGGACTTCACAAGTTTTTTAAAGGGCGGTGTCATGTTCTGAGGTTCTTCCCAAAAGTGGGAGAACCCTAACCTGGTGAACCACTGGGAAATGTGCTTCAACCACGTAATCTTCTTAAACCCATCAATCCGGATTATTTCTATCAGTCCACTCTTATAGTCACTCAACTCCGGAGTTGTCCATAACCTAACCCAGTACAGTAGTGGCCTTAGTATGACTTGGTAATCTGTCCTTTTGAGGTTAATATCCATAAACACTGGGACTAAGGGGGTTCTAATTGGTATTTTAAGCAACCTACATATAAAATAATTTTCTTCCTTCTCGAAGTTGCTTTTACAAGAGTGCCCCCATACTTCAGCACCATAAAGTGCCGCTGATTGAGCCTTCGCTTTAAATATTTCGAGTGCCGGCGTAATAGCTTTAGAGAGACTACTGCCGTGCACCTTTAGAATAGGCATTGAATTTTGTTTTAGAATTAATTTACTTTTTTCCAACTGCCCCTTCCAAGAAGGCATACTATCAAGCGTGATTCCTAGATAATTAAAACTCTCCACATACTCCAATTTTTGGTTGTTTAAGGCCAGGTTCTTCCTGAAGGACTTCTGGGGATTTATGGACATATATTTTGTTTTAGATAGATTTATTTCTAACCCCTTCCCCACACAGTAATTATTAAAAGAATTCACTAGGTTTTGCAGACCCTTTGGAGTCTGTGAGATGAGAATTGTATCATCGGCAAAAAGTAATGCCGTGATCGCCTCATCTCCTAGTTTCGGGGCGTCATGTTTACAGTCTCTTAGGTAAGTAGGTATGTCATTAACATATAATGAAAAGAGTGTAGGTGCCAGCACACAGCCTTGGCGTACACCCCGTCCTACTGGAATAGCTTTTGTGGTTTCGCCTCCCTTCCCCCATCTAACTTTAGCATAATTCCCTGTGTGTAGTCTAATGAGTTCTTCAAGTAACTCGCTAGGGACCGCCATATTCTCAAGGGTAGACCATAACAGTTTGCGTGGTACGAGGTCAAAGGCGGCCCTCAAGTCAATAAATGCCACGTACAAACTGCCCTTCCTTATGTTAATGTATTTCCAGCAGATGCAGATGCACATGAACCTGAATACTTGATCGACCGTGCTGGTTTTTACCCTAAACCCTGCCTGGTATTTAGTTAATATCTGAGTCCCCTCTATCCATATTAAAAGTCTATTTAAAATATGTCTGGCAAAAACCTTTTGTAAAAGATCTATTAAACTTATAGGACGGTAGTTGGCCGGATCATAACGGTCGCCTTTTTTAAAAATCGTTACAATCTCCGCCCCTTTCCAGGTTTCGGGAATTGGCGTTCCGCCCACTATAGAATTACATACCAAATTCATATAGGGCCCCCAAACTTCCACATCGTGCTTTAGTAGATCACCAGGGATTTTGTCAGGACCAGGGGCTTTACCCATTTTAACGGCATGTAATGCTTCAATGGTCTCTTCTAGACCAAAACACAGGGGGAATTATCTGATGTTAAATTAGTCACATAGTCCCCCATGGTCAACCCCTCGTTAACATTAGAATATAATTTAGAAAAATGGTCACACCATGTTTTTTCGTCTAGATAAATATCCCTAGGTGATCTACCCTTTTTATTTCCTTTTGAGATTAAGTTCCAAAATGCGCCCTGATCTCTCAGTTTAGCGCATTTAGAAGGTCATCCCATAGGGCATCATCCCACGCTTTTTTTTCTTGGGTCAGTGTTTTATTATATACCAATCTACTATCTTTTATTCCCTGAGGGTTCTTTGATCTAACAGCCTGGATCAAATTGGAGAAGGTATTCAGATATGTCACACATTTGCCATAAATTCTGAATGTTAGCACTCTAGTTGCTCATTAGATCACTGTAGTAAAGCTACTGCTCACCATGGAAGTCTGCTGCTGGTATTAAAAGTGCATGTTTCAGTCTGCATGTCAGAATTTTTTTAAGAAATAGAAGAGGATTTGAGAAGTCAAAATGTGCCCTAATTTTTCTTTCTGCAGCACTAATCATAATTTCTATGGCAAAATGAACCCCCTCATTTTGTTCCTTTGTAAATTAAATGTTTTAAGTGTTACCACTTTATTCCAATCAAGATGGCTTCAGGTGTGCCATACTTTTGTCATAAATAAGACTGTTAGCGCTCTAGTTGTTTGTTAGAACACTCTGGGACATTCTGTCATTGGGCTATACTTGGGCTACATCTGGGTGATATTTGGGCTACATTTGGGCTCTTTTGTCTCTGGTGGCCATCTTGGGAGATTTATTTGTTATGAAGTTTCCTAATTTCCTCATTTACTGCAGTCTCCTCAGTAGGAAATACTTCCAGTTTTTTACTTTGGTTCCATCAAGAAGGCATTCAGATGTGTCACACATTTGCCATAAATTCTGAATGTTAGCACTCTAGTTGCTCATTAGATCACTGTAGTAAATCTACTGCTCACCAGGGAAGTCTGCTGCTGGTTTTTAAAGTGCATGTTTCAGTCTGCATGTCAGACTTTTTTTATGAAATAGAAGAGGATTTGAGAAGTCAAAATGTGCCCTAATTTTTCTTTCTGCAGCACTAATCATAATTTCTATGGCAAAATGAACCCCCTCATTTTGTTCCTTTTTAAATTAAATGTTTTAAGAGTTACCACTTTATTCCAATCAAGATAGCTTCAGGTGTGCCATACGTTTATCATAAGTAGGACTGTTAGCGCTCTAGTTGTTCTTTGGAACACTCTGGGAAGCTCCAGTAGAACACAAAGGAATCAACTGACAGTCTCTGCCCTTGTTGGATGTACATGTTTTACTGAGAATGTCAGACTTCATTCTCACATGACTGAGAAAGATAATGTGAATTTACAGAAAATATGCTCTCAGTTTAGCTTATAGATCACCTTCCAAGCCTCTGTGGGAAAAGCGTGAGAAAATAGTTTTCTCTCAAACATGATTCATGATATCACAGCAGAAGGCTTTTTCACATGGTAAAATCACCTTAGAACACACCACAATTCCTAAAATGAGTATGGTAGCATCAACAAATGATTTATAATGTAACTAAAGTCTTAACACCTTCTATTAACTGCAATGCTTTTTAATGAGGTGCTATCATGTATATTGGTCCCAAGATGGCTGCCAACACTTCTTGGATGAAGTACTGACAGCCAATCAGATCTCACAATGAGATGTGTGGTTAGGCTCCGCCCGGATATATCTATCTTTTTAACTCTAATTTTCTCAGGAACTACTGAACGGATTTACACCATTTAAGCAAAAGGCACGAGTCTGAACTGAGGACTACCTCTTTGCCAAATTTGGTGTAATTCCGTTCAGCAGTTCGGGCTGTAGCTGAGTCAACAGGTCCTATGGGAAAATGCATGGGGAAAACGTGTTTTGGGACCCCCCTTTTTTCTCTGCCCCCGCTTGACGAATCACCGTGAAACTTCCCGGATAGGAGCGGACCGGAGCTGGCCAAAAGTTTAGAAAATTTCGCAAAGATTCGTCAATCGGCGCCAACGTTATTCCAAATAGAATGTTGCGGAATTCCTATGGAAAATAGGTCCTAACTATAACTACCTACTGGCGACTGCCAGTAGGTTATATATAATATATATATATATATATATATATATATATATATATATATATATATATATATATATAGTCTTAAAAACATGCAAAATTAATAATTAACTATTGTATTAGTTTAAAAATAGTGAGCATATTAAAATATTACATTTTTTAACTTTTATTGAAAGTGTAAATATAGTTTATATTAATCACACACAACTTTTAAGTAAATGTACTAAATATCAGTTAATAATCAAATAGCTAGGTAGGGTTTTTGTTCATATTATTTTGTATACACATGGATATTTTCTGAGTAAGTTAATACATTTAAATTATTTAATTATTTAGTAAACATTTATTTTGAACAGGTAATGTGCTCTAACATTATATTTTATTAGTTCTACAGTAAGAAAACTTGTTTTATTTAATTTACATTTATATTTTACACATATATATATATATATATATATATATATATATATATATATATATATATATATATTACAAATGAATAGTATCAACGTATCAAAAAAGGTATGGCAAGCTTTCTGCCTGTGGAGCTATAAAGAAAATAGGGCAAGTGAACAAGGAAGAAGGACAGGAGGGTGGAAGAAAGCAACTAAATGCATCACACACCACATTAGTGTTGAACTACTATAAAGTCTCTACACCCGTGCATGGATGACCGAGTGGTTAAGCCCCGAAAGAAAGATACTTAGCAAGCATCTGACGACGATCTCTTCGGTGCCGTGATAAAAGACCTTGCCACCTCTGTCTCTGTAAATAGGAAAATGTTGCCAACAGAAGACAAAGTTAATTTAACTGGATTTAACACCTTAGCTTCATTACCTATTTTCAGCAAGTGCTTCAGAATCTCTGCCAGCTTGTGCCTTTTTCCTGTGTCAGCCTTGTCCGGAAACAAGAGTATTCTTTTATTTTCGTACTGGAGATCCTATTTCTAAATAACAGCCATTAAGGCAGGTTCAGGCACTCCGACAGCACAACCATGATTGTACCAACGGAGAGTGAGTTCGCCGCTCTGGATTTCGAGGTTAATCAGTACACCTTCTTTACAAAGGCACGGCCAACATAGTTGAGAGGAGTTAGGTGACTCAGAAAGAGAACTCACTGGGTCTCTTTGACCTCGACGTCAGGTGCTAGGACCGGGAATCCCGGCACACAAATGTTGGCACCACTCATATTTCTGGTCCAAGGACATCAGAGCTCTAATGGTTCCCTTCCAGTATTCCAACATTTCCTGAGTTCTGAAGTCACTTCATTGAAGTCTCCCTCCACTTTGTACATTCATGCTTCTACAAATGACACTGCTTTCTCCAACCTTGTGAGATGATCCTCTGCCTTCTTCACTACCACCATGACTTTCTCTAATCCTTTAAGCTTTTTGATATTCAGCCCTAGCACTTCCATACTTTCTCTTTGACCCTTTAGAAGCTCAGCAATGTGTGAGGAGAAGAAGTACTCCTTGTCTTTTTTGGCCTGGTTGTCCGCCATCCTATTCCGTCCGACCCCAGTGTGTAGCTATCATTAGGCGACCCTGATCCAGGCGGATCCCCCACCCACTACTCGCACCCCCTCTTTCACGGTTGGTTGGCTAGTTGGGCTCACTTTCAGGAGCAGGTTCTGGTTATATGCTCTCTCTTGCCTCCTCTAGAGTGCCAACACGCCTCCCTCACTGGCAGGAGCGGGTCCTGTTTTTACCCTCTCTCTTGTCCCCTCTAGAGTGCTAGCACACCCCTCTAACTGGCAGCTGCTCCGGAGGCTCTTCGTGTCACACCCACCATCTTGATTCTCACTGCTGGTGTATGGGTTCCTCTTAGATCACCGTCTTACTCAACATCACAGAGACCTGCAGCTCCAGATAAGTCCTGCAGCTTCTCTGCTGGTTTCCACTGCTGTATACTGCAACCGGTGGTCCACCATGCATGACAGACAGCTCTGGCTTTGATTGAACACGGCTAAGTTCAGGAGTCCAGGAAAGGGGGCATTCAACCCACCTCCCAGCTCCGTCCCCTTTTTGATTTTTATAAGTAAAGTAAGAGTAAGGACCTTTTCTTCAGAAAATTCTGAATTGTAAACTATTCACACAAGCATTTGACTCCAAGGTCGGCAGCATAAAGCGGGATAAAAATAACTCAAATTCTATGCCAAGCACAGACTTATAAGGCAGCCGCAGCAAATGGAGGCCAAACAAAGAACTCCTTCCCTTGGCTCTAACTCCAATGTACCTGTAATGTAGCCCTATTCACCCACATACATAGTTCTTTATTTATTTCACTAGTTTGTAGAACACAGCCTTGTCGTAAGAACTGGCCTTAGTCCAGCTGTCAAAGTGTTTTTGTTCTATAATCAAATCACATCTCACTGACCTGTACAGATGTCTACTGGGAAAGTACTAAACCACCACAAAGTGCACAGGCTTAAACGCAGTGCACAGAAAAGGAAATTGGGATTAACAAGATATATGGAGTCAATGCTGGCTGAAAAGGCTTGGACGGCATAGAACACTTCACAAGAAGATGACATGTGACCTGCCAAGTGAAGAATAGATTTGAAAGGAACCAGCACATACCTTTGAAGAGCGTCGTTCAGCGAACCTTAGTACTCGACAAGTGACACAACCATAGCTTGTGAGGGACGTTCAGTAGAAGAGAAGAAAGCATTGTTTTAATGTTACACAGCCGAAAACTGCTTGCGGGTGAACGATGCCGGGGAGGCAGGTGTGACAGAAGTTGGAGGAAAAGAGATGACTGCTCAGGAACTACGCAGATGTGGAGTAGGAGGAGGCGGTAGTTCTGTTTTAATGCTTATCCCTAAACCATGGTGTAATATTACGCCAGTGGCGTAGCGAAACTTGAGGGGGGCCCCCTGCAAAGTACATGGAGGAGACCACCTACGCTCCGGACCCAGTCAGGAGCTCTCAGCCTAGGGGCCTGCCGCCCATGCACAGTGCCAGATGGGGCCCCCTGGAACTTAAGGGCCCCCCTCATCGCAAGAGCTGCAGGGGGTATTGTTACGCCACTGTATTACACATGGATATCCATGCGTAATAGAGACTATCAGTCTACTCCAGGTACTGAAAGGTGCAATCCAGGATGTCCTGAAACGTCTAGGAACACATAAAAGCAAGAATTTTTGGATAATGAGAAACATTTTTCTGAACCCTTCTCATACTAGAAACTGTTGGTGATTTCCTCATGTAAAGGGCGATAGTAAGTAAATTACCAGTGTTTGATTTTTAGGGGAACACCCTGGAAACACAGGGAAGGGGTTTCCGCATGCAGAAAAATATTTTCCTTGTGAACAGAAAAAAAGAAAGAAAAGTGATTTTGCACAAATGCAATAAAAATGCCTTATGCGCTATTGAGCACTATGTCCAACTCTGCATGTGGGAACTCCTCGCATAAAACATTTTTAGAAATTCTTAACACGTTTTGAGGACTGCTCTTGAAAAGGTTTATGAGTTTTTGATGTTCGTGAATCTGCAGGCTTAGGAGGGCAAAAACCTCTGGGGGAAGGCTCTCGGTGAGTCAGAGTTAGAGCCTAGTACCCGGTCCTTCACAGTGCACACAGGCACGCTGATAAGGGTGTCTGAATTGAATCCTTCAGGGAGGCAAATCAAAGTACATTGTTGTGTTTTCAGAATAAAAATAAAACCAAACGTGAAGGAAGCCACAAGGAAAGACAGTGGGATGCTGCAGAGTGAAAACACAGGTTGTTTCAGTATTGACCCCTATGAACCACTGTATGCCAGAGTCATGGAGAAACACACTCAGTTTCGGGATAACAGCAAAGAAGCAATATTAAGACTAGGCACAAAACCCAGTGTTTACACTTCCCAGAGAAGGGAGATAAAAGGTAGAGTGAATTCAAGTATGGAAATCAGAGGGTAGAAGTAGAAGGATTAAAATAGAAAATGTTTTCCGATGCCAGGACTAATGAATTAAGCTTGAAACTGCACTAGGAGTTGTGTTAGTGGAGCGACTGAAAACTGGACTTCTGTGAACAAAAACAGTCAGAAGGAAAATTGAGTTTTGAGAATATGTGATGTGCTTTAGAATCTAGTAATAAGGAAAAAGATGCTATAGGCTATTTCACTCGGCTCTAAGAGTCCAAGAGAACAACCTCATTTTCAGAAATATGATGATAACTGAGCTCCTTTAGGAAACATTTGAATGAGTTACTAATACAAAAGATGCAAAGGGAGATTTGGAACACCACATCTCTCCTTCTGCGCCCTCCCCCACCCAACCACCTCAAACCAGCAGTTAAAGGATAAACAATTTAAGCCCACACCTATTAAACTCAATAACCCCTCTCTACTACTTCGTCCATTTCTCTTATCACAGTCCTTGGCTCATAATGATGTCATGTCTGGGAAACTGCCACTCACATGAGCCCTTTAAATTTATTTTAGACCCTCCTTCTGGGGCATCAATATCTGACCTCTCCACTGAAGGACCTATTTCTTTAGTTCCATGAGAGGAACACTGCTCTGGACACTGCCCTGGATCTAGCTTAGAGTCCTTGAAGGCCCTGGGCATGCACAAGGATGTGAAAACTGTTGAAGGAAGAGGAATCTGTCCTGAGGAATGCTCCCAAAGTCCAATGGAACAGGCTCCCAGGCAATGTTTTAACTAGACATCGGCTGATGAAGGAGTAATGCAGCAGTAGTGGTTAATCTACACCTTGAAATATGCTGCACTTATAAACTGTGCAGCTTATAAAATATGTTATTATTATGACAGACCCAATAACTTTCATATATTCGGAGGCCTCCTCGATGGTAACTATCTCCATCCTTCACAGTCCACAGCGATCAATGCCCCATCCCCTTTCATGAAGGATAAGACTCCTCTATTCTGAGGTGCTCTCTAACCTATTCGGACTGTAGATCACCCCAGAAGTACTGACTGAATTGTGTGAGACATCACACTCTCCCCATGACCTCAGTTTCTGTGACTCAAAACTGTACAACAGACCTGTGATGTAAGCATGGCCACAAGGCGACATGCTCGTGTTACACAAACTACTAAAAAATAATTCAAAGAAATGTGGTTGACCATGAAGATGTTAACACCCATCTTAGAGGTTGAAGTAAAATTACCAAAACTCAAATCAAACCTGGCAAACCCAGGTATGATCACAGCAAAAGGCAATACCGTATAATATTAATGTAATCGTAGTAAGTGTGAAGCAATACATTGTGCTATTCACTATCCCTGCCCTGAACCACTCTGCCAACTTAGGTTACCTTAAGGGTCAGTAAGAACTTTGCTTGTTTGCCTACCTCAGATCTGGACCTGACCACTGCGCTTGAGAGCAGTCTCCGTCCATGCTGGGTGGGGGACTTTATTGAGAATCTGTGACTTATCTGGTGGCTCAACCTTTCAACACGTTGACCGGGCAAATCCAGCAGGTATAGGGCTGGGAGTGTAGAAGGAGATCTCTACTAACAGCTTATACTTTGCAGTTAACACATGCTTTAAATGGGCACAAAAAGACCCATAATAAAACAGAACCAAATGGAATATGTGCCTTTTACAACAGTAGCACAAAGTGCACTCGCTCTGTTTCTTGCTCGAGGCACTTAACTTCGGCTTTGAGCTGTTGGTAATCATCCACTCATGCAATAAAAAAAAGGGCGATAAGGGACTCCAAATGTACATTCCAACCCATTTCTTACCACTCATAAACAAACAGGGTGCAAACATACACACGAGGCACGACATAAATGTTATCAGCGCTAGAGGTTTTTTTTGCAACCAATATAAATGATATCGAAAGAAGCTAAATTGTAAAGGCAATTCAGAATAAGCCATTGTATAGGAAGGTGGTGTTATTTAACCATTAGCTTTATTCCCTGAAAAGTATCTCCTAAAGATTAGGGACTTCTGTGTGCACTAACTTTGAGTACTGGTTTTGAGCCATTGACTTCCATAATATTCTTAGACAAAATATCAAGATCATAATTTCTAAAGGAACCTTTATTTTCTTACCCTTTGTGTGGATCCGGATCTCCATGAATTTACAGGACTTCTTTGTGGAGTGATTTTTAAGATCTCTGCCTGCCTCTTACGCTCCTGGGTTTTTTCTTCCAGTTTCCTTTGTAGCTCTAAGATGCGTTCATCTTTTACTCGCACTTCTTTCACCAGCTGGGAATTTGCTTTCTTTTCTTCTTGTCTACCGAAAACAAGACATGGACGGTTTGTGAAACGCTCTTTTATGTATTGATTTCACCATAAAGAGAATTAAAACATTATAGAAAGGACCAATGATGGAAACCCACCAGGAGCATATTTAAAAACAAACCGAAGAGTCGCATTAGACTGCACCGACAAGATCAGCATAGAATAAACCAGGCAGCACGAGAAAGCTACAGGTGTAAGTGTCTATATCACCTACACACGATGAGAGACCTAGTTAGTCAAGGCAAGTTAAAGATACATAGGGTTTACAAATTATTACTGAAACAAAGTAAGTAAAAATAATATCAAGCGTTGGTGGAGTCAGAAAAAACGGATATTTATATAAATCGGATTAATCATAGAAGATACACACGTCTTCTTGGGATGCAACAAGTTAGTGCCTCATTTAGAGTCAGAGAAAACTAAAAACCCTCATATTTCTGGAGGAAACTATAAATAGGGAGAAGAATCCACCGGCGGAATTTCTGCAAGAGGTGGAATAATTCTGTGGCCGAATTTCACATGTGGAGTCTCCTCTACGTCTAGGACGCCTTACAGAAATTGAAGTCGTTTTACTTCCCTCCGGATTCAGTCCATTACGCTTTTAAAGTCTGAAATACTCTAATTTGTTCAATAACAAGTAGCGGTTCTAGCAGGACTAAAAGACTGATTTCCTTGCAGAAATATGAAAGAAATATTCACTTCTGGTTATACTGAAAATAAGAGTTGAGACTTCTCTCTAAGATGGCTGACGCATTTGTCTAGTACCACCAACTACCACTAACTTCTAGGATATTACTGAACAATCAACACTAAAGTACAACCCGCCCCCCCCCGAAGATCGGTCACAATTGTCTGATGCTTTGTCAATTGAGTTTTTCAACATACGCAACACATTACTCCGTAAGTCCCTAAGATACTGCTCCGGGGTCTACCCAGATGTTCAGCATTCCTTGTGCCCAAGGATTTTCACGATTAGCATGACAAAAACATATATACCCCAGAGGATCTTTTCCTGAATGGTCATTTACTTTCTTTTGAGCAACACATAGCAGAGCACTGTATCCCTCCAGGGCAATTTCTAATACACAGGCAGCTTCAGCAGACCCGCCACACAATGTGGGAAATTACTCCCAAGGAGCCATTAACTCACGCAGTCATACAAAAACTACTCATAATAGGTGCAGGCCACCACTTGGTCACCAGACTCTACAAAACACAACAGGAAAACACTACAATCCCCCACACACAGCTCTGCGAGTGCTGAGAAATGGACGGTGGAGGGTACGCCACGATTTACAGTGGGCGCTTGCATTAGAGTATCCTCACCTAGTATCAAAAACAATCAGTTCAAGAGCATCCAGTTCTCCACTTTAAACAGAGCATACCTCACCTCTACTAAACTGAACCAGACCTTCCAAGGCACCCAACTCTGCTTTCCCCGATGTCAATCTGATAATGCTTATCTCTGCCACATCATATGGTCCTGCCTTTCCTTAGCACACTATTGGCAAGTGGTTCAAGCCACTGCAACCGACATTACTCATTGTGAAGAACCCAGCTGGGGAGTTAGCGCCCCTGGCATCTACAAGTGCTCTAAACATAATAACGTGGCAGCTAGGTTAGCGGATCTTATGATTGTGCTGTCTTAACGGGCTAGAACACTGAAGTGGCGTGCGCCACTGTTTCCCCTGGTTTCATCTTGGGGGTGTGCAACTGGCAATTCATACAGAAGAAGCATAAGGTGTCCACAAACATCCCATATCTATGGACAGGGATGCCATGTTGATCCACCTTCAAAGCATCACCAAAGATGCCTCCCGCCCGCCATGAGAACAAAGTCTGACACATTCCCTGGGAGTAACTGATGCCTCTGTAACGGTAATCACTCATCTGTCTCCTGCTCGCCAGTACCTAATTCCGGTTCATAGGCAACACTACAGCCCCAGGTTCCCTCCCTTTGCATGGATCACAAACTTGAAAAAAACACTCAAATTTGCCAGGTAGGCATGCAACGCACAATGGAAAACATAAATTAAACCGACCACCATGTTTTGATGTTTTGCTCTAGGTAGGCAGACTTTTTTTTAGTATCCCATCAACAAAGGGGTATACTGAGCACGGTGGGCAGTGTGAGTTATGCTATCCATTGTGTGTTGCATGCAATATCTGGTGGATTTCAGGGCTTTTTGGGGGTTTGTGTTTTCTGGACCATAACTAAACTTTCTTTGAGTTCCTGGCTTTTGTTTTATGATATACTGAGTTCATCTACATTGAAATGATTGTTATAATGCACTGTATTATCCAAAATTGAACAAAAGAATCCTAATGATACTGATACAAACAATTATATAGTGTGCGGTTCTGGAGCGAGTTCCGCCCATACAAGAGGCACAATTCGTAGACATTATAATGCGAGGACCATCTTGTTGGTTCACAGGTGATGTTTTACATGGGTATTTGTGTTACCGACTTATTTTCCAAGATATATATTGATAAGGTTCACAGTCGCTGGGTGTGATTCTGAGCACAGTTTTTTGCATAGATTAGTTCCTTTTCTTTCTTTCTGCTTTCTCACCATTTACTGGTGTTCTCATTGAATACTGCTGCTTACCTGACCTTCATGTCGTTTTCTCAAACTTTTCTTTTGATTCATAGTTACCCCTGACGAAGGGAAATGTATTGGGTCTCCTCACCGAATTTGTTGATTTACAATCTTTGATCATGATACCCCAATAACCTTCTCTACATTTGTTTCTACGTTGAAAGTTTCAAGTTAACTTGTTTTGAATGAAATGTGTATAACAGCACCATCAATATTTTATTTAGAAGTTTTTGAATATTGCTCAAATGTATAAACATAGTTTGACCTCGAAGCCCTAGGGCACATAGTTGTTCTTCCTCGGTCTAGTTCACCTGCGGTTAAACTAGTTTATCGCAATACCGCCTTCATCTGGTATGTACCCATTCCCTACAACACATGGGCTTTGGCTGTGCACATCGGAAGTGCCTTCGGGGACTAGACACCCTGTGGGTGGACAACCTCCAGAAAATCTTTGCTGCACACGACCTTTAGTAGTGCAAAGCAGGGGCTGGACGCAGGCCTAACTCCTTGTGGGGGCTCCTCCGCTACTCATGACTCTTGGCTCAGTGCAACGGGTGCCGGCTGCAAGTCCTAGTTCTTGCCAGACAAGATCTTGTTGTTCACAGGTCGTGGGACTGGGATCACAACCCTTAAAGAGTTTCATGATTTCCAAACCAAGTTAAGGGGTTTTGGTCCGTTAAACAGAAGTAATGACAGGAGATATAACTTTCTCATCCAATCCTTTTTGTATATTTTTTAACTGAATTTGGGTTCTTGATATGTCCTTGAACCCAGGTTTGATAACTGTGTGAGGAATTCATGTTTTTGAATGTGGGTCCTTGAACTCTCCTTGAACACAAGTTCGAGCACAGTTCAAGGACACTGGGTTTTTGAATTTGAGTCCCTGAACCTGAGTCTGCAAACCTTCCAATAAAAACACTTTTTGAGAAATCATTTTGGGTGCCCATCACGATCCAGGGCTTAGAGAATGCTCTTCCTGTCTACCTGTAGCTTATCTAGGACAAAATACAGGACGCAAATTGTGAGTAGTATTTTTGCAACCAGTACAGAACTTTACAAACCATCTACTATTAGGTTGGATAGCCTAAATCATAGTGGATCACACTCTGACATACCGCACGAATGTTACCGAGGTAGGTCACACATTTTTTACTTACTACCATTGAAGACCAACAGGCATGGAAGCCTGCTGGGATCAGTGGACAGGCATGTCTGTGACTGCTTTAAATAAATTAAATGCAAATCATTTTCTTTAAAGCAAACAATGCTGCATTAAAAAATAAAAATCTTTCTTTTTGTTTGTTTAAGCCAAGTGCGCAAACATGTTTTCTTAATTCACTATGAGGATGGGGTGCCAATGGAACCTTTTCCCTTTTTGTGAATTGGTTGCCATCCCCTTTGAGGGAATATTTTCTAACAGACTTTCAGTTGCAAAACAATGATATATATAGCACACCTATTCCGAATTTGGAAGGTGCCTATAATACACCCCTTCCACATATCCATTCACAATCCAAGTTAGGAGTCGGAATACAGACATCATATCTGAAAAAGCATTTTTATGGTCGTGAGCGCAGAATAAGAGCATGTGTGACTGTGAAAATCCTTATTATATCTGGACTCTACTTTTTTCTTGAAGGTTTGGAATGGTGCCCGCAAGAGAACTCTTTCTCTTGTGGCCAGCCAATCAGAGCCTTTGGGTCAGCATTCCTAGCTTTTAGTCAATGGACCAAAATGGACGGGAAGAAAATTCCTCGTCTAACACTGATTGCAGACTACGAAATTAGATAAAACTAAAGTCCTGCAAACTTCACGAACAGGTGCTAGTGCTCGGTATCATCTCTCCACAGTTCCTAGATAATGAATCTGCCATTTGCATGACTAAAAGAAACACGAGGGGCCCGATTCACAGAAGTAATCTGAGACAAAATCCTAAAATTACTACTACTAAATACCTTCTGTGAATACCAAAAATAGTAAGTTTAGGATTTTGTCTCAGATTAGTTCTGTGAATCAGCCCCTATGTCCTGGAGCAAGTATAGGAAAAACAACTCAATGCAGTCCACTCACTCACTGTCCTGCATGAGGAGTGATTGCTCTGTTGACCAACGCCTATTCCTTTCGGAAGTAGCTGAAACCGGTGAAAAGATTTGAAGAGGGGGCTGTGCCATCACTGCTGAAGATTCATTGATACTACGCCAAAAAAGCATTAAAGGGTTCTAAACTACAAGAACTCACAGGAGTGTGGCTATTTGTTTTGTAACAAATATACTAGCACAGTACCTTAGCGTGGAGTTTATGGGACTTTAGATTTCATTTAGTTTCAAACTCTAGCCTGTGCAGCACAAAGGTACTTACCCCGACTCTTTTCCCAGTGCAAGGACTCCAGAAAGGTACAGTTACACAGTCTGGGTTGTGACTGACATTTGTATGTTGAAAAGTAAAATTTTGAGGGATTTGTTAGGTAATGTGGAAATCAATCAGTCATCAACATGAGAACCTGAGGGAACTGAGAACTTGCTGGTTTGGTATATATTGTATCAAACATTGAAAAATGCACTTGCAGTCCCACTATGAAAATCTATGAGGATGACTTCAACTGCCTTAATGCACTGGCAGAGATACTGAAAGAAAGACTAAGCACTGGAGCATGACATATAAAAAAGAAAACATTCTCACTGCCGCACACATACTCATTGCCTTGGATCTGGAGCACTAGATCTGATGGTCAAAAGGTTCCTATCAATTGGGATCGCCTAGAAAGTTCCACCATACCGACATGGCTACTATTCTCAATTCCAGTCCTCATCTTAACACAGAAGACGACATATAGGAGGCAGCAAC
Source organism: Triturus cristatus (assembly GCF_964204655.1). Lineage (NCBI taxonomy): Eukaryota > Metazoa > Chordata > Amphibia > Caudata > Salamandridae > Triturus > Triturus cristatus. The sequence goes on from NC_140582.1 coordinate 1,047,885,375, forward strand.
CACTGCAAGTGCAAAGGTGAATAATCTAACAGCGGCCAAGATTAGGCCCTGTGTATGTGACTCTCCAAGCAGCCCTCATTTCCCATATGGGGCTGCTTTGGTGAGAAATTTCTCCTCCTCAATCCTCTGAAAAATCTTTCAAGCAGCTACTGCAGCTTCCACTATAAAGACTTCCTCCCTGAAATGGAAGAGCTTCTGCATCTGCGCATCTTCTCAGCACACTGACTCACATAAAATTCATCCTGTGAAATACTGCCTCACCTTCTGCATCTTGCTGATAAAGGCTTAAAGTTTTCATCTATTACAGTGCATCTGGCATCTCCAGATATTTCAAGACTACAAGCACTACGTCTCTTTTTTCCACTGCAGTGCTGAGTTCCCGAGGGGTCGGTTTTGTATTCACCCCAACCTCCCCCGCAACAAAGCCCACCAGGTTGAAAGCTCAGCATTGTGCTAGGGGCTCTCGAACCATTTGAATCTAAACATGCAGACATCATTCAAATGCTTTCAATGATGATAGTCTTCTTTGTAGCTATAGTATCTGCAAAGCGTATTACTGAAATCCAAACTTTTTCCATTGAGGCAACTTACTGAAGTACGACAGAACCAAGGTGACTCTTACTACGGATCCTCAATTCCTGCCCAACGTAACAACGTTAGTCCATCTTAACAAAAATATTCACTTGCCCATTGTTTTCCGCAACCATCTTCTGTGTCAGAAAAAAGCCCTATATTCCTCAGACCTCAAATGTTTAAAGTTCTATCTATATCAATAGAACAAAGGACTGTCAAAAATCAGATCAGCTTTTCATCTCCTATGGCAAGTCAAGAAAGGCTGTCCTCTCTCATAACTGGGCATTGCTCGATAGATCACAGCTTGTTCTGCCTTCTACCATGCCAAGGACGGAGAGCCTTTGAGACATACAATAGGAGCACACTTACCAGGGGAAAAAGGGGCCACAGCTGCCCTCTTTGTTAAAGTGCCTCTTAAGGACATGAACAAGTCAGCAATGTGAGCATCCACACCTTCACCAAACAGTACTGCATGGACATCCGGTCAAGACTAGAATTGGGCAGAGACAGGTGGTACTGCACAACTTGTTTCACGTCCACCAATTTTTACTAAATTGTTAAAGTTACTGCTTAGGTAATCATAATTCAAATATGTAAATCTATGAAAGAATGAATATTGGAGGGAAGATGTTACTTATCTGTAACTACAGTACTTTGGTACATTTCATTGATATCTGTCACAGATTCATGAGAGTTTGATGTGCTAAGAAAATCTGACAGTTCAAACCTCTGAGGAGAACTGGAGTTCCAAGCCTTTACACATCTTTGGCAGGAGTTCTGGTCATATAATGAGGTATTTTTGACACCTGTAATCTATAGCTGTAAATTAACTAAAAATAAAGTGAAATGAATGGTATCCTGGAGCGACTGGTGGTCGCAGCCACAGGGTCCCAAGGAGCCCGGAAGACTCCATCCCATCAGGGAAGCCAGAAGATGGTGAATCTTGTTAAACCTAAATCTGGTCAGTAGAAATCGGCCCCAATCATTCCTCACACTGATCAGATATGGTTCCATAAGTGGCACAGTTTTTAATAACATAAACTCCCTCACCATAGGTTTAAGTAACTATGCCTGGTCTCTGAAAACTACCTTATGTTCCAAACCTTTATCTCTGATCCATGTTACTCGCAGGTTGAGGGCTATGAAATATATCCTCCTTCCCCACGCTATTAGAGCCCCCTTGACGTAGGCAATCCAAGGGATCTTGAAGGCATGATCCAGGGCTAAACAGTCCTTTCATGATCAAGGTCCCAGTAAGCTCCACCTTTCTGCCAGGACATTAAAAAAAACAGAAGAGAGAGGAATCACTGCTTGCCCACGCTGTCATGCTCAGCTACCCTAAACAAGCCTAAAATGAGGATTAAAGGTCAGAGAGGAAAATATTTTGATGTGGTGTACAGAACAAAGTAAAATACAGAATTAATTAAAAGTAATTTTTTTTTAACTAAAATGTAATGTTACATACACTTTTATAATTGAAAAAGGTTGTTAAAATATTTTATAATTAAATAATATATATGTTTTAGTTTTATATCTTTTATTTTAAATGATATTTAATTACATTTTTAATTAAATTAAATATTTTAATTTAATTTAGTAATGTTTCCTATGCGGTCTTATTTTAAGTTACTGTCTCCATTATTTTCTACGGGATGGTGTTTCAGTATCAGTGATTGGCCATTGTATACTGCTGGTTTTACTACTGTTTATTTTTGGTAGTAGTATCTCACACTCCACTCCCTGTTTCAGGGGGTAAAGAAGTGTAAGCCTACACTTTTGAGTAACTTTACACTCTGATTTTGTGAAAAGCCAGAAGTAGTATAGTTACTCAAATGTGTAAGAGTAAACATACATAAGTAAATGTCTCACAAATGTAAGTTACCTTTGTGAATAGACCCAATTATTTTTAAAATCATATCTACCTTGCCCACTTCCAACATGTCTCTTGTACCACAAAACCTACTTGAAAAACATGTGTTTTTTAATATACTTTTTTGACCTGTAACAATTAGTCTGGTTACTGATACTAATTGATGCTTTTAATGGATCCCAAATGATTTTTAAATTGCTCCTAATTGATGCTTTTATTGAGGTTTTAAAATGTATGTATTTATGAAATTGTGTGCTGATGAAAACATAAACTCTAACCTGTAATTTATTACTATAAGACGGTCACATTGTTGCAGTCTCACATACAATTGTTTACACATTTTGAATGTGAGCACCTAACAAACTGCATAAATGTTGATGTTAAACTACTGCACAATATGTTTCATTTTACTGTAAGGCGCTCTGATGCCCCTCTAAGGCCTTGTTTGCACCAATGTATGAGACTACACAGATACACAAATAAATAAGACATATTGAAAGTGTAAATCAATTTATATTTAACAAATGTTTAATGCAGACAGAGCAGACTAAATAGGCGGACTAACATACTACGATATTTTATGTGAAAAAGTTCACAACATTACAGTTATGATATTTGAAAGGATTTTGGTCCCAATTCATAAAGATTTAATTCAACTGAAGTCCTAAGTAATCCTGAAATTCATGAGTAACCGAGTACTCTAATCTTATGCCAGACGTTCATGAGTATGCAATGAGTACTACAAGAGTAAGTCTCACCAATCTTTGTGAATCAAGCCCCATGCGAAGTACGATGACTTATACTTACTTAAGTGCTGCTGCCCTTCCTAGAGCTGCTCTGTGCAGTGCAATTTGCTCCAATTTGTCCAAAAGCAACTGCTCTTTTGATTGTTTTTCCAATAGGATCTGATCCCTTTTCTCCTCCTCCTCTTTTATCTGGGCTTCTTTCAGTAAAAACAAACGTTCGCGCAGTTCTACTAGGGACATTTCACAGTTCAAACGATGTCCAGCGACCTGGGAATAAAGAAACGTTCATTTGGACAGGGCATTATACACAGCAGGAACCAGCTTCATTTTAGCAACAATTCCCTCAAACTGACCAAATCAGCTTTTGGGATGGCTGTAATTTACCAGTTTATACAAAAATAATAATGCTACCTTCTTCACAACAAAGTAATATCAATCTGCTTCTATGGTAGTAATTTGTTTACACTGTAGAGCCTCAATGAGTAAAAAGTAGCGGAACGACAAAAACTAACTGTACTGACAAAAATGTCATGGAAAGAGCCCTTTCTTTTATTCTCATAATTAAGTTCACCACCCACAGGATTTGCTTAATCTCTAGCTGGGGTTTTGCGATCATAGCAAAATGCCCAGGTGATGCTACCATCTGTACAGCTCGTCCATAAGGGTGTTAAGGCTTTGCCCTCCTTGTTTTCTTCCCCATTTTAATACACACTTCTGACCTTTAACTTGTGACCTCAGTAGCAGGAATACCTTACTAATCAGCAAAGAGGCCACTAGCTGAATTCCTGGCACCCTCTGAGGGTTTGAGAGGTTCAAGAATAGAACATTACAGTCTGGTATTTGTGGCAGGTGGGTTGTCCTGTGGAGGAGAAGTGGCAGTGACCAAAGCTAGTTCATTAGAAAACCTCTTGCTTCTCCTGTTGGTCTTCAGAACTGGGTTGGAACTCCCTGCGTGGGTGTCGATTAACAGAGGGTAAATCACTTTGTAGGGCTCATCTTTGGAGAAAAGTGAACTCTGCCTGACAGGGAAACACTAATGGGACACATCAAGGGTGTTTCCATACAAGAACTTCTCTTGGAAAGAGGTGAACAGCATAAAAGTCACCCTTGAATTGTTTTTTGAAATAACAACTGAATAAACATGTCTGGGATGGATGGGAACTGAAACAATAACATTTCTGTATGTAACAAAAACCTGTGCTCATTTATTTTCTTACTTAAAATGGAGTTCCAAACCTTAAGTCAGTGGCATGTTAAAGTTCCACTACAGACCAGGGTTAGAGTCCTATAGTCGGGACTTTATTATTCATCCTGGAGTGTTGGCTATCCTCAAATATGCAATTTCACTTGGTGAAAACTGGACATGCACATCTTCACAATTCTTTGGCCTGGAGATAAGTGCAAATTTGCAATTTCAAAATACTGTGCAAACAATTATCATTCTGAGTTTGTAAAATCAGGCACAAATAGTATTTGCGACCAACTGATTTGATATTCCAAGATAATCCATCCCCTCACCCCCCTCCCCCCCCCCCACAAACATCTCCATTTTTCACATGGAAAATGTTTTAGATTCTGAGTTTTGGGGCCCAGGAAGAGGGAAATAATGTGAAACTACGATCATTCATTCAGAGTTCTGGAAACTCAGAATGAGGACGTAAAATCATTCAGTTGAAAAACCACAAGGTGCAGTACCATTTGTTTCCCACTGGGAATTTTACATCCAGGGCCCGAAATGAGGGAGTAAGTGATTTTGGGGATTTATTTTTACTTTAATTATACTGATTAAGGGCCTGATTTAGATCTTTGTGGATGGGTTACTCTGTCACAACGGTGACATATTTCCTGTCCGTGAAAACAATGGGATTTATATTTTGGCAGACGGGATATCTGTCACCGTTGTGACAGTGTAACCTGTCCGAGATCTAAATTAGACCCTATGTTTCTTAGTATTATCTCATGGTACTCGTCACCCAATATCAATGTTTAATAAGGAGAGCTTGCAATTCTTCATCTTCACTTATTAAAAAATTATTTAAATAAAAGAAGAACTTACCTCGGTCAAATCAACAAACTTGTGTCTAATGAAAGGAACAGATTCAAGGGCTCTTATTTGGCGAATTAAATCAAATTTTTTCCTAAGTTCTTCCTCTGCTTCTTCTAATGCTTGACGGAGAAGTTCACGGCTCTCCTCTGCTACTTCCTGAACTACAATAGAAATGAAAAAGTAAAGTAAAACATTTCCTCTGGTTTCTTTTTTTTTTTTTTAGAAAACCATCAATGACATGAACAGAACAGAGAAGTTTACTTTTACATGTTTTACTTACAATGTATTCAAACTTTAAAATACATTTTACATGCAAGTTACAAGTCAATAAAATATTGAGTTAGTATTTATGTTTTAATATAATAAAAATCAAGACAAGGAGCATAATAAATTCAGGGTACACCAAAACCACCTAACAGTTTCATCTTTGGCAATTGATGAGTGAGAAATGTTAGTTTAAAGTACATTCATGAAGTCAGGTTAAAGATGTTTAACTTAAAAACATTAATCTGTTTAATAAAACATATTAAATATTTATTTTTAATGCAAATAGGATTAAGTGGGCAAGACAGACTTAAAATCATATTTATGCTCCAGATTCATGAACCACCTCTTATAAATGATGTACGTGTGCTTATAGTTAAAAATACATAATCTACCTTTGAGCTAATTAAGAACATTATTGCAACGTAGCAAACTGAATTAATTGAGTTAGTCAAGACACTGTACATACATAATTGGTACACATATGCTGTCTTGTTTAAATGTTTAGTAATCCTGGATGATTCATGGTTTTCTATGATACTAATGGAGATTTTCAGCTGCCATGTCAAGAGGTATAACGACAGTCTAACTGTTACTCCGAAATGCCATTTTCAATTGATCTCATAGCTAAGTATTCTGTTATATGAAGTTATAAAAACCACAAGGTTTGAAACTCTGAGTGTAAAATAATATGTGGCACTAAGTTTGACTCAGACTTCTTCTGAAAGTCATGATGCGTGGGATGATATCACTATAAGGAAGAATGCTGTATACTTGACATAGGCAGATGTAATTTGTAGGGACCTGCAGGTCCTATTGCCATTAAAGTAGATTGAAACCTTATCTGTGTCAGTTCCTTTACAATAGTTGATCTAAGGAGTAGAAATGCTTGAATCCCCTGGCTTTTAAAGAAGAAAGCACTCAATTACAATCATTGTATTCCTATTCAGGACTTTAACAAATAATTACCACAATTCGGAAAGCAGAAACACAGGCATCTGAGCGAGGCACCTCTACTGGATTTAAAGTTTGTTTCCCGTGAAGATGAGTCAAAATCAAAACAAAAATAAGGATCTGCCATGAACAAAGACAGACTGCAATCCAAAACTAACTCACAAGGTGCAACTCGAAAGTCACTGCATCCAGCAAATAAGAATCCTTGCAATGACTGTTTGTTAACGAATACAGTCCACTTTTCTCATCTTCCAGAAAGTTTTGCACAACAGGAAATGCAGCAGCATACATGTTCTCATCTGTGCAAACACGATTGTTATAGAAACATCTGCTTTTCACCGGAGCAAGATATATGCAGTCACGTGGAACCTACTGATGTTAGGTGCCCTCCTGACCAACACACAAACATACATATTTTCTGATAGAATTCTGATATTTGGGGGTTTTTTGTGTGCCTATCTCAAGATTCATCAACACTGGGCTATAAAAAGACACCATAGCTGCTGTGACACCTATGGGTATCAAACATGTAAAACGTTTTTGTGACCGCGTTAAGAGATCACTTTCCTTTTATTAACGTATTCTTGGACCCAAACATTTAATGTTTGAATTATGTTTTATTAAGATGAAAATTGTAAAGTAGCAAAGTTCAACATTACCACCTAAGCCATCCAATACTCCATAAATGAAATACTCCCAAATATCCTTTCATACAACTATTCTGCATTTGGAACTGATATTCAGCCTCAAGGGCCTTAGTACCAAATCCACGGCAGATATTGCAAAGAGGTACGCAACGGGAAAGACAAGGAACAATAATCATAAAACCAATGGTATCTATTGAAATCTCTAGTCCCACCACATTTTTGAAATCCTTAGAAAATCTCTCCCAATGCTAAGAAGAAGGGACAGGCAGACTATCTAGGCCAGGTAACCACCGGACACTCAAAGAGAGGGAACAACCAACCACAGTATCATGGCACAACTCATTCTTCCAACTGTAGAATACTACTTAGCTGAAAGTTATTATTCCTTTTTAAGGATGATTTTCCTCACCCACCAAAGGTGACATGCTTCATCAACGTGAATCTCCTCGCGCCTTGACAACTGATCACTGTCATTTTTGCACCTAGCAATGAGTTGCCATGGCGCCCACCTATGGCCCCACCATGGTATGACTCTTTTTACTCTAAGCAAGCATCCTTTGGGTCTTACAGTCTGCTCTCTGAGCGTTGTGCAGCCCCACAATGGCCCATGATCAATTATGCGCCTAGCAATGGGTTCGAGATCAATCTCATTCTCTCTACCTTGCACACTGGCCCCTATTGTTGTGATGATGACACGTTAGCCCATCATTAATCTTAATTAGACAATTACACACTAGTAAGCCTTTGATAGCCCCACTAGCTTGTCTTCAAATACTGGGTCCTCACCAGCCTCTATTTTTGGTCTCTTATCTATGCTCACTGTGGCCATCTGTCCTATCTTGACTAATTCCTTTAGCCTGACTACCACCACAATTGGGCGGACTCCATACATTGCAGAACTCTGCGGCTAGAACTTTGGTCGGCCTTCCCCGCAGATGCTCAGCCAGAGCGACCATCAGAAAACTGCACTGGCTCCCTGTTGACTCCAGAATCAAGTTCAAGACCCTCATTATGACCTTCAAAATCCTCAAACTCAATACCCCCCCTCTGCTTCAACCCCTTCTCACTCCCTACGCGCCGTCACGGAACCTAAGATCTTCCAACCGAAACCTTCTATGCGTCCCACGCATAAAACTCTGCCGCATGGGCGGCCGCTCCTTTAGGTTCCTGGGAGCCAAGATGTGGAATGAACTACCACATCATATTCGCTCGATAGACAACTTATCAGCTTTCCGGAAAGCAGTGAAAACTTTTCTATTCCCTTGCCTGTAACCCCTTCTCTGTCCATGGACTTTCCACGCTTAGGATCTGATCTGGGTTCCAGCGCCGGGACGCCTCATTGCTGGGGCAGCTGTAGCGCTTTACCAAAACAATAAGATAAGATAAGATAACGGACATCTTGTCTTCTTCATTTTTACACTCACTCGAGTTGCCTTTGTAAATGTTAACCATGCTGCTTCCCAAACGGCAGCTCTTCAATGTCTTAGTACTTGAGATCCTCATCCTCCATCTCCTACTCTCTCTTCTATATTTCAACTTTAGGAAAGAGTGCACCCTGAGCCCCACGCCAGGGTCCCCGAGTTGAGGCACTTCATCTGACGATTGCAGGTAAGTTTAATTTTGGGGGGGTGTTGGAAAACCACTCCCACACTAGAAGGGGTGGTTGTGGACTCCCCGAACACACTGTGGTAGCTTGGCTCGAGTGGTCAGGAAACAGGCACAGTGCTAAGCATACAATATACCCATACAATAACCATGCGTGCATCCGTTCCAAAAACGACTCTACACCGTAAAAATTATGAAAATATTCTTCTTTATCTTTTTCTCTTAGTTGCTGATTGGAAAAATAAATAAGACAATCACCATATACAAATTTAAATAGTGCAGGTCAAATAAATACTGGCTGTTTGATGAAATAAATAGGGGTGATCATAAATAACAGGGCATAAATACAAGTGCAATATATACAGACAATTAAATACTTTGAGGCAATAAATACTGTACCAATAAATATTGTACACCATCAAGTCCTGTGGACCTATAAATATAGTGCAGCAATAAATAGGTAAAAATTCAATAAATACAGTACCCCCAATAAATAATTAAAAGTATACAGCAACACTCCTGTAATCAGATGACACTTCAATTCTTAAGGGCAGATTTGGCCCAGGCACAGCTTGTAGGGTTGTGGAAGGCTTGAGGGGGGCTACTCCCTGGCTGGGACAAGGCTGAGGCCTAAGCTGAGGTAGATCAAAGGGGGGAATACCAGTGCCCTGGCTTTCTCTCTCCACACAACCTCTCTAGGTTAGCCCCAGTTCACCCCTTGCACAGTCAGGTTGGTTTCAGCACCTCCCTAGCCCCTTAGAGCAGTCTCTCAGGTCTCCACAGGGCCTTAGGCGCCCTCTACTCCACTTACTGCCCTTTTTCTGATGTTCCGACGCCGCTGGAGTCGTGTCGACGCCGTGAGGCGGTTCCGGTTCGGTCTCGGCGGCCTCGGCACAATGTCAGTTCTTTGACGACGCCGGCAGGCGGTTCCGGTCCGATGTCGGTGGCCTCGGTTCGATCTCGACCTCCGATTCGACGGCGTCGGGCAGTCTCTTCACGATGTCGACTTCGGGCGGCTCCGGTCCGATGGCGCTCTCGGCTCCGATGACGTCGGCCGGCCTGGCCTCGATGTCGACTTCCGGCGACTCCGGGGTGCGATCCTCACCCCCGACCTCCGGTGCTCCTCCTCACAGGCTCCGGGCGACTCCGGAGTGCGATCCTCACTCCCGACCTCCGGTGCTCCTCTACCTCGGTCTCCGACGACTCCGGAGGGCGGACTTCACTCCTCCGATGACGCCGCTCGCTCGACCTCGGTTCACTTCCTCCTCGACCTCTGGTATTCCTCACGACCTCCGTCGGCGCCCTCTCACGACCTCAGGCGGCTCCGGGTACGACGTCTGCTACTTCAGTCAGCGCCGCTTCTCCACCTCGGGCTCCAGGTCTTCAGGCTACTCGACGCCGGACTCCAGGGAAACCAGTTCTCAGGTCAGAATCTTGCTGTTTTCTTGGTTCTAAGGCCTGTTCCTGCTGTCCAGGTCCTTAGGATAAGTTTCTTCTGTCTTCTTCCCACACAGGGCTATAGGCTGGGATCCATCAGTAGGGACAAGTATCAAGGGTGGGTTTATGGACCCCACTCCAGGCACAAGTTTCCACCCCTGCTGCTTCACTCCTTCCTCCTTCACTGTTGTGCTCCTCTCTCTTCACCAGTCAGGTGCCAACTGCCAGCTCCAACTGCCAACTGCCTCTCTTATCCTCCCAACATTCTAAACGGTCTCCAACTGTCACAGAGTTCTGGAATCTCCTGCAATGTTCTGGAAGGTGCTAGTAGGTTCCAGTGGATGCTGGTGATGTCACAGGTGGCCACCATTTTGTGCTCCAGGCCCTCAGACAGAAGTTTCAGGGGTAGCTAAAATGGCTCCCTGAATCTGCAGCAACACGAAAAAGTCTGGTGGTTCCCAAAAAGGAAAAATTCAAACAGGGTTTGAGGCAAAAGTGGGACAAAATAAATAATGATGAGGAGGGACCACCCAAAGGGCTGACAGGTCTAACACGCGTCCCCCCCAGCTGAAAGTGGGGAGAGCTACCCAACCCCTTGGGAGTTCTCATCACTAAGGCGGAAATACCTTGAGAGACCGTCTGCATTGGCGTGGTCCACTCCAGGCCGATGTTCCACCTGAAAGTCCATCCCCTGTAGGGAAATAGACCACCTCAACAACTTGGGATTCTCCCCCTTCATTTGCATCAGCCAACGAAGGGGTCTGTGGTCGGTCTGAACTAGGAAGTGCGAGCCAAACAGGTATGGCCGCAACTTCTTCAGAGCCCATACCACTGCAAAGGCTTCACGCTCTATTGCACTCCACTTCTGTTCCCTGGGAAGTAGTCTCCTGGATAGGAAGACCACGGGTTGATCCAGACCCTCTTCGTTGAGCTGCGATAACACTGCCCCAATGCCATGTTCTGATGCATCTGTCTGGACAATGAACTCCTTGGAAAAGTCTGGGGCCCGTAAGACCGGGGCCTCGCACATGGCTTTCTTCAATCCCTCAAAGGCTTGCTGACAAGCCTCCGTCCAGACTACCCGTCGAGGTTGTTTCTTGGACGTGAGCTCCGTGAGGGGGGCTACGATGGTACCGTACCCCTTCACGAAGCGGCGGTAGTATCCCGTGAGGCCCAAAAATGCTCGGACCTCAGTCTGTGTCTTGGGGGGTTCCCAGGCCATGATGGCCTCGATCTTCGCCTGGAGGGGTTGCACCGCTCCCCTACCCACCAAGTGTCCAAGGTACACTACCGACCCCTGCCCGATCTGGCACTTGCTGGCCTTGATCGTCAATCCAGCTTGTCTCAGGGCCTGGAGAACAGCTTGCAGGTGACGCAAGTGATCCTCCCAGCTGTTACTGAAGACGGCTATGTCATCCAGATAAGCAGCAGAGAAACTCTCCATTCCGGTGAGGATCTGGTTTACCAGGCGCTGAAACGTGGCAGGTGCGTTCTTGAGCCCAAAGGGCATCACACAGAACTGGTAGTGGCCATTGGGCGTGGAGAAGGCTGACCTTTCCCTTGCTCCATCAGTCAAAGAGATCTGCCAGTACCCTGAAGTAAGGTCAAAGGTACTTAAATATTGGGCAGCTCCCAGCCGGTCAATCAATTCATCCGCCCTAGGGATCGGATGAGCATCAGTTTTGGTCACTGAATTCAGTCCCCGATAGTCCACACAGAACCTCAGTTCTGGTTGGGCACCCGGTGGTGCAGCTTTCGGTACTAACACCACCGGACTGGACCAGGGGCTGCTAGAAGGTTCAATCACTCCTAGCTCCAGCATCTTAGTGACTTCACTATGAATGCTGGCCTTCACCTTGTCTGACATCCGGTAGATCTTGGACTTCACGGGTGGGCTGTCTCCTGTGTCCACGTCATGGACGCACAGGTGAGTCCTACCCGGAACAAGGGAGAACAACGAAGAGTACTGCCCCAGGACCTGGCGACAGTCCTCCTGCTGTTCAGGAGTTAGAGATGGGGAGAGAATCACTCCCTCCACCGACCCATCCTTCTCTTGAGACGCAAACAGGTCAGGGAGAGGCTCGCTTTCCACGTCCTCTCCTCCGTCAGTCACCATCATCAAGATGACTTCGGGCCTCTCGTGGTGGGGTTTGAGGCGGTTGGCATGCAGCACCCGCAGGGGCTGACGAGGGGTCTTCAGGTCCACCAAGTAGGTAGCCTTACCCTTCTTCTCCAACACCTCAAAGGGTCCTGACCAGCGATCCTGGAGGGCACTAAGCTCTCCTGGTTCGATCACCCACACCTTCTGGCCAGGCTCCAACTCCACCGGGTGAGCGTTGTGGTCATACCACGCCTTCATCACTGCTTGGCTGGCTTCCAAGTTGTCAGAGGCTTGCTTCCACAACTTAGCCATTTGGCTCCGGAAGGCCAGCATGTAGCTCACCACATCCTGGGGAAGCTTTCTGGGAGTTCTTTCCCATCCGTCTCTCACCAGGTTAAGAGGTCCACGTACAGGGTGCCCATACAGAAGCTCGAAGGGGCTGAAGCCCACTCCCTTCTGTGGCACTTCCCTGTAGGAAAAAAGTAAACAGGGTAGGAGGACGTCCCATTTCCTCCGCAGGCTTTCAGGCAGACTTCTGATCATGCCCTTCAAGGTTTTGTTAAACCTTTCCACCAGACCATTTGTCTGGGGGTGGTAAGGAGTGGTGAACCGGTAGGTCACTCCACACTCCTTCCACATTGCCCGCATATATGCTGACATGAAGTTGGTCCCCCTGTCGGACACAACTTCCTTGGGAAAACCCACTCGGGTAAAGATTCCCATCAGGGCCCTAGCCACAACAGGTGCTGTTATGGTCCTCAGAGGTATTGCCTCTGGGTACCGTGTGGCATGATCCACCAGAACCAGGATAAACCTGTGACCAGCTGTAGTTGGTGGATCTAATGGACCCACAATGTCGATGCCCACCCTTTCAAAGGGGGTGCTAACGACAGGAAGTGGTTCCAGGGGAGCTTTCAGCTTCACCCCTGTTTTCCCACTGGCTTGGCAAGACACACATGTCCGGCAGTAGGTATCGGACGACACTTTCATCTGAGGCCAATAAAAGTGTGGGACAAGACGGGCGAAGGTCTTGTCTTGCCCCAGGTGTCCTGCCAATGGTATCTCGTGAGCCAACTCCAGAAGGAAGGCTCGATAACGTTGAGGAACTACCAAGGCTCGTGACGATCCATGTAGGGGTGCCTTGGGTTCACTGTAGAGGAGGCCATCCTCCCAGTAAACACTGTAGTTCCCTTCAACGTTCCCTGCTGCCTGGGCTTCGGCCTGTCGCCTCAGCCCCTCAAGGGTAGGGCACTCCCTCTGGCCCTGGCAGAATTCCTCCCTGGACGGGCCTCCCTCCACGTGCCACTCGGCCGGGATGGGTAGGTCCTCCAGGTTGGTAACGTCCCCCTCCGCAGACTCCTGGTCCACCACCTCCGGTGGCCTATCCGTCCTACGGGGTGGAGACGCCGAGGCAGGCTCCTCCTGTCCTCGGTTCTTCCCTTGACTGGCAGCTGGCTGGGCCTTTGTTCCAGGCTCCAGCCGGAATGAACTCCCTCTTCGGGTAGTCGCGGACCTTGTGCTAACACAGGCCCAGTCAGGTGTACCCAGCATCTCGGTGTGAGTCCGGTATTCCACCTCCTTCCAAGCGTTGTGCTCCATGTCATTTCCCAGCAGACAATCGACTGGCACGGCAGGGCTTACGGCAACTCGAAGTGAACCTGCAACCCCCCCCCATTCAAAGGGAACCTCGGCCACGGGATAGTGGCCTGTTCTGCCGTCAGCCATCGCGGCTGGGTGGAGTACATCGGGAATTACCTGCTCTGGAGACACCAGCTGGCTACGCACCATAGTCATACTGGCTCCTGTGTCTCTCAGAGCCTCCCCTCTTTGGCCGTTGATGGTGATCCACTGCCCATACTTTGCGGTATTTGCGGGCACCTGGATCTTGGGAACCATCTCCCGTTCTCCCAGGGACACTAAAGTGACACCCGCCCACTCCCTTCCCTTAGTTAAGGGCATCTCCTCCCCGAGCACTACACTAGCTACTCCGGGGGTCTTTCCTCCAGTGGGAGGGGGTGATCGTTTCTGACACTTCGGGTCTCCTTTATAGTGTCCAACGCCACCGCACTCGTAGCAATGGACAACCCTTGGCTGCTGACTCTGGCCAGGATTAGGGTTTCTGGGTGGGTTAGCCTTAGAGGTGAATCCTGTTCCCTTCCCTTGGAAGTTATTTTGGGGGCCTTTGGAGAACTCCTTTTTCTTTTCCCCTCCCTCTTTCTTCTGGGGGGCGCCCTGTCCGGCCTTTTGAGTATCCCCTCCAGTCCCCCTTGTGGACACCCGGGTACTGGCCCAAATGTCCGCCTCCTCAGCAAGCTTCCGGGGGCTGGTCAGCTTGCTATCCACCAGGTGTTGCCGCAGTTCAGGGAAACATTTCTCGAGTAGGTGTTCCTTCAGTACTAGGTCAAACAGCTCCTCGTAGTTCCTTACTTCACTGCCCTGAATCCAACCTTCCAGTGCCTTCTTTGCATAGTCCAGGAAGTCCACCCAATTCTGTGTGCCCAGTTTGTGACTACCCCTGAACTTCTGTCTGTACTTTTCAGGTGTTAGTCCAAACTTTCTGAGGAGCGCCAGTTTCATGGCGGGGTAGTGGGTCTGCTCATCCTCTTCGAGGGCCAATAAAGCATCCCTACCAGCTGGAGGCATGTACTTATACAATCCCCCTCCCCAGTACTTCACTGGAACCCCATGGGCCCTCAACGAGACCTCATAGGCTGCTAGCCACTTGGCGATGTCATCACCCACCCCATAGCTAGCTACTATGTCCTTTGGCAGGTAAGGTTTGGGTTCCCTGGTGGACTCTTGGATTTGGCTGCCACCATTAGGAACAGTTGGTGCCCCAATTCTTAGGATCTGAAGCTCTATCTCTTTCAGTCTTATCTCATGAGCCATCCTCTCTTTCTCCGTCTCATGAGCCAACCTCTGTTCCTCCTTCTCCTTCTCCAGCTTTGCTAAATCCCATGTGAGCTGTCTTTTCTCTCTCCGATCTGCTAACTCCACGCTGGATAAGCCCCCGCTAGAGACAGTGCTGCCCTTCCTAGAAAGTGTCCTGGGCCCTGCTGACAGGTTCCCCACCTCAGGTTGGTACATCTCAGCCCCCTCGGGGTCAGGCTCTCCATCCCTGTCTTCCTCCTCAGCCTTGCTTTCTCGGCGTGCCTCCCCCCAAGCGCTTAAGCTGGTTTGGAGTGCACCCTTCTTTGCTCCTGGGGGACAGTACACCCCCTCCCGCTGGCAAAACTCCCTGAGTTGGGCCACAGTGTACGTTTCTAAATCTTCTAGTACAAACTCCATCTTGCCCACTCAGGTTAGAGGACAGGTTTTTGTGCAGTAACTATGCAGGGGGGTACCTTTAATAATACCTCCTCCCACCACCAGAGTAAATTTGGAAAAAACAGAAACCCACAATTAGGAAGGCCGCTGTGAGAAAACTCCCGGTGTAGGCCTATGGACTACCCACAGTTATTGTTGAGTATATGTAGGCACAGCTCTATCCCACCACTGAACACCAATTTATGTTGGAAAACCACTCCCACACTAGAAGGGGTGGTTGTGGACTCCCCGAACACACTGTGGTAGCTTGGCTCGAGTGGTCAGGAAACAGGCACAGTGCTAAGCATACAATATACCCATACAATAACCATGCGTGCATCCGTTCCAAAAACGACTCTACACCGTAAAAATTATGAAAATATTCTTCTTTATCTTTTTCTCTTAGTTGCTGATTGGAAAAATAAATAAGACAATCACCATATACAAATTTAAATAGTGCAGGTCAAATAAATACTGGCTGTTTGATGAAATAAATAGGGGTGATCATAAATAACAGGGCATAAATACAAGTGCAATATATACAGACAATTAAATACTTTGAGGCAATAAATACTGTACCAATAAATATTGTACACCATCAAGTCCTGTGGACCTATAAATATAGTGCAGCAATAAATAGGTAAAAATTCAATAAATACAGTACCCCCAATAAATAATTAAAAGTATACAGCAACACTCCTGTAATCAGATGACACTTCAATTCTTAAGGGCAGATTTGGCCCAGGCACAGCTTGTAGGGTTGTGGAAGGCTTGAGGGGGGCTACTCCCTGGCTGGGACAAGGCTGAGTCCTAAGCTGAGGTAGATCAGTGCCCTGGCTTTCTCTCTCCACACAACCTCTCTAGGTTAGCCCCAGTTCACCCCTTGCACAGTCAGGTTGGTTTCAGCACCTCCCTAGCCCCTTAGAGCAGTCTCTCAGGTCTCCACAGGGCCTTAGGCGCCCTCTACTCCACTTACTGCCCTTTTTCTGATGTTCCGACGCCGCTGGAGTCGTGTCGACGCCGTGAGGCGGTTCCGGTTCGGTCTCGGCGGCCTCGGCACAATGTCAGTTCTTTGACGACGCCGGCAGGCGGTTCCGGTCCGATGTCGGTGGCCTCGGTTCGATCTCGACCTCCGATTCGACGGCGTCGGGCAGTCTCTTCACGATGTCGACTTCGGGCGGCTCCGGTCCGATGGCGCTCTCGGCTCCGATGACGTCAGCCGGCCTGGCCTCGATGTCGACTTCCGGCGACTCCGGGGTGCGATCCTCACCCCCGACCTCCGGTGCTCCTCCTCACAGGCTCCGGGCGACTCCGGAGTGCGATCCTCACTCCCGACCTCCGGTGCTCCTCTACCTCGGTCTCCGACGACTCCGGAGGGCGGACTTCACTCCTCCGATGACGCCGCTCGCTCGACCTCGGTTCACTTCCTCCTCGACCTCTGGTATTCCTCACGACCTCCGTCGGCGCCCTCTCACGACCTCAGGCGGCTCCGGGTACGACGTCTGCTACTTCAGTCAGCGCCGCTTCTCCACCTCGGGCTCCAGGTCTTCAGGCTACTCGACGCCGGACTCCAGGGAAACCAGTTCTCAGGTCAGAATCTTGCTGTTTTCTTGGTTCTAAGGCCTGTTCCTGCTGTCCAGGTCCTTAGGATAAGTTTCTTCTGTCTTCTTCCCACACAGGGCTATAGGCTGGGATCCATCAGTAGGGACAAGTATCAAGGGTGGGTTTATGGACCCCACTCCAGGCACAAGTTTCCACCCCTGCTGCTTCACTCCTTCCTCCTTCACTGTTGTGCTCCTCTCTCTTCACCAGTCAGGTGCCAACTGCCAGCTCCAACTGCCAACTGCCTCTCTTATCCTCCCAACATTCTAAACGGTCTCCAACTGTCACAGAGTTCTGGAATCTCCTGGAATGTTCTGGAAGGTGCTGGTAGGTTCCAGTGGATGCTGGTGATGTCACAGGTGGCCACCATTTTGTGCTCCAGGCCCTCAGACAGAAGTTTCAGGGGTAGCTAAAATGGCTCCCTGAATCTGCAGCAACACGAAAAAGTCTGGTGGTTCCCAAAAAGGAAAAATTCAAACAGGGTTTGAGGCAAAAGTGGGACAAAATAAATAATGATGAGGAGGGACCACCCAAAGGGCTGACAGGTCTAACACGGGGTTTGTTTGTGAACGCCTGGTCGTGATTGATTATGAAAAACACAGTGTACCAGGATGCCTGAAATTCACCTCATCCCGGTTGAATAGAGTGTGAGCGCAAACACTGCTTTGCTTTACCACATATATTGGGGTGATCTGTGGCACAACATGACAATTGCCACTTTTATTTAAACTATAGCCTAGCTGTTTAATTTCACAACAGGTTGTTTGACGGCGGACCACTGTTTGGTTTTCTATTTCTCCACACAAGCACACTTTCGAGCAGTAGCACTTTTATGCACAGGCCCTGAAGAATGCCAATACACCTCGGTTGAGGGTAAAATTAGAGAAACATGTTGACCTTCTGTAGAAACACATTGAAGCAGGACTGTTTCCTGCAATGTCCATTGGTTTTAACCCTGACCTAGGTGCACACTAATAAAGTTGTTCACGCACCCTGGAGTCAGTTTTAATCACTAACACCTGGCCGCTCTGTAGACCTCACCACCTTTTAGCTCACTACAGGGACCCAACATCTCTCTATAAAACATCTGCAGAACTCCTCCTTCACAGTGAGGGAGTTGTAGCCCACGCCATGATCATTTGTCATGGCACGAGGAGATTCCCAATAATGAAGCATGCCACCTTTGGTGGGTGATTGAAATCGACCTTAAAAAGGAATATTCTCGGTTGGGGCGGAGCCAGCTACGGAGTGAGATGGCCGCTTGTTGAGCGAGCTTCTCGCGAACACCAAAAATATCCTGCATAATCCTGAAACCATGAGCAGAAAACAACTGTAACGGATACAGAACAGAAGAAACCGAACCCGGAATGCTAGCGCGCCGAGTCCGGCCCCTGTGAATGGTTATCAGAGAGAACTACGGTAGAGCGCTGGTGAGACTGGAAGAGCAGGTGGATAAATGGATTAAAATGCCTCTCTCCATGGCGGACAGAATAGCCCTACAGAAAACGATCATACTACCTAGATTCCTATACCTTTTCTGGAACATACCAATATGGTTGACCAAGGCCTTCTTTCTCCGATTACGCTCTATTTTGCAACGACTAACATGGGCTGGCACACAAGCCAGGACTGGTTGGAAGACCCTAACCCAACCATACCACCTAGGGGGCTTTGGGGCGCCAGACTTCCAACTATACTTCCTCTGTGCACAGGCACAAGATACACACTTTTGAACACAACCCCACGCATATATCCCACACATTGCGGTGGAAAAAGACAGTGTACATCCCATGCCACTGACTGCACTAATAGCAGACCCAACGAAATATACACCAAGAGACAAGATACAACCAGCTCAGTGCACTTCTAGGGCGTGGCACGCGCTGGCACAAAGAACACACAAGCTGCCAGTTTATGCGAGGGCACTTGCTACAGCGAGACACCCTAAGCTTACCGTAACACAAGAAAAGAAAATGTACGCTTTATTGGTAGAGATGGGGATGACCACTATGGGAACTATATTCCCACATAATAAATTCATTAACTTGAAGGACCCCTCACTTTTCACCCATCAAACCCCATTGAAGAAATTCGCATACCTACGACTACGGCGATTAGGACATTATACACCACATTTCCAGACGAACCCACACAATTAAACAAGTTACAAATACTGTTAACTGCCCCTACCCGGAAAAACGTAGTGACGCGCCTATACAACGCGGCTCGAGAGGAACAAGCTGAAAAACCTAATGCGGCGGTAAATAGATGGGAAACAACATTGGGTGTGACAATAGACGAACATGACTGGCAATACAGTTGCACACAACTCACACTACTCACATCCAACTGCAAATTGCGCATCATTCATTTCAAATTCCTTCACCAACTATATTACACACCGGCTAAATTACACAGATTAGGCCGTAGAGAGACAGATAACTGTCAGAGGTGTAATGCACCGAGCGCTGACTTCTTGCATATGTCATGGGCATGGCCTCAATTGCAGATATACTGGAGTGAAGTCACTAACGCACTCACTGAGATGTTATCGGAACAGATCTCTAATACTCCCTTGGTGTACATTCGAGGAGTCAGGAAACTTAAACATGCCAGACGCAGAACATTTTTGACGGCTGCACTATTGCTTGCTAAGAGACGCATAGCGATGAGATGGGGAAGCAAGAGACCCCCTAGATTAAAAGACTGAATTGCAGATATGACCTACTGTAAGGCAACACTAGAGACGTATGCAGAAGACATTCCACAAGCCTCAAGGCCCAGAGACTTCTGGGAACCACTAGTTCAATACTTACAGGCGACCTCATAGACCGAAGATGCAGACTGACATATAAGATCATACTCTACCGTACAAACATGACAGGCGTAACTAACATATAACAGACAAAACATACGGTGAGAAGCACCGGACCTAGTGGGAGTGCAGAAACTCTTGTGCATCAGGTTATTGACTGCCGAAATTAAGAGCTGAAATAGTGATAAATGTCTTGTATAGGGTACAAAATGTACTCCCATGTGATATGTAAAGCTACTGTATGGTATTTACAATGCATATTCATGCTATGTAACTACTGGTTGGAATGAAAAATAAAATATATATATTTTTTTTTAAAAGGAATATTCTCTTTCAGCTAGGTTGTGTTCCCCCATATTCTTAATGCTTAAAGACACAGGTGTTTGTTTTGTGTATGGTATTGATTAGTTTGGGAGTCAACACCTACAGGTCTATAAATCTTCCCTGGACCCATTACGTGTGAGTGGCAACTCGTTCATCCACATTGGAGCTGTAATTCATGATAAGTCAGAAAAGGCTAGGTTAAAGTACATACCCCTAGCTTCACCTTCAGTCTCACAGGGTACCCATAGAGTGGCCTCACATTTTCTGGTAAGCACCTCTTTTAAATTGCTTGTACTGCCACAGTCATATCGTGCAAGGATTATACCTCACTGGCTACCCATGTGCTACAGGGTTACCTCTCACTTTATTGCTGCTGGTAACATCATGGTAGGCTTCTCAGGTCTTAATGGAAGGAGGTTAACCACTTCATTACAGGGTGCTGCACGAGTGCCCAAACATCAGGACTAAGCCACCGGCCAGGCAGCCTCTTCCGCTCATCAATACATGCTATCACCATTCACCCCTCTGTCCCCAATACATCTCACAACTAACTCTAGGATGGAAATCACACCTGAGCTCCTGAGATAGGGCACCTATTCTTTATGTGCAACTGGCCACACCTCTGACCAAACATTTTAGTACAGAAATGAGTGTGTTTCCCAACAAAATTGCTAGTATTCTGAGTCTATTACGATGTTAAGGGAAATCTTAGAAGATTAGAAAAGCTAGATAAACAATAGAAGCTCATGATCAACAGTTTTTTGGTCCCCGAGTATTTCCAAACAGCATGAGGCAGGAGTTTTGGTGTCTGTATTGAATGACTTCAGGTGGTGTTAAGCAACATAGAGCTATGATGATGGACCCTCCCCTTCATCTACAGAGGTGGCTTGTCTGCTGGAAAGCTTAATGTGACGAACCAAAGATAAGTGAACCAAGTCAAGAGACCAAATTTACCTGTGTGCGGCTGGGGGAAACTAGCATCAACGAATCCAACACTTTCATTAATTTCAGAGTCCTCTGCAGCAGCAAGAACCAACCCATCCTACCAAAAGGTGAGGTGGGAGGTTCTTTGAAGGGTTTTAAGTGAGATAGCATTCCATTTCCTTGTTGCGTAGCAGTAGAAGGCACGCTGCTGCTACTATGCGTCTTGCATAGTCCTAAGGATGTATTTATTTTAGATGCTAGATTTGGTGGTACGTCATTGTTGACTGCCTTGTAGGTGATGTAGCAACTCCAGAAAATGATCCAGGTAGACAGGGAAAACCATAATAGGTATAGGAGGGCTGGAATGATCTTGTTGAGCTTCCAATCACTTGAGTGGGTGAGGTGGGTCTCTGGGATATCACTCAGGAGAGAGTCTGCTCTATCATGTGAGAATGAACTTGTGCTGCACCGCCATTATGTAATAATTTTCTATGATATAGAGCATCAATTTGCAGAGCATGGACATTTGCTGCCATGGCATTTGACATGACATGCATCTTGAAGCAGAGGGTGGTATTGATGGGGAAGCCAAAAGATTTGTCTGAATCTATCTAACTTCATTTCATACGCCATTCTCAGGTCTGAAATTGGTTGTTGAGTTTAGAGATTAAAACAACATCTGTGCTTGGACTGAGGTGAGATGGTCCATGAAAGTGGTACGGCTTGAACTACAGGACAATATTGTTAAACTCCATTCGAGGTGCATAGTGTTGGGGTGCCATGGCTGTCACAAGGGTTGAAAAGGGTGGAGAGATCAAACAGCACGAGAAAGTAGTGGGCACAATTCCCTGTAATCTGGATGTTTTCATCAACCATTTGGATGTTTGTTATCTCTATGCTACAACACGGCCTAAATTTAAATTTGTAATTCTGCAGGAGGAAATTGGCATTGTTCTTTTTGTGGAGTGGACTGATGCGGCCTTCAAAATGATCGGTAGGGTCTTATGGATTAAGGTTGGAAATTTTGAGAGTGACTGTCTTGAGCATTTGGGTAGGAGTCTTACATAAGTAATTCATTTAACAACATGGAGTAGTTGTGAGAAGTTGGCCTGGCATATGCTGGTCACTAGTTATAGTGGCCACCTTGCACCAGTCCAATTCGACTCTTATGGTAGATAGGTTCAAGACAACCTTTTAAAGAAAGCTATCCTAGTGGTAGCTGTGGAGAGCAGCCTTCAGGCTAAGTCTCTGAGAAATGTAAAGCAGCTTGTTTTACCTTATAATCTCTTGAATTACCAAATGAAAGGACACCACACAGGTATATATATCAAATATATATGTATTTATTTCTAGACACACTCTACTAATCTCTTTATTAGATTAGAAGTCAGGAACACATTCAAATATCAACGTTTCACAATAAGTTAAGCACAAATATGGCTGGGGCCCTAGGGGCGTACCAGACCATATACTAAAAAAGAGGTTTAGGAAAGTCGACTTGCAAGGGGATAAGGCCTAGAGCCTGTAGAATCGCTGGGGCTTCACTAATGCAGCAAAAGCAGGTAAGTACAAGACCCACGGGAGACGCATGCAGTGTGAGAACACAGCCGCGGGCTCCCTATTGATTTCAATGGAGCAAGTCGCGGTTGGATTTTTAAAGTTTTAGGGTACTTCGAGGAAGTCTACAAGCAAGCCACATACAAGGTAAGTAATTTGAGAGCCAACACACACTAAGGCACCGGAGTGCACGAGTTACCTCACCCAGGGAAGCCGGGTGCATAGGTGTCTTTTGGTGTTGGGTTGCGTCGCGTCGCTGTATTCTATGAAAGCCAAAGAAGATTTACTGCTTGCGAAGACTGAAGAAGTGTCTGGTGGAATCCAAGGCTGGATTCAGGATGAAGATGACCTGAAAGCAGAAGGGACAGTGTTCACAGTCACTTGCCAGTGACCCGGGGCCAGGAAGATGGATGCCCACGGATGTCGGGTGATTTCAGGTGATCAAGGGTGTTTTGACTCTTCGCTCACGAGGTCCAGGAGGCATCGACAATGACCAGCAGCTGGATTCGGAGTGTACCACAACGTCTGCAGCTGACTGAGGTGTCGGCAACCGAATTGGAGCCAACAAGCCTTGGCAACAGCAAGTCTCGTAAAAAGTGAATTAAGTCAATGGTGCAGACCAGCAAGGTCTGGGGGACTCACCCAGCAAGGGTAAGTGAGGACAGGCCTGGAGCAACCAGGGGAGCCCTTTGGTTTGATCAGAAAGTCTTCCGGGGACCCACAAGCCAACGGGCAAGGGATCGCAAAGACGCCTTGTGAGGAAATGCTTCACAGGAGCCCACGATCACTCGGGACAGGTTAGGCCGCTGATTTTCGGTGCACAACCTGCTGGAGGCTTGGGCCACAAATGGTACAAAGCACAAGTTCGTAGAACGTCGTGAAGGGGTTGCACTCAACAATAGTGCACGGTACCCAGGTATTGCAGTTCCTCGTCACTCGTGGGGTCCGCTTGCCTCAGCTTTGCTGGGGACTCACAATGGCTGTTGAGAAGTCAGGAAATCCACTTCCGGGGCTGCAGGGACTTCGGACTCCGGCGAGAGCAGGAACATTTGCGACCGTTGATGCAAAGTTTTGGTGCCTGCCAAGCAGGGGAGTCACTCCTTGACTCCAAGGAAGATTCTTCCGTCTTCCAAAGGTAGTGGAACGTTGAAGGACCAGGATTCTTCTTGTAAAGCGTCGTCCAGGGATATCTAGTTTGCAATGGCAAGGGTTCCCTATCTCATACTAAAGGAAAGGGAGGGACTAGCTTTATGACCCACTTCCCTTTGTCCAGTTTCGCGCCAGAGCAGGGACAGGTAGCCCCGAACCGGTTTGAGCTGGTATATGCGCAGAGGAGCCTACTGCTCCCCCAGTGCAGGACTTCAACGCACTCTAGGAGTGCACCCACCCAGCCCCAATACACTAAATCCTGTCTGGAAGGTGGTGACACCTCCCTGTGACAGGATGCCTATTGTTGGGCCTCCTCCACTGTGAGTTTCAGTCAGCAGCAGGAGGGCAGCCCAGTGTCTGTGCTGGTGGCATCCATTTTGTGATGCCAGGGCTCTTTCAGATTTCTACCGTGTTACCCCAGTAGGTACATGTCGTCCCCTCTAGAAGGGTGGGATCATACTCCCACATCATGGACTGATGTGGGGGTATGATTCCAAGTTGTTTGACACCAAACATGTTTTGATGCAGTCATTCCAAAGTTAGCATTTATAATGCACTTAAGAGTATATGGTTTAACCGTATCCACAAACAGCACAGAGAACAGACTCTGCCAGCTGCAGAGGGGCCCTGCTCATGCAGAGGCACCCCCTCACATTGTAAACCAAGCACCCTGCCCTCAGGATTGATAGGGCCTGCCTTAGGGGTGACTGATAGGTTTATATGTGTGTGTATGGTGAGATATAGGAACCTATACCTCTGTGAGGAGTGCTAACACTACTTCACCCAGGCTGCAGTAGCAGGCCTGTGGTGTCAGATTTAGTCTGCTTCCCAGGGGTGGCATAATACATGCTTCAGCCCCTGGTAGGCCTGTAAAGTACCTATGCCCTTGGTACCTAGGGTACCATATACTAGGGGCTCATAAGGTACCACAGTATCCAATCACTAGTGCATCTAATATGCACACCATGTCATTTAAGGGAGAAAGTAGATAGGCTGGGGTCCTGAATAGCAGGATCCCAGCCAGACTAGTCAAAAACAATTCAAACACCAGGAAAAAAGTGTGGGCAACCATGTAGTCAGATTCCACCTTCCTACAGTAGTGGTATAAGTACTTGTCCAGATAACTTCTTCACCATAGTTGATGTTATGTTAATGGGACATCTGCATGGCCATGAGGAAAGTGGCAGGTGTAGAGCTCAAAAGAGCTGACAATTGAGTGCTGGTAGGGTGTGTAGGGTTGGAGTGTTCAGTTGATTATAGCAATGCCCCTCTAGCAGAATCGATTTATCGATCTGCTTGGTGCTGTATTATTGAGGAGCAAAGTCATCGATACGAGGAGTGCAAGCTAGGATGAACAAAGTTTTAGTTTTGGCAGTAAAGATGGTGTTGAGGTTATTGATGGTAATGAGGTCAGTTATGTCAGTTGAGTGTCAGAGCAAAAAGCATACATTGATAAGCATGATATAACAGATATGTTCAGTGATTGTGCTGTGGGTGGTGGCGAGATGAATACTTATGAGTTTGCTTCGTTTACAGGTGAGAAGTGTGCTGGTGCATGGATTGTGAAGTGAGCGCAGGAGATGGTTTGGATGTGTTATGGAGAGGTGGGGAGGGTGCATATGGAAGAGATGTTGTTGAGCTGTGCTGGCCTGTGCCAGGTGAGAGATGCAGGGGTTTCTGGCCCTTGCCACTTATATGAGGGTCAGACATGTGGTTCCCATTTCACTGCTTGTCAGTACTTATGTACAGGGAAATGAGTTGCAGTTCACTGGCTGGCTGGTTGCTGGTCAGGTGGCAGACTGAGTGAACTCTACTGGCTGTGACAGTTGAATAAGAAACGTTTCTGGATCGGTGAGTGTGCTGCTAGGCTTTGGATTACTTGCTGTGGTGGAAAGGCCTCAAAACTCCTGATTGAGATACAGAGCTAACTTTTGATAAAATGGTGGCACTATCAACTACCCAATTTAGAGTAAATGATTTGGCACATGGCTAGGTGGCCTTAACTGAGTGAACTTTCACCCTGCTAAGTATGGTCCCCTCTGACCATTAGGTAAATAAAGTGCCCATAACATGCTAGAAACCACCAAGACCATGTATGGAGACTAGTCCCCTAGATACAGACAGTTACCCAGACATTACCACCATCTACATTTGGCAGACTAAATACTTTCAGCAGTGATAAACACTGGTGAACTTACCACAAGAGTTTTCTCTGAAATGTTGGTGTCACAATGTTTTAATCAGCAGATTTGGCAGAGAAGACTGTGACCTTGGCAGAAATCTTCAAACTTGCTAATATTTAATATTCCTCCCACTGTACAGATAAGGAAAATCCCCCCCAATAGCAAACATAAATCAACTTTAAACCACAACCTTAGAAATGTAGAGAATGGCAATTGTTTTCTTCTGGGGCAGTTGTTTCCTACGCTGTCTTCCTCTCATTATAAAGGAAAGAAGTGGAACGAAGAGAGGACGTTTGGTCAGACTAGAGATCCCACACGAAGGGAGAAGTGGAATGGAATGCACCTGGGGTGCAAAAAGATAGAGTAAAGGACTTTTGGTGCTTAAATACAGTGTGGTGCTTAAATACAAAGCAGTCCCTTGATCTCATAATTTTCTCATAAATTGCTATGTCTTCGTTTTCAACTCATCTAATAAAAGCACAAGATGTCCAATAATTGGACGTGGAAGAAGCTACCTGATAAAGGGGAGGCCTGTTTGGCTTTAAATCAATACAATTTCTTAACATGAAGCAAAACTCAAACACCATAAAGGTACATCGCCATAGCATAACCAAAGGTCTGGTTCACAATAATGATTCCTGCGACTGGATAAAACCCATACCTATTTTTTGTTTGTATCTCTGGATCTTTTTTCGTGCTTCTTTTGCGTTTTTGTGTCCTTCTGCCACCTGCTCCACTAGGTCTCTCATTTCTTGCTCTTCCTGGAGGCGTTTTTCTGCGTATTGGCGCATTAGCTCTTCCGTCTAGGCACAAAACAGATACATGATAGAGAACATGTTGATTCCTCACAAGGTAAGCAATATCTCAGACGGTGATTGATGGGGAGGCTAGAAGTGAACTTATAAAAGTGCGGATGAATGCTTTCCCACTGGCCCAGAACTGATAGGTCTGCCAGAGGCATCAACCAATGGAAGACAAGGGAGGTCTGAAGGGGGAGCCTTCTGCTAGTCTTACTGGTAACATACCATTCTTGTGAGACAACCAAAGAGAAGACCCCTGGGCTGCAAATACTTAATACTAAGGACTCGCAGTATTTATTTATTAATTAAGGATTTTCTAAAAGGCAGACTCGTACCATGCACAATGGGGAGCAGTACATACATAAAGACAAATAAAACAGGAGAAAAACACAGACATAAACTCAAAATGACAAATACAAAATGGAAAGTGAGTCGGCACAAAAACAAGGCAAACTAAACTTTATAGAGCTGTACGTGTGTTCATATGACAAGAGTTAGCGATTTATGGGATTGTCACACCAAGCTGTTCGATTAGGAGGCGATTGAGCCAGTGTGGCGTGAAAAGGGGCAAGAGTAATGCTAACTTGATTGAGGTTGGGACAGCTTTCCATTTTTTAAATAATTTTTATTGACATTTACTTTTATTTTTTAAACGGATGGAATCAGTGGGTACAACGAGATACGTGCAAGCGTGTATAAATCGTGTTTGCTTATAAGCTGCATTGCAACACAGAAAATCAACATGTGATACTGTATTCCAAACATGTGAGCCACCTGTGCTTGGACAACATAGAGAGAAACAGCGGGTTTAATAATCAAGGTGGTAAAGGAACATTCCACTCTTGTAATTGTTCATTGTAAACATATAGGTCAATATATTATTAACGAATGTCAGTCAATAAGGGAAACAGTTCTAAACAATAAAGCACAGTGTGAGAGAAAAGAAAAAGGAGAGTGAGGAGAAAAAATAAGATAAAAGAGAAGAAGGAAACCCCCATGAAGAAAAAGAACAATAAGAAACAAAGGAACTTGGAACAATGAACAGTAATGCACTCGGTTCAGGCGTTGCATTGGGAAAGCATTCCATATTTATGAGTTGTAACCTAAGAATTTTTGTTTGTGTTTTGTTCTTGAACCAGGAAACTGTTGGATGCCTGTGGGTTTGCTCTACTTGTGAGTTTCCATGAGCTGCTAGACGTTTAGAATTTTATGGGGAGCCTGGGAGGGTAGAAATTGACAGCCTTGTATGTCCCTCATGATATTTAAAAGAAGCATCTTGTGTTTAAGGGCAACTATGTGAGTGAGGTGAGCAGAGGGGATTAGATTCAGATATACACTTTCTAATGACTAACTATGCTGCAGCTTATAGAACTGTTTTCAGGGGAGCTGCCAGTGTTTGGGAGGATGATATGGAGTCTTTTTTCCATAATCAATAACAAGATTCAAGCAAAATCTATCCATATGGTGGAATGTACACAGTTATACGTGGAATGTATGCTTCCAACTATACATTTCACTTTTTTACGACTCTTTGTTTGGGAAGCGTCTTACGAACCAGGCTGATGTATTGTAACTAACCTAACTCTTGGTTAGATGTAAAAAAATATTTTTTACATTTTAGGAGAAATTCATTTCAAGAGCTCAACACACATAATCTTCTGAGTATTTTCATCCATATCATGGACATGAAGCAGCTTCCAGGGTGCAAAATGGTTTCTGATTACGAACAAATAAAGGAAACATGGAATTCAGTGTAGTGCAGAAAATGTATTTGCAACATTACATTGATGAATTTTCAGCATGCTTTCTCTTCTCTTCTCTTTTCTTCTCTTCTCTGTTCTTCTATTCTCTCTACCAGTTATTTGCCACCTTACATTTATGATCTCACAAAAGACCTCCTGTGAATCAACAACAGAATGAAGTTGGCCAATAGGATATCCAGCTGGCCAAATAAAGAGTATTATCATGAAACATTCGAAGCCCAATCGCCGGCTCCAGGCGGCCTCGCTTTCTTCCCTGCATCAGAGCCCTTGCCTATAGGAAAGCACACAGATGCTTAGGTTTGTTTAAATAACCACCACAGAGATTGATACTGAATATCAACCTTCTGGAAGCAAATGCTATTTTCTGTTTTCATTGACGGCTGTTTAACACCCACCTAGGAAGATCCACTTTCTGGATTATCGGAACGGGAAACCTTTTACTGCAAAGCAGAAAGGATTTCCTACCGTCTTCACCTGCTTATCCCCCTGTCGCAATTCTTTTCTGAATCCACTGTGGCCAAATCTAATTGCAGGCTTACCCCTTCATCCACACTGACAAAGGACCGCAGATGCTGGCTTCTGAGCAGCACAGCAGTTTGAAGCCATTACATCCCTCTAAATCCTGGGTCATCCAGCTGGATCTCTGGAGGCTTCCACTTCCATTAAAGTACCTTGTTACTAGACTTAACAGAGATGGAGCCGGCCACCTGTTTACGGCTGGCATGTTCCGCAAATGTGGTGTCAGCAGGTATGATGCTTTCTGGTGCTTCGCTAACTGTAACAGTTTCCCCGCCTTTCACCTCATTCAGGAGACGAGCGCCTATATGTGAAGCGACACCCCGCTCGTTTGTGCAGGCCCTCCTGTATACCAGGCAAACTTACTTTGTATGCAGGTATTATTCTCAGAGCTTTTCAAAGTTCAACACAAGAACATCAGCCAACTTTTTAATACGGCTTTACAGATCCAGAGATTGATTAATTCTAGGTCTTTGATAAAACAGAAAACCCTCCACATCCGCAGATATAGTTTTTTCAGCTTGAACCTAAATATGAATGATTCCTGTGATATTGGCATTGTATTAGGACATTTACGAAAGTCTCCAGATGCAATGAAAAAATATGGAGCAAGTGGACAGACCTGCAGCGGTCGTCCATGAATTGAAAGACATCCGCACATGGCCCTAAGTGTGGGAGTAGAGGTTACCAATTGTTCTATGAGGTGGAGACAAAGTGCCTTAATTACTCAGAAAAATCAAAGAATTTCAGGATTAACATTAAACTGAGACACTTCACTGTATAACAACCGATTTTTCCTTTTAGCTTCTAGCTACTTTACTTCTTGGTTCTATGTTACCTATGGTATGGTTATTATGTGCATATTTATTGCTTTTTTACGGACCGTGGGTTTTCCCTCTACGACGACGGGGAATGATTCAGGCATGTGAATCTATGAAAGATACCCCAATACTGGAGAACAACCGATTTGGCATCAGATATGGCAGCTGCAGAAGGGGGTCAAACTATCCTGCAATCACATTGATAAATTCTCAGACATTGTTACTTTCCAGGCTATTTTACTCTTAATGAATCCAGGGTGATTGGGAAAATCATTTTATTACATATTTCAGCTTTTTTGCCATTTGGGAAGTGCGAT
Organism: Triturus cristatus; assembly: GCF_964204655.1. NCBI lineage: Eukaryota > Metazoa > Chordata > Amphibia > Caudata > Salamandridae > Triturus > Triturus cristatus. The sequence continues at coordinate 1,047,915,696 of NC_140582.1, forward strand.
TGTGTTACATGAACGTCAAGCATGAGGCAAGGCAAAATACTTCCACACAGGTGTATTTTTTAGTCTATTTATCGAATTTCAGGTTGATGATATATCTTGCTGCCTGCACCAGTATTCCTTTCACTTAGAAGTCCCCAAAGTCATCTCATAACAACATTCAGTCCTAAAGTGCCATATTTGTTTATTAATTTAACAACAGACTCAATTCCAGATACGTTTATTTTCCTTTCTGAAATAGTGTTAAGAGCGTCAGATAAGGTTGGAAGGTTTAAGCAATCCTGAATGTTTCTTGACAACTGTATTCAGTTCCAAACCTGACTAATACAAAGGCTTGAAGAACTTTGCAAAAGTTTAATTAATTTTTAGCACTTTGGTTTCAATTTTACCTGATCCCTCATCAAATTTGCATTACAAATTTACAGTGCTTCTCGTGTCCTTAGCCTGAAAGCTGGCAAACGTTATTTATCCTCCAACTTCTAAAAAGAGTGTTTAGTTCTAACAAATGCATAGTCAGTCTTTTCAATATTGTCAAGGTTCATTTTGAAGAGATGTCCCTCAGTTCTTTGCTGGAAACAATTTCTGTCTTCAAATTTAGGGCCCTATTTATATGTTGGCGGAACGGGTACTCTGCTGTAATGGCGGCTGAGTACCCTTTCTGCCAACATAATGGTCCACCCACCCGATTTAAATGCGGGCGTACCTTTGGTGTAACAATGGAAGAGCAAGGGCCGTCGGAGGTAGACCTGAGTGGTGGCCCAGCTAAGTTTAGAAGGGCAGACACACAGGTCAGTTTACACTGCCCGTCACTGCCAGAAAAACCCTGGTGATAAGGGGCAGCGAAAACTTCCATGGCAAGCGGGGCATTTTTTTTATTTTCAAAAATTGTTTTTGAAAATAAAAAAATTCTAACTTTGCCATACGGCTCCGCATCATGTTTGATGCAGTTGTACGGCAAAGTTATAACACATTGTTAGGAACCGTCTTGACTATAGTTCCTGTCAATGGTTGAAATACCTGCCGTCCCAGTGGACATTTTAAAATGTGGCAGTTCAGACCTCCGCCTGGTGGAGGGTGGACAGGAGGGGCTGTGGTAAGCACAAGGACAACAGAAGGTGAGCAGAAAAGGCTGGGGCAAGCACACAGACAAATGAAAGTGGGCAGGTGGGGGCGGAGGCGGCTACACAGATAACAGCCAGTTGGTGGGAGAGGGCAAGCACATGGATAAAGAAGGGTCTGTGTAAGCTCAAGGAAATTTGGAAGGTGGGCAGAAGGGGCGAGGGCAAGCACACGGACTAAGGACAGTGGGTTTGAGGGGCTGGGGACAGTGGCGCAGGAAGGGGGATGCGGTGTGAGCCGCCCCGGGTGTCATCACTGAGGGGGGTGACAAAATGGCACTGAGGGGGGTGACAAAATGGCAAAAATATGGGCAAAAATATGGGTAACTATCTTTTTTTTACTTATTTTAATAATTTCAATGTGGGCGTGTGGTGACAAGAAATTTTCCGCACTGGGTACCAACTGACCTTGCTACGCCACGAGCTGGGGATGCGCTGAGTCAGTGGAGGGTGGGTGGGATGGATCGGGGCTGGCAGAGGCACATAAACAATGGAGGGTTGGATGGGGCAGGGGAAAGCGCACAGACAGCAGAGGGTGGGTGGGAGTTAATGTGGGAGGAACTTGGAGGGAGAGAAGCATACGAGAGAGACAGCTGAAAAACACACACATTCTCAAAGAGTGTTTAAATGAAAAGGAAAAAGAAGCACCTGAAAAGGGGAGCACTGGAAGGACAGAGTAATGCATCCATGCTACAGGGGAGGAACAAATACACAAACTGGAAGGAAGCCAATGGAAGCAGACAAATAAGCAAGCAAGCAAGAGACAGTGACAATGGTAAGCAAAGGGTGGTCTCTGAGCCCCCTGTAAGATAACAAAAGGTCTCACAAGAGTGTCTTAGGCGAGACCTAACAAGGCAGTGTGAGTATCAGAACTAAAGAGAGTCAGAGTCCAGCCAAATGTGAAGGAAGTGCTTAGATCTGGCATTCTTCAAGACTTCCCATGATGCTCAGGGCTCAGGTCAAAGACTGTTAGAACAGTTCGGTTTTTAGCAGTTTTCTGAAGTGAAGATGACGAGATTCGGAACAGATGCCAGGCCTGAAACTGTTAGATTACTTCATTACTTGGACCAGCAGGAATCCCCAACCATAATTAGCTGTGAAATGCACCTTGTGGCCACAGTCTTATTTGCACAAAAGTGTGTTTCCCAGGTGTGATTCTGGCCCTCAGAATGTCATTGTATACTGCAGCATCTTCTGCTGGGTGTCGCATACATTTTGAAAGCGCATTGATAACTGTTGGTGCTCTAGGGCAGACAGTTAAAAAAGCAGCCAAGGTAGAGTACTGCAAATCTAAAGAAGCCAAGCGATAGCAACTTGCAAAATAACAGAAAATAGGAAGTTTTCGTCAAATGAAATCAGATGACAACTGTCCCTTAAATTTATATATAATCTGACAGTGGTGATGTCACAGGGAAAGGATTATCAAGGCAAATGTTCAGTGGTACATAGAAGCTCATAAGAGCAGAATTGTTATTTTAATGCAGCAATTTCCAGTATAAAGTGATGATATGGGAACACCTGCTACTAACAGGAACAAGACGTTCACAATGCTTGCAGAGAAAAAAGATCCTTTCATTTTTTCCCTCCACAATAAAGCTGAGGCCGCAATATATAAATCATAGGTGCGGAATGTAATTCAATTTTGCTGAACTGAAAAGCAGTTCCTGATGTTTTTACAGCAATGATGAATCTTCCCCAGTCTGCTTTTATGCAGCGTGTCACGCGCCTCTGATGAAACCTGTCATGATGGAGGGCTGCGTCAGGTGCGCGCGCTCCAATGATGCGTTACCTCCTCTTTCTTTAACTCGGCCTTCTTCCGGTTCTCCTGAATGACGTTCTGCCGGGCCAGGAGCGCCTCTTCGTGGCTCAGCTTGCCTTCCAGGCGCCTGCACTCGATCTCTGCCAGCTGATTTTCCAGGTCTTTTTCCCGCATTTGCTTCTGCCACGCCAGAAACTCAGAGGAGTCGCGCGCTCCATCAATCAGGTTTTCAATTCTGAGAAAGAAAGAATGAAGCATTAGGGGAGTCAACTGCTTCTTCCGCAACAACCTGCCAACCTATTAGAAATTAGTAAATAAACATGAAGAGGGTAAAATGGGTGATTTAAGGCAGGCGGTTAATCCTCTTTTATGTGTACTACTGCCCTTTAATAGGAATTGACAGAGGATTCATGCAAGTAAAAATTTAAAGAATAGAACCCAAAGCTTTCAATGTCTCATGAATATAACAGCCAAATTTAAAAAGGTTTTTGTGCTCCTACATATAACTTATGGCAAAATTCTACTCACTGGTTTACCTATTCCAGAAGGGTGACATTTTACCCTAGCAAATTAGCATTTGCTCATCCCCACACAAATGAGGTACCATTTTTCTCTGAAGCCTTTGGGGAATGCGGGGTGGGTGGAATTTTGTGGATCCACGCAGATCCCAGAACTTTCCACCACAGAAATGTGAGAAAAATGTGGTTTTTTTTTACAAAGTTTGAGGTTTGCAAGGGGTTCTGGGTAACAGAACCTGTTGAGAGCCAGACAAGTCACCCCATCCTAGATTCCCCTGGGTGTCTAGTTTTCAAAAATGTATAGGATTGCTAGGTTTTTCGGTATTTATGTATGGCGGGCAATGATAGATCACATGAATTGTTGAAGGCAAATTTGAATGTAATCCAGCGTAAGGATTTTAGGTATAATTGAATGAAATGAATTGCTTTTATGCCTAGTTTTTTGACCTATCTGTATTTGTATATGTATTTATCATGTTTTTGATACTGTGGATAATTAAAAAAAAAAGGATTGCTAGGTTTTTCTAGGTGCCAGCAGAGCTAGGGTTCAAAATCTACAGCTAGGCACTTTGCCAAAAAAGGGTCAGTTTTCACTGTGAAAATGTGGTGTGTCCTGTTGCGATTTGGGCTGTTTCCTGTCGTGGGCACTAGTCCTACCCACACGTGAGGCACCATTTTTCTCAGAAGACTTTGGGGAATGCGGGGTGCGTGGCAGTTTGTGGATCCACGCAGATTCCAGAACTTTCCACCACAGAAATGTTAGGAAAATGTGTTTGTTTTACAAAGTTTGAGGTTTGCATTGGATTCTGGGTAACAGAACCTGGTGAGAGCCTTACAAGTCACCCCATCATGGATTCCCCTGGGTGTCTAGTTTTCAAAAATGTATAGGTTTGCTAGGTTTCCCTAGGTGCCAGCATAGCTAGTGTTCAAAATCTACAGCTATGCACTTTGTAAAAAAAGGGTCAGTTTTCACTGTAAAAATAAAGTGTGTCCACATTGCGTTTTGAGCCGTTTCCTGTCGCGGGCACTAGGCCTACCCACACAAGTGAGGTACCATTTTCTCTGAAGACTTTGGAGAATGCGGGGTGGGTGGAATTTAGGGGATCCACGCAGATTCCAGAACGTTCCACCACAGAAATGTGAGGAAAATGTTTTTCTTTTTACAAAGTTTGAGGTTTGCAAGGGATTCTGGGTAACAGAACCTGGTGAGAGCCAGACAAGTCACCCCATCCTGGATTTCCCTGGGTGTCTAGTTTTAAAAAATGTATAGGTTTGCTAGGTTTCCCTAGGTGCCGGCAGAGCTAGGGTTCAAAATCTACAGCTATGCACTTTGCAAAAAAAGGGTCAGTTTTCACTGTAAAAATGAAGTGTGTCACCTTTGCATTTTGAGCCGTTTCCTGTCGCGGGCACTAGGCCTACCCACACAAGTGAGGTACCAATTAGGGTAACACAGAATTGTAAAGTAACTGTTATTACCTATTGACTTTCGATGAATTTCTGCCTTTCAAATGAAAGACAATGTGTAAAAAAGAAGTCACTCTGAAAAATGTCTTATAATTCTCATGGTAGTATGAGTACTCACAAATTTGGAAATGTGCAAATAGCTACTGTTTCTAAACTCTATTTTTTGTTCCAATTTCAGAAATACATGTGTCTTTCATACCGATTTTTCATTGTATATATTTCCCAAATGAACTGCTATATACCCGGTACACAATTAAAAAACCATTGCAAGACGCTGCTCAGTTATTGGCTCTGGGTTCGTCGGGGGCTTGGTGAACCTACAAGTCTTATATATCCCCAAAACCAGAAAGATCCAGTGGATGTAACGGTATATTGCTTTCAAACATCTGTCATAATTAGAAGAAGTTTTTTTTTGTTTTATAAATCTTTTTATTGAATTTCAAAATAAGTCAATGATAACAGCACACATTTTCGCCTCGCAGGGCGCATAATTCCAGAGAGAATGAAAACAATCCCAGGTGATAGATGCAAGCCCAATGCAAGTGTTTGACAGTACACATCTAATCCTCCATCTACAGTCTAATAATTGCCGTGCAGCCAGATTTTACAGGCACCGTGTACAGAGCAACCCTCAATAAGTATTTTAAGATAAGGTAGCATCAGTAGTGGCATTAGCCAGCAAATATTGCCTAAGCGGCTCTCAAATATCCTTAGGCCTAGATGTAGCAGGTAGCTCCTCTGTGTAGATTGCAAGAGTTTCCCTGCAATATATTAAATCTTTAATCCAGTCTGCTATCCGAGGACTGAGGTGACCCTCCCAGGTCATAGCAACTCGCCTTTTGGCTACCAAAAGAGCAACACGTAAAAATCTGCCCAACACCCCCTTTAACTGTGGTACGTAGCAAAGCAAGCATCCCGTCGGCGTGCACTGTATCTCAGCGCCTGTCATCTTATGTATATGACTGAGTATCTCTTTCCAATATGTGTACACTGCTACGCAATCCCACGCAAGATGGCAGAAGTCCGCGTCGCCGCGCCCACATCTCCTACACTGCGCTGAGTCTCGGAGTCCCATTTTGTACAATTTGAGAGGAGTATAGTATACCTGGTGTAAAATTTCAGATGTATAATTCGCAAATTGCCATTGGGCGAGAGTGTCCCTGTCAGGGTGCGTATTTGTTCCCAGTCTTTCACTGTTAAAGGGGTTTCTAACGCGGAATTCCAGCGCTCCAGGCTGCTATCCACCCCCATCAGTGTCTCCTCCTGTATTGATTTATACAGCTTTGTAATTAATTTCTTCTTTGAGGGAACTACCAGCAGCAACTGCAGAGAGAGGAGAGTCGGCGGTTCGGACGGGAACTCCGGATAGTGACTTTTTAAGGTGCACCTTAGGCGGTGTTGAGTGTATATGAATAGCGGCGTGGGATTGCTGATGAACTCCACTTCAGTATCTATCACGCACTTGCCCTCTGAGTACACGTCGCGCATATGCGTTATTCCTACTTCTTTTAACGCCCTGATAGGACCAGTCTCCTGCATTACAGACAATGCCGCATGTCCTGCGAGCGGCAATGCCGGCGCATATATAGGGAGTTTTCCTGCCATCTGACCAATCGCCTGCCACGCTCCCACCGTCGCATCTATTGAGTTATTCTCTTGCTTAGGCGTGCCCCTTTTTACATGAGTAAGTATACCTGACAGGGGTATGGGATGTGCATCCCCATCCTCCACCGCCAAGTGAGGGGTAAAGTCATGTGACCAATACCAATAATAGGCGTATTGAGCCTGCGCACATAAATAATAAATATATAGATCGGGTACACCAAACCCCCCCCTGGCGAACGGAAGCGTCAAAGTGGCCCAGCTGATTCTCACCTGTTTCCCTCCCCACACTAATTTTAAAAGTTGTGTCCTGACCGTGGCAAAGAAATGTCTGGTTAAAGGAAGTGGAATGTTACAGAACAAATACAAGAAACGAGGCAGGGCTACCATTTTGAGCACTGCAACCCTATCTGCCAGAGACAAAGGGAGATGCACCCACCTCTCCACCTGCTCTTCCAATTGATGCAGTGCTCTGCCGTAATTCTCCTTGAGAACCACCTCAGGGTCTCGATGCACCCAAACACCTGATTATTTGACTGGTTCAGTCGTCCAGATCAAACGATATTCTAAGGGAGGGGGGACGCGTACATAATGTTAATGGAATAATCACTGATTTTTCCCAATTGATCATGAGGCCAGAAAACAGACCAAACCTAATGTACTCTTGCAGCACCTGCGATAGGTGGGTCTGCGGCTCCCGTATAACAAGCATTTACAATGCAATAGGTCTCGCAACTGCGAGTTTTGGAGCTATTGGCATTGTAAACGTCAATGCCTTTTGCCATTGTTATTTACTATACCAAAAGCAACACCTATTGCTTTGTATAGCGCTGTGCTCATTAAAGTAAAAAAAAAAAAACAAACAAAAAAAAAAACAAGTATCCTTTGATGTTTTGGGAATGAACACAGGCACTGGGAACATGATTAGCCGGAACCCAGTGCACATTCAGTCCCCAGCAAGCGCGCCATGGGGTTTTATTGCCAGCAGGCCCCGGACCCCTTGGTGTTGGAACACAGCTAATCTTGGGGTGCAGCAGGCCCCCTCGACCATGGTCTACAGGCCCCTGCACCAGCCCCGCCCCTGATGTGACATATCGAGCACAACGCCCCCCCGCCTGTGCTTTCATTCTAAAATGCCTTTATTTATCGGCTCCGGTTTCCAGGGGGGACCTCCTTGTAAAAGCCAAAAGTGAGCCTCCAGCCGGCACTTTACGCACATATGACAAAAAGCAATCTCCACACATGTCCAACGCGTTCCCGGCTCGGCACATGCACGGGCAGGTTTAGCGCCTCTGAGATTGCGGTGGTTCAATGAAGGCAGCGTTCTGCGCCCAGAAGCCTCGCCGGCCGCCGGAGGCGCTTACATCCAGGCGCTACTGACTCGTAGAGAGCGCCTCGGACCCGGGAGGCCGGGTGCGCAGACCTGAGGTGACATTTCACGGAGGGACCCTGGCTCCTGTAACAAATGGGCATCATTTGAGCGCACCCGGGCCCCTCCCGCCACTTATTTCATTACAGGCATTAACTGCACGCTGGGGTCAGGCAGGCCCGCTTCCTGGCACATTACACCTCGCCCCTTGCTCATTAGCAGCTCGCTGAACGGATTAACACCTCGACGGATGAAGCGGACGGGTTCATGGCGCCCATAGGCGGCGGCAGCAGGAGCTATGCGTCAAGCGAGCCTCGTCTTTACCACGGGCAGGGGCGCTCTATACCCTGCAGGGGAGGGAGGCAGGGCCCGAGCAGAGTCTGGGTCACGTGGGCGTGGTGCAGGGGTCACTGGGCAGGGGGGTGCCACCCGGGAAGGAGAGGGCCTGCGGAACTGAGCCGCTGCTGCCGGGCCTGCGGAACTGAGCCGCTGCTGCCGGGTGGGGGGCGGGGAGTCCGGGGGTCGGAGCCACGCCATGGAGGTCCGTATGGCCGAGCTCTTCTGCTCGGGCCTGGAGAGCAGCGCCGCCGGAGAACCAACAACAACCGGCAGAGCACCGCGACCAGTCTGCCCCCAGAGGTGAGGCGGCGAGGAATGGGGGTGGGGGGCAGAAGCTGCGCTCTTGCCTGAGCTCCGTCCGCGGGAGGGCTGGTTTGTGGGGGCAGGTATCCAGACGTTCTTGTTCTTGAAGCGGAAATCACGGGCCTGTGGAGGGGACCATGGGGTTAATGGCAATCGAAAGCGAAACTGCATGCTGGCTTGCGAGGGAAGGGGGACAGGAGATGTGCACGCCGCGTGGCTGTAAGCGCGTACACCAACTCAAATCCGCCACAAGCCTGCGCGTGCACATCTCCTGTCCCACTTCCGAGGCAAGTCAGCAACAATAGATCTCGCCGAAAGCAGCGCTTCGCGCTGCGTTCGCAGGCGAGACCTAAAAAGGACCATATCGTCAGCGTACATAGATATCCCAGCCGGCCGTTGATTAAAGTTAAGCGCTGTCTGCCTGTGACGCTGACGTAGTATACAGGCAAGTGGCTCAAGCACAAGAGCAAACAGGAGAGGTGACAGTGGGCACCCCTGTCTGGTGCCTCGGTCTATACGGAGAGGGTCTGAAGTAAGGCCACCAACTCTCACTCTCGCCGAGGTGTCTGTATAAAGTATTTGCAGCCAGCGTAGGAAAACCTTTGGAAGACCCATTCTCCTCAGTATATGAAACATTTATCCCCATTCAATGGAATCAAAGGCCTTAGCGGCATCAAGCATGACCGCAGCAGCCTGGAGGTCAGGGTTCAGAATGTGATACATGGTGAATATCGTGCAAAGGTTATTGGAGGTGGAACGTCCCAGGACGAAACCAGCCTGATCTGGAAGCACCATGACTGGGAGCAACGGTTGTAGTCTAATAGCCAATATTTTCGCCAGAATTTTAGTATCTAGGTTTATCAATGACAAGGGGCGATACGATTCGCACATTGTCGGGTCCTTATCTTTTTTTAAAAGTGTGACAATAAGCGCCTGTCGGAGTGACGGTGGCAGGATCCCTGACTCATGCGTTTCCGCATACACCTCTAAGAGATATGGGGCGACGATGTCCATATATTGTTTATAAAATTCCGAAGTGAGCCCATCTGGGCCAGGGGCCTTGTTATTAGGTAGGGATTTAAGGGCCTCCTTAATATCTGACTCCTCTATAGGCCATCCGAGGTATTCACGGTGTCCATCTGCAAGCCACACACACGCGACTCCCTCCAGATATTCGGACAGAGCCTCGTCATCACATGTGCCCCTAGAGGCGTATAGTTCGCCATAAAAAATTCTAAACTGTTCCACTATGTCCTGAGGTTGATAGTGTTCCACCCCGTTGCCATCTACTATCTTATGAATATGATGATAGTTAGTTCTAAATCGAATGGTCTCAGCAAGCCTTCTACCTGGGCGCCCAGCCTCACCATAGGCTCTAGCCACCTGTCGCCTTGACTTGTAGCGTATCTCGGTGCTCGCTAATTCATCATACTCTTTTAACAAAGCATGAAGCTTGTCAAGAGGAGTGGTCGCCGGATCTGCAATATATTGCGCCTCAAGTTCACTCAACTGCGCTTCAATCTTCGACAACTGACTTCTAAGGTCCCTCAGAATCCCTGAAGTGGTGCTCATACAAACCCCCCCGGATTGTGACCTTGAATGCCTCCCACAAGATAGCGGGACTATCCACTGACCCCACATTCTGTGCGAAATATTGTGTGATTGCCTGCTTTATGGTGTCGTCATAAATAGGATCTAGTAACACCTCAGCTCTGAATCTCCAGGTAAATGGAAAGTGCGTATTAGTTGGTATTTGGATTTCTAGCATTATTGGGTTATGATCTGAAAGCGTGCGTGGTAAATTGTACACATTTATAGTCCATCCGTTAGCACCTTCATTCAGTAACCAATAATCTAATCTGGACCAACTTTGATGCAATGGTGTCACATGTGTACCCACTCTCTCAGCAGCGTTACACAACCTCCATACATCTACAAAGCCCATTTCCACCATAGCATTACGCACACACTGCGCAACTCTTACTGTACGTGCCCCTTGTGGATTGGACTTATCAAGGATCGGGTCGAGGTGCGTATTGAAATCACCCCCCCATAGTGTCGCTGCCTCCGGCCACGTTCGGGGCACTCCCAGCAGTTGTACATAAGGTTGCGGCACATCCACCACCGGACCATATACATTCATAAGTGTAATCAGTGTATTTCCCAACTTGCCCTGCACTAGGGCCCATCGGCCGTCGCTGTCAGTCTGTGACCGTATTGGGGAGAATGGTATACCTTTCTTTATCAGAATGAGTACCCCCCTGGCGTATGAGGAAAATGAAGACGCTAATCGGTACCCTGCCCACTTTCGTGCAACATCGGTCTCTCTCTGCGTGGACAAATGCGTTTCCTGCAACAGAGCAATATGAATTTTATGCTTATCTAGGTGCGCTGGTACTTGTCTAACTTTTTTGGGAGTGTTTAGTCCGCAGATATTCCATGTTACACAGTTGTATCTCTCACCCATTGTCACTGCTGCCCCGCGCACATCTGCACTTGATCACCGGCATTGACAAGCATCCCAGCAACCTGGACTGATCCATGTCTGTTTCATTTGCGTGCAACATCTTAACAACCCCAACAAGAGGCCAGTGCCCTCCCCCTCCCCCCTCCCACTTTGGCAACCCCAATACGCCAAAGACAATCCCTACTGTAACTGCCCCATCAAACAAAAAACTTCGCACCTCCAAATCAAGATGGGGTATTTCCATGGGGGGGGAGTCATAGTGGCGCACTTCTCTCTCCCTTATTGGAGGGAGAGGGCCGCCAACAATTATACCGCCACTGGTATACCCTCCCGCGCCCTCAACGAACATATTGACCTTAACACTATCTAGATACCCAGAGCTCCCGCCTGATCTTCATTCAGCGACAGCAAACTGGACCAACGGAACACCCTCCCACACAGTATCGCATAGTGTACTACAGTGAGTGCCAGCGCGGCGCCCTCCTGTGCTTTCCCACTGGAAGCCACTCCTTCGCCTGCAACCACACACTGCAGATATGTTATGTTATGTTAAAACCATTTATAGAGCGCGCAGCTTCCCCAACGAAGGGGCGTCCCGGCGCTGATAGCAGTTTCCAGGCGAGATACAGTTAGGCTGTGGGAAAAAGAAAAGTTTTGATAGCTTTACGAAAAGATATCAGACACTCTAGACTGCGGATCTTTAAAGGGAGGGAGTTCCACAGCTTAGCCGCAAGGAGACGAAAGGACTTGCCGCCAGCTCTGGATCGCTTGACTCTGGGGACAGAAGCCAGAATCAGTTCGGAAGAACGCAGCATGCGGCTGGGGATGTAAGGAGTGATCAGGCCCGACAAGATCTCAAGTGTGCAGAGCTGGAGAATTTTAAAGGTAAGACATAGGGACTTGAAGTCAACCCTTTTAGAAATAGGGAGCCAATGGAGGCGGCGAACAGCCCCAGGCCCAGAACATGATCTTGAAAGACCAAGTATGGCACGTGCCGCTGTATTCTGGACGCGCTGAAGACGGTTCAATTCCGCCTTATTGGTGCCCAACAGCAAGGAGTTAGCATAATCAAGTCTGGAGAGGATAGTAGCCTGGACTATGAGTTGGCGTGTGGTCGAATCGAAGAACCGGAGGATGGGCCTTAAGCCACGTAGCAGACCGAAGCAGGTGCCTGCAATTTTCTTGGTGTGTGCTTGAAAACTCAGGGTAGAATCGAATAGACACCCGAGGTTCTTTACCACCAGCTTGGGGGAAGGGGCAGGGCCCAGAGACGAAGGCCACCATTGAGTGTTCCAGAGCCCCCTATCCCTGCCCACCAATAAGACCTCGGATTTGCTGGCGTTTAACTGGAGTCCGTCAACCACCCCGCAACCGCCTCGAGGCCTGTCCGAAATTGGGAGGCATCATTAGCATGGTCATCCGAGAGAGCCACCATCAGCTGGGTGTCGTCCGCATAGGAAACCAAGGAAAGACCATGGAAGCGAGCGACTGATGCCAGGGGCTGAACATAAAGGTTAAACAGAGCCGGGCTTAAGGCCGAGCCCTATGGAACCCCCTGCTCAATGGGTTTGATGGAAGAAGCAAAAGGTGGAGCAAAAACCTGAAAAGATCTATCTGACAGGAAGGAGCGGAACCATTCGAGGGCAAGCTCTTTTACTCCTACTTCTTCTAGCCGACGCAGAAGGATCCGATGGGAGACTGTGTCAAACGCGGCACTCAGATCGAGTAGTACGAGTGCCGCTGTTTGACCTTCGTCTAGGATGGAGCGCAGATGTTCACTCACCGCTAGGAGTGCTGTTTCAGTGCTGTGCCCAGCCTGGAATCCATTCTGAGACCGGTCTAAGATCAAGTTATTGTTTAGAAAGTCAGAGAGGACCTTATTGACATGTGCCTCCGCCACTTTAGCCACCCAGGGCAAGAGGGATATTGGACGGAAATTTTCGGGCTTAGTAGGATCCAAAAGAGGTTTTTTTAGCAGCGGAAGCACCTTGGCTTGTTTCCAAGATGTGGGGACCAGTGCCTTGCTGAATGAAGAGTTAATGGTCGAAAGTAAGGGAGTGAGGAGAGCGGAGAGGCACTCTCTGAATTGAGCAGGTCTCAAGGGGTCAAGAGGAGATCCCAATTTAACTTTGGTGCTGAGAGCAAGGAACCCCTCCTGTGAGATGGAGGGAATGATCTCCAGAGTGGGATACGTAGAAGGGGTTGAAGGGCACTCTGAAATCCAGGCGCAGTTGGAGAAAGTTTTCTAAATGTTTTCAACTTTTTGAATGAAGTAAGTAGCAAGTTCCTCGCATTGTTTTCCGGAGGTGATGTTAGAGGTGGGTGGATCTTTCCTCTTTTTCAGGTCACTAAGGATCTTAAATATGCATTTTGTAGGGTTGTTGCTAGATGCTATCTGATTGGTAAACAAGGCGGTGCGCGCTAGCTGTATGGCTTTATGGTAGCTTTTGATAGCAGCCTGATACTGTTTTTTCACTAAGGGACAGTAATTCCTCCTCCACGCACGTTCGCATTGTTTACAAACAGTCCGCATAGTGGCGAGGGAATCTGTGTACCAGGGATTAGAGCCGGAATCACGGCCTTTAGACCATTTAGCCGGAATGAGGAAGTCTAATGCCGCATATATCCACTCACAGATAACGTTATAGGCTTGTTCTGGGTCGGAGTTATCAAAAGTGGGAGGGCAGGAAGTCAGAAGGGCCAGCAAATCCTCCAGCTTAAGTTTGTGCCAACTGCGTTTGAAAGTGGCCCTAGACGTGACTCTGGGCGAGGCCCCAAGCTGAGGGAGGAGAATGGTTACAAGGTAGTGGTCTGACCAGCAGACCGGGCTGGGGGGTTTGACCTGGAGGGAGGGAATATTGGAGAAGACAGGATCCAGTAGATGGCCTGCCAAGTGAGTGGATCCCAGTACCAATTGTTTTAGTTGGCAGGCTTCGAAATCAGCAATCAAGGAGCTGACGTCCGAGTCTAAAGGATGGTCAAAATGAATATTTAGATCACCAATAAGGCTGAAGTTGGCTGTTCTAGTGGCCAAAACATGGACGGCTTCTATGATGGCTACTTTGAAATCTGCCGAGGGGCCAGGGGGGCGATAGACCAAAAGTCCCGAAAGAGAGAAGTTAGCATTGAGTGAGATAGACCTCGTGGTTACCATCACATACATCGTTATTTACCTTATGCGATAAATGTTGAGCAATTAGGGTGTTTCCAGTTACCATTAAGTAAACATGCAATCGTCCATACCTCCACAAGTCCGTAATCCAGGAGAACAGGGAAGGATAGAAACCAAACAGAACACATAATACATAAGTACTACTTACATCAGAAGTATGTCCCGGTGCCTGTTTCTGGTGCTGCAGAGTCCGTACATAGTCCATAGCCAGTTTCGGATTATTAAAAATCTTCGCCGTGCTATTCTCACCAATTCGCAAATGTGCAGGATACAGCATAGCGTACGGCACTTGCTCCTGCATCAGCACTTTCTTTACTCCTTGGAACTCTTTTCTCGCGGCCTGGACCGAAGCTGTAAAGTCCGGATAGAGCGAGAGTTCATTCCCTTGATAGTATAGCTTCCCCTTCTGGCGTGCCACACGTAGCACCGCATCCCTGTCTCGATAGTTGAGAAGCCGCGCAATAATGGGTCGCGGCGGAACACCCAGACGCGGGCGCGCCGCCAGAGATCTATGCGCACGCTCCACCACCAGCATATTGGAGAGGGTTTCCGGCCCACATACTTCCCGCAGGAGAGTTTCAATGTATTCATCTAGCCGCCCTACATTTGTTGATTCCGGCAAACCTAGGATGTGTATATTGTTGCGCCTCGAGCGCGCTTCGATATCCTCATTCTTATCTTTGATTAGCGCCAGTATTTTTTCAATGTCTGTTGTTTCAGCTGCCACGTGCTGTAAACCATCTTCTGCATCCGAGATCCTTTGCTCCGCTGCCCCCAACCGCGCCACCTGCTTATCTAATTTAGCTGATATGCTGTCCATGCGGCCAATAAGCGCCTCGATCTTGCCGTCTATAGATTGCAAGCTAGTCTGAATCGCCTCCAATGTCTTCTCCAGCACTGTAGGGACCTGCTCAGTCGCGTCCATCTCCGAGTCCGATGGTACACTCTGCGCCACTTTGCTAGTCTTGCACGATTCAAAGTTTAGACGAGGTTGGTGCTTGTCAGGTTTCCCCATGTTTTTGTTTTAAAGTATAAAGCTTTGTCTGTTTTTACCTGTCGTTTTTGTTGTGTTGTGCAGCCTGGTAGTCCGCAAGAACAGCAAACTCATGAAGTGACTACAAATTTACAGTTCAGAGAGGCAGCGCACGTAGTCCACCCTCCGGGCACAGCCTGCTGCCCCAGCGCGATCTACAGTCAGTCCGCCAGGGCCTGAAGCGCCGCAGCGCACCCAGGAGTCGCGGCTATGGGCATGCAGTCGCCAAGCAGAGTCCACTTACTTCCACTATCCCCACTATCAGGCGTGCACACTCAATGGTCTCGAGGCCAGTGCTGCCCCAGACGCGCTGTAGTCAGCTACCCCCCCACTAGGAAATCTAGCGCCGCACTCCCAGCAGCTCCAGATGGCACCAGCCGATCCGATCTCAGTATCTTCGTCTCTGGAAAAGCACCCAGCCTCCTACGGAGAATACGCCGCCACCAATGTCCTGCACTTTATGTTTGAGAGAAATTCGGGGAGCAACTAATGAGCAACAGTCACTGGGGAACGACAACAGCTGGCTCCAGGCAACCCACGGGGTCTCAGGCGCGCAATGCAGCCCCCGAGCACCAACGTTCAAAAGATTAACTGTGGGGGGGAATCACGTTACTGATATTCCCTCTCTGGCCTCTCACCTCGATAACGCCGCCAGCTAAGTCCTCTGGGCGCTCCCTCGCTGGGCCCCGGCGGTCGATCCTCACTGCGCGGCTTAGCGCACCCTCACGAGCCGGGCGCTCGCGTACAGCCCGCTCCCAGCAGAGGAGCCAGCCGCAGCCACCAACCCCCGCACTCGGCAACGGCACAGAAGCAGAGTGGAACAGTCCCGGTTCCCCAACGGGGGTCTCCCAGCTCCCCAGCGGCAGTAGAGTGCAGACGACACAGCGCGGCCGATGTCCCGTGGTTGCCGTCGTGCCCCTACAGTCGTTCTCCTCCGCAGTCCACCGCCATTTTGCTCGGGCGCAGTCTCCGGGGATCGGCTCGAGTCGAGGCAACAGGATAGCCACGCACAGTTATTATCGCAGCCAGGGCGGTCTCTGGGTGCTCACAGTTGGTTTCGCCGCGTCGGGCTTGCGGAAGGGCTCCAGCAGCACAGGATAAATCAGCGAATTATTGTGGCGACCGGCGGAGCCGCACTACAGTGCTGCCATCTCGCCGCGTGCCAAGCCACACCCCCCAATTAGAAGAAGTTACAGGTGAAAACGTTGGCACAAATGGCTGTTTTCTTCAACTCATTTTCAATTTTCCCTATTTTCAACTGTTAGTTTCTATAAAGAAACTTTGAAGGATCTACACAAATTACCCCTTGCTAAATTCCGAATTTTGTCTACTTTTCTGAAAATTACAGCTTTCGAGGATCAATTATTTTTTTCATACCCATTTCTACCATTAACTGGAAGAAGGTTGAAAGCACATAAAATAGCAAATATAGGCCATGTCCCAGTAAAATGCCAAAACTGTGTAACAAATGTTGGTTTTCTGACAAAAGTCTGTCAGTCCCTGAAAGCTGGAGAAATGCTGATTTCAGCCCCACAAACCCTTTGTTGAAACCATTTGCAGTGAAAAAACCAGACGCTTTTATTTGCAGCACTTTTTTCCCATTTTTCAAAAAATAAAAATAATTTAGCTGTATTTTGGCAAATTTATGGGTCCCCTTCCTGGGGATTCCACAAACTCTGTGTGCCTTTAGAATCCCCATGATGTTAGAAGAAAAGGACGCAAATCTGGCGTGGATATCTCATGTGGTCAAAAAGTTACAGGGGCCTAAGCGCGAACTACCCCAAATAGCCAAAATAAGGCTTAGCACGGGGAGGAAAAGCCCTAGAAGCGAAGGGGTTAAAATAGAAAGGGATGTTATGCATGGAGGAAGAAGATGCATGACCCGAAGTGGCAGCATTTCCATACCAAGACTTGAATTTTAAATATATTCATTCAGTTAACAATTTGGGATAGATTCCAAAGTAGGCAATAGTACAATAGTGATCTGGAATGTAGAGATGTATTTCAAATAGCAAAGTCTGAGAGCATGTAGTATAGCACAGAAAGTGCACTTTAGAAGTTACACATACTTGATAACATAAATTGAAAGATACATCAATTAGCTGAAATTTGACATAGTAATGCCGCAATAAAACACCAGTCTTTTTATCAAATGGTATTAGTTGCTCCAACTGGAAATAACCTCACCAACAGTGCCTTTCTTGGACACCCTATCTCGGGTAGTATTGCCAATCAGAAAATAGAACTAATCAGATCTTATATCTTTCGGCCTCGAGACGTATCTCATCAGTTTACATTAGAAGTCCTCCATTAAATTACAATAAGCAAAGCCTTCAACTGTTGCCCTGCCGTGAGATACCCTTTAAAACATACAGTGGAAAGCCTCCATTGTGACCCTCTTAAATGTTCTTGCCATCTAGTTGGTAAACCTAAGCAAACTAACAAGAAAGCCATCTTTTCGACAGTTTCAAAGGGCGTTAATTGAGTGAAAGATTGATACTGGTATGCAGTATTTACTCAGCGGTCTTTACCTAGCAGGACATTAACACACTGGTAAGTACATTGATGAGCCCTTTTTAGTACTTTACCTGGTTCTACTTTACCATGCAGATAAGTATTTATTTTTTAAATAACATAATTAATATGTCATTTACAAATAATTGAAATTAAGGATTAAGGGATAGGTATGAGTTAAGGGATGGGTAAAGGTAATGGAGGGTAGAGATAAAGGAAGGTAAGTATTTTTAGGGTTACAGGGTTTATAGAGGTAAAGGGAGTTAAGGGGTTTTGAGTGTTCTGTGGAGGGTAGAGGTAAAGATGTTAAAGGCTTTAAAAAGAGGGTATCTGGAGAAGTGCATTGCAGGGTAAGTTTGTGGGTAGCATTACAACCTGTTGTAAAGGTCAACACCTTGTAATGCCCTCAGGATAAAGTATGCAGGGTAAAGACCTGCGTTGTAAAGTCTGAAATGTATTAATGCAAAGTGTAAATGGCATCTTACGTGGGCTCACAGCAAGCACATCTATCTGATCATTTAGCAAAAAACACATACATTTGTTTTGGTGCACAATAACAAGTAATTGTATATTATAAGTTCATAGGAACAGCCTCAATTTCTTGCCCTGGCACTGACTACATAAGTGCCCAATTCCGATCTGATTTACCATATTGAGGTCAACTTTCCACAGGGGCCGTGTATGTTGGCATAATATAACAAGACCCCAGCGCCTTATAAATCTCCTAAATTTCCTGGAATATAAAATAATGCTCAAAGTGAGGACTAAGATCCAGACACTCTAGTCAAGTTTCCCACAAACTGTATGCTGCTTCCTAGGTCCTCACAGGAGTTATAGAGCACCACTGAAAACCCAATAATGCTAGATACCAGGGAGGCAAAGGCAACAATAGCTTGGTTCAAAACGTGGGGGTGTTCATTTTCAGTCAAGAATCAGCAGGTGCTGCCAAATAATAACCTGGATTCAACTGCGAATCCGGCAGGTGGGCTCACCACGGCTTTGGTGGTCCTGCGGGCGGAGCGATGGCACTGGCACAGGAGGACTGCCTCAGTCGTAATAAGGCCCTTAGTCACACTACACATTAGGCCCACTTCTGAAACCTCGCAGTCCATCTAATTTAAGCAAAAGTAGAAATGTTTTATTTTTTATCACGTATGTAAAAGCATGCATGGCAAAGGCTGCTTGGAATAGGCATGCATGGTAAAAGCATGCATTATATTGTCAGTCATCCCTCATTTTGCGATGTGATATATAATTCTCATTTTATATTGAATTAAATTTTTTTCTTATTTTGGGAAAAACCCACACAACCCCCCTTTTAAAAATGTACTCCTAATCTGAATTTACCACTACCCACCCCTAAACCCTAACATTACCCATACCTCCCTTTACCAGCACCCACCCCTAAACCCTACAATTAACATTTCATTAACAATTTTCTTTTTTTGGGGGACCTCCTCAATGCCCCTGATGTTTTTAATTTACTAACCTTCAATTAACCTCAGCATCATTCTAGACTCCTCCCTCACCTTGACCCGCCAGATCAAAGCCGTCGCCTCCACCTGCTTCAACACCCTCCGCATCCTGCGCAAGACCTTCAAGTGGATCCCCCCCGATAACAGAAAAACCGCCACCCATGCACTCATAACCAGCAGACTGGACTACGGCAAAGCCCTCTACATCGGAATCAACAAAGCCCTGCTACACAAGCTCCAAACCATCCGGAACACCGCAGCCAGACTCGTCCTTGGAACCCCACGACACAAATACATGACTCAGAACCTACGAGACCTCCAATGGCTCCCCATCAAGAAGAGAGTAACCTTCAAACTATTCACCCACTCATACAAATCCCTCCACAACATCACACCCAAATGCCTCAAAGAAAGAGTTTTCTTCTACGTACCCAAAAGGAACCTCCGCTCCACCGGCCTCGCCCTGGCAGAAACCCCACGCATCTGCAGAACCAGAGCAGGTGGAAGAGCCTTCTCCTGGCTCTTCGACTGACCCTGATCTGCACCTCCCCACTCCCAGCGCCTTGAGACCCTCACGGGTGAGTAGCGCGCTTTATAAATTCCTGATTGATTGATCGATTAATTGATTAACACTACCCACCCCAAATCATAAAAACACCCATACCTCCCTTTATCACTAAACACCCCTAAACCCTGAAAATTACCTCCCTTTACTAATACCCACCCCTAAACCCTCAAATTATCCACACCTTCCTTTACCACTAGTCACCCCTAAATCCCTAAATTAACTTTACCCCCTTTACCACAACCCACCCCTAAACCATAAATGTATCCTTACCTCCTTTTCCCACTATCTAACCCTAACCCTAAATTTACCGTAGCCTTACTTCACCACTACGCACCACTAGGCCTAAAATTACCCTTACCTCCTTTTACCACTGTTCACCCCTACACCCTGAAATTACCCTTTATTTCTTTACCACTACGCAACCCTAAACCCCAAATTTACCCTTACTTCCCTTTACCACTGCCCACCCATACAGCAAGACATCTGTGTAGTAAAAACATGCGCAGTAAAGGCATGTGGGGTAAAGACATGCGTGGAAAAGACTGAATGGTAAAGGATGTTTCCACAAAATGAGCACTGAGACTGTTTGTGTCTATTATGTTCATTTTGAATAACAAGTGAAAATTGGGCACAAAACACAGTAAAATGTTGCAGAAGAATTACATTAATTTTACACTGAGGTCTAAAGGCTCCCAATGGTTCCAGAGTCCATCATGGCAATATGAGTCCCCATGGATAACCCTTGCATTAAATGGTAAGATGAGCACCTGTTCTCGAAGGACTATCACGCAGTCAAAGAATTCTATAGAAATACTTAAATGTCTGAGACCTTGATCATAGTTGGCTTCACCATGGAAGTTGCACCGCTGAGACGTGCCAGAAATCCGGCGACTTTGAGCCTAACGTGGAGGATATATATATATATATATATAGATAGATAGATAGATAGATAGATAGATAGATAGATAGATAGATAGATAGATAGATAGATAGATAGATAGATAGATAGATAGATAGATAGATAGATAGATAGATAGATAGATAGATAGATACAGATATATATACACACAAAAATAAATGTTTTTATGATCACTATTCCATCAGCCAAGTCAAATCTTGCAGTGAGGTGAACTATCTGTCAGATTAATCAGGCATTGACAGGCATGTACAATATCAATATGTACGTACTTCTGAAGTTCTTGATCCACTTTGCGCTGGTAGAGGGCTCCCTCTCGCAAGATGGCCGTGGCATTCAATCGGACCGGTATATTGTCAACCTGTTGCAAAGAGAGGTAGATACTATGTTCACAATTGTGCAAGTGATTCCTATAAAATGTATATTCATTTACTGCTGTATAGGTGAATGAAAGACCTTTCACTGTATCGTAAATGGAAGTCCTTTCTTTATTTTTGGTAGGGTTCTTGTATGTACCATTTTCTGGCATTCCATCACGTTTTTAGGACAAATCTTTGGAGATGAATCTGCCGATACTGTGAGGCTTTACTGCTTCAAATACATTGAGTTCAACTCCAGACTTGTCAACAAATACATCCAATTGTTAGTGGTAACAATTGTTGGTAGAGTGGAATTTCCTTCAACTGCTACAACTCTAAATCAATGTATTTTCAGTTGCAGGAGAATCACTGCATCTGTCATACGTTTGGAACATTTCTGTCCCACTTTAAATTGATAGATGTAGGGCACATTTTTCCAAACTGTTCAATTATAAAATTGTTTAAATAAATGCACAACTTAGTTAAGTTGCACTTTCTAACCCATGCTTAATTTCTCTGTTAAAATCATTGCCAATCGTCATCATTACGTTTGTGATTGACAGTGTTTTTGTAATGAGGACAATTCTTTTATAGGAGCAGCATTGCACCAAAGAGGTCCCAGATCTATTACTGTAGAATTGGTTTCGGAGCTATGTGGAGCTACCATCCTCCGACACTCCAACTGCCTCAGCTGGAGTTCTGCTACTTCTAGAGCCCAATACCCTATCTCGCTAACATGGCAGGAGACACAATAATACTGCTGGACAACAATAAGAAAAGTATAGCGGGACAAAGGGATATACATACCTACGTGCCACCCTGATAAAAGTATAAATTGACACACACCCTGCCTAGGTGAAGATGCACATTCACACACATGTTCATGTGAGGGAGCAGGCATTCTGTTGCAGTGGGTGGTGTGGGGGCTTTATTATGGTGAAGATGGTGGCAAGCATCTGGCTAGGGTGCATGCCTCTACTCTGGTGCGTGTCATTGCAGAGACGGGTTGATTTCGCCACACTCGTATGAGGATGTGTATGTGGAAAGTGTGCCTAGCCTAATTTGAAATCACTGTACTATACTGAAAACCTTTTTGTGGTTGTTGTGGCCTTAACAACAAGAGGACGAATGTGTAAGGTCCAATGGAGGGAGAGGACAGCATGGACAATTGATATAGTAACACATCTTCTGGACAGTGGAGAATAGGGAGGACGTAAGCAACTGAAGGGTCAGCCTGGAGAGATAAGAGGCTACTGGGAGGAAGGAGGCCACGTGAACCCCCCCACTGTGTTGAGGTAGGACTGAGCAGGTTGTCCACACCTTAACGGCACTATGCCTATGGTCCTCAAATTTCACCTCATGTCCCCTCACCGTGCAGCAACCAAGGTGCCTGGAATAGTCGCTCAACAAGAGATCACAATGGGGTCTATTCACAAACTGCAGTTTGCAGTAGATTTATTAGTACTACTAACGTACTACAAAATGTTATTCACTAACCTACATGCAA
Organism: Triturus cristatus; assembly: GCF_964204655.1. Taxonomy (NCBI): domain Eukaryota; kingdom Metazoa; phylum Chordata; class Amphibia; order Caudata; family Salamandridae; genus Triturus; species Triturus cristatus. Next base: position 1,047,938,176 of record NC_140582.1, read on the forward strand.
AGGTCTATGCCTCTGCCTCTGCCTCCCCTATCTTTTATGTGTGGAGCTCTCCGTCCGACTACAGAGAACTACGCACAGGTAGGTATACGTTTTAGTAGTAAATGGAGGGACGGGGGAGTGGCTGGCAAATGGAAAATACTTAGGGGCCGATTCCGATCCGGGTCGGAAGAGCACCGAACGCGATCCGGCCGGAAAAACTACAAGCCGTACGCGTGTTTTCCGGCCGACTCGTACAGCTGTACGAGCGAGCAAGTACGAAGCTAACCGTGGCGTGCAATGGATGCGATTTACAACCGAGCCAGTACGATGCACGCGTCGGACAGCCTGTGCGAGCCGGAGTGTCCGGCTCGCAAAAGCTCCAGGAGTCGGACTTCGGGGGTCTGCGTTGGACCCCGTGACACCCGCAGCCCTACGACTCGGACACAAGGGTAGACCTATGGGTCTCCCCAACACAGGCATGTACGGTGCGGATGGCACCGATGCGTAGCCACTGTAGGGGGCGCACTTGTTTGAGACGTACCCATTCAGTCAATGGGAGCGCATGTACGCGTCGTACAACTGGCTCCATTGACTTCTATGGGAGTCCGATCGAACCGAGTCCGACAGCATACGTGCGCATCGTACTCGCGCGGTCAGACTGTAGGGGTTAGGCTTGGTCGGAAAACACTCCGGATCCGACTCGGTCGGAGTGCTTTCCGACCCGGATCGGAATCGCCCCTTAATAGTAAATGGAAGAGCTTAAGGGAGGACTAACCAGGGCTTAAGAGAGGGTTAAGGAGGGGCTTAGGGAGGAACATGCACCCACCAACAAATGAATAAGTCCATTGCTATTCACGAACCACAGCCCTGCAGTTACCACAGCTAAAAAGAATCCAAATTATAATAAATGTATTCCTGCTCAGAGCTGGAGTAACTCTTGCACCACACATGGCAAACAACTGGTACTGCAACACCCATAGAGCAAGGACTTAAAATAAAAGCCCACTGGAGCTATTAAATTTAAAAAAATTATACATTTAATGTTAAAACGTAAATATAAATTAACATAATTGTTTGTTTATTATGAAATATGTTAAAAATCGTTTTTCAAATTAACTTAATGCAATTTTCTTTTTTTTTTTAATAATTAAATTAATTCTATGCATAACTTTCAATACTTTTTTACTAGATAATATATAAATGTGCATATTATACTTTAGATCTTTAGGTGGGATTGCTTTTATGGCAATCTTAGGAAAAATAAGTTTAATTTAATTTCGTTTATTCAAAATCATTAAATATTTAGTTCAAAATTAAGTGAATAATACTATAAAAAATGTTTGAAATTAATTTACCTTCATATTTAAATTAAAAATATTTTCACTATTTATTTTTCTAAGTTTAACAAACTTTTCTGTATATTTTACCATAGGGAGAGCTCTGCTTCTGAGGATGAGATCGAGCTTGCCTACCTGTGAAAAGCTACATGTATTATCTTTAAAACTGTAAATTAGGCTCCAACCTTTGTATTCAGGGGGTGGGGGCATGGAATTCTACATTTTTTAGTAACTTTAAATCGCAAATGGGAACAGCCAAAAGTAGTAAAGTTACTTAAAAATCGAAGAGTAAATTTACTTGTAGTAAATCCACATGTATAAATTTACATTTGTGAATAGTGTTCAATGAGTCCTAGGTCAGTTGAGTACAAGCCTTCACACACCATAAATTCATATTTAACAATACGCAGGTTGGTGTGAATTTATTATTTCATTACATCAGTCCACGCATTTTGAAAATTAACGTTAAACACTTTAAAGTTGAAAAAGTTTACATTAAGAAGTTTGTTTGATCAAAACTACTGAAGGCTAAAAAATTGTGAAAATGTAACATTTATTAAATTGTTATCCTACGTGTCAATAACTTAGCTCAGAAATACACAATAGTTTCATACCTAGACCTGTACTTTCTCCCTAGGAGACTATGATCTTCTCGTTTGCAGCAAGGAGGTGCTTTTTCATTCCTTGGTTATTTATTGGCTTTTGCCACAATGGTTTGTTTGAGGACACCCCATTTTTAAAGAGGAATATTTTTTAGGGAGAGAATTAGAACTCCTCTAGACTCCTATGCGGCCACTTCTATAGTCATTATTTTGCTAATTGTCAGAAATTATTTTGTGTTTAATCTCATTTTTGTAAATGATGGACTTTGAATTTACTAGAAAATACTTTGCTTTTTCTGATCTGCAGGTGGCAATATGTCCACTGCTTCCCCTACTGTCACAAGTAACAGATGTTTAATTCATACATAAATGGATGCATTTAAATAGTTTACTTTCATTTGGGTAGTTTACTTTCTTGATTTTGTCTTTTTCAGTATTAGTTTTGTTTTAAGTATTTGATGTTTGTTATTTTATTTCCAATCTTAATGTATTTCTGTATTGCAAAGTAGGTATGATCTACAGTCAGGCACACAGAGTACATTGCTCCTGTATCACCCTGGCTTCTGCACTGCCCCTGGGTTTTGATAGGCTAGTTGGGCATGCTAAGGCCATCCTGCGATCATGGCCACATCTACAGCCTCTAAGATATAGAGGGCCAAATAGCTGGACAGATTGACCCAATCCCACCAACATACTCCCAGATACCAACACAGGGGGGTCTGAATCCATTTCCTTGTGGGGCTGTGTAAGGACAGCACCTCTTACACCACAAGGCCCAGAATGCTTTGTCCCCTGGCCATCACAGCATATCATGCTGGACTAATCGTGCGAACCTAGCCCGGTTTGGCAAGTTTATAAATGAAACATTTATTATACTCAATTAAAATGCACAGCCTCAGCTCACAGTAACCAAAATAATGTATATATTAATACCAATCACCTACAAGCCATCAAAATACTGCCCTGATTTAAATTAAGAATTTTAATTTTATCTCTTATTTTCTTCATGAATTTTATCTGGTTTTATTGTGTCTGTTGTTTCAATTTTTAGTAAATGAATCATTAAAATCATTCACATTAATCACACAAGTATTTCTCCACCCAGACCCTCGAGCTGCATCACCACTAAGTTTCAGATGCTTTAGGTCAGAAAGATGCAAGACTTAACACATACCTACCCCAAATACCTATGCCCCCAGTGCCTCTGCACCCTCAAAAAAGCTTTTAATGCATTACTTGAACACCAAGACCACCTACCACCTCTTCTTCTTGCTAACAACTAATGTTTTGTAGGCCACCTGGAAAGGACGGGTGACAAACATATATCAACTGTCTGACATCCATGGGTAGGCGCATAGATGGGCATCAATACCACTACAGATCAGTTGGGATCTGGCGGAAAATGTGAATGGGATCTAGACAGTGTGTTAACTAAGACAGACCTAAAACGTATGAGGAATCGAGGACAAGAGTACAGCAGGTTATTCATGGGCATTTTTACTTATCTACAAGTGCTTTCTGTGCCACTAGCTCCCGTTGCATCTCCTCATTGAGTAGGAAAACGTCTGGCACATAATACAATAGGATACCTTTGATGGCATAGATAGCACTGCCCCAACCACTATGATCTTATTTTTATTCAACTGCATGGCTATAGGAAGCTGATCACTGCACTGAGCGTGCACCCATGGCAGAACCCTTGACCAGCAGACCGCGAGCAGGAGTAGATAACGGGGTGGATTATAGGAGAAGAGATTAGGAAAGAAAAAATAAGAACTAAAGACCAATGGTGTAGAAAGCAAACACCAATAAAAGACCATTTGACTAAAATATGGGCACTAAATGTTCTGTGGCAGAATACCCAGAACAAAAGGGAAAGACTAGAGACATAAAAGGAGAGTTCAGACCTGATCTGAGGTGCCTTCACGAAACCCTTCTAACCAATCAGATGAGCATAAATGGGAAGAGCTGGACATAGGGAGTCGTCTTCTCTTTCATGAAACGTGGAAGATCTTCTTGAAGCTTGTCTGCTTTGACAGCAACACAAGTTACAGAAGGACACCACATGGAAGCAGTGCCACATAACACGGAAAGCAACAAAGGCAAATACATATTTGGGTGCTAGCCTTACAGCAGGGCCAGCATGTAGAGATGAGATTTCTGGTTGGTAGGATCTACCCTGAGGAGTAGAATGGGACCCACCACAGCTGTGGTAGCAATGGCAGGAGCATGAAACAGAGGAGTCTTGAAAAATAATGATGATGGCACAAAGGAAAACAAACTGTAAAACAAAGGATGGCTCTAGTGATGATCCTGAAGCCAAGCTGGCCGAGAAGATAAGGCCAAAACTGTTGCAAGACAATGAGGCATAACTCTAGGGTGTTGTGTGTGCTTCATGCAGAACACACCTACCAGAAAGGTGCGCACCAATGAGAGGTCATGGAATGAAGTAAAAACAGGTGGAGTTACAGAAATACAAGATTGAAATGACTGCATTCGAATACACATTATGTGCTACATACAGAAAATGAATATCTGAAATAGAGTACATTTATAGTCACCTTACCTTGTGTATAAACTACGTACAAACACAATGAAATTCAGTAATTATTCCTTCATATTAATCAGCAAGTAACAAATGGGTGGGTTTCAAATACCCAATTGTGTCATAATTGTTGACGGATCACAATTTACCAATAGAAGATCCACTCACCTTCACTGTAGGGACAGGACGAGCTTTTGGTGCATTGAATGATAGTTTGTTTTCTTCCTCCTTCATAATTTCAGAGATCACACGCTATCAGTATTAGAAAAATACATTTTAGAGCAATGTTAAATATATATTTTTTAAATAAACAAATGTTATTGTTTTATTGCTTTTCACAAAGATACACAAACCACAGCCCGCTGACTAAAAAAAAATATTAATTTTTAGCACTATTAATGCTTTGCTCCACGGCCTCCCTGACTCCACACTGGCACCCCTTAACAGTAGCATGCTCATCAAGAGCCTGAAGCAATATGGCCAAATTACCCTCACCTATATGGAACTCCATTGACTCTCCTTGCCAACCGGTACCATCTTTAAAACCAGCTACACCACCTACAAAGCCATCACAGATGCCAGCTCTGTCTATCAGGCCAAGGCGCTCACTACGTCTGGTGTCTCTTGGCACATATGCAGCCAGGGCACCATCAGACTGGAGACAAACTATTGCAAAAAAAAAAAAAAACAAGGCAAAAGTCCTTCTCCATGCATGCAATTCTTTATAAACACTACATCAAAATGCAGTAACAGTCCACTTTCGCCCTTTGAAATGTGCTTCCCCTTTAATCACATGCTATGTCTCTGCCTTGAGCCCTGTAACGCCCTTGTGAGACGGAGGACGGGGCTAACCACGGCAAGGCATGGAAGGAGTTAATACACTTCGGTCCTTCCCCTCTGCAGGATGACGAACCACCCTGTCAAGACATCAGCCTATGGGAGAACAGAACGCCAAGAGCGGAGGCGGGGTCTCCTGTAGAAGAGGAGAACCCGGAAGACGCCGAGGTGTGCGAGTTCATGAGACGGGAGGACGTACGAACCGAGAGAGGCACCACGGAGGAACGAGGACGAGAAGCAGACGAGGACCCGGAACGAGGACGAGAAGCAGACGAGGACCCGGAACGAGGACGAGAAGCAGACGAGGACCCGGAACGAGGACGAGAAGCAGACGAGTCGCCACCCAACAAAGGGGCAGAGAACGAAGCCAGCGAAGGGGAGCAGTGGACCGAGGACTGGTGGACACCCCCGGACAACGCTTTCACGCCGCCGTAGCTCAGGAGAGTTGCGGCCCCCGCGGTACGTGGGTTGGGGCAGGGATCGGAACTTAGAGAGAGGGAGGGGGTGGGTTTCTGTGCCGTAACCGGGAGGGAACGGGGAGTGTAAATTCACCATTGTTTTCTTTCCATCCCGTCACACCCCTATCACCCCTCACCTTTATACGCTATCATTTCAAGTGTGCTAGCAGTTTGGGTATACCTAGCTCCCAACTTTAAAAGAGAACTCTCTTGGGGGGAGGGCTTAGTGGCACGATAAACCACCCCTGCTGAACCTCACAACCAGTTCTGGATAGAACCCAGCTGTAACCCTTTCACCAGATAAAAGAGAGCACTAAGTAAACGGTGGTGGCCCCTATATAAAGTGGTGACTCAACTTAGAGCCATACAGGACAAGTGCAGTGACCGTGTTTTCTTCTCTTTGTTTTGGATCCTGTGGCCAGGGGCTGTACCACCACGTTCGAAGAAGAACCCGAACCAAGCGCCCACCGGACAGTCCTGACACCTACCCGGATTAGGAAACCTTGTTGCCGCCTGCCTTTTCCTGTGCTGTGCATAGGTTGACATTCCTGTAACTGGGTGAAAATAAATGACGCCATCATTCAACCCTCTTTGAAGCCTCCTAGCTTTGTTTTCCGCCCATCCCTCTCACATCTGGTGTCAGAAGTGGGATCGGGGGAAATGGAGGCAACTATGAGGAAGATGGCAGAAAGCCAAGAGAAACTAGAACGGTGTATGGAAAAGTTCCTGGCTGTAGCAGAGGAGGATCGAGCCACCTTGCAGAAATCGCTCACAGACCAAAGTCAGACCCAGGAGGCCGCGATCGTAAAATTGGCTGATACCTTAGGACAACAGCGGAGTACTGCCGGGTTCCCTTCCGTCGTCCTACAAAAATATGTCGAGGGAGAAGACCCCGATTTCTTCTTCTCAAACTTCGAGCGTATGGCTCGAGCAGCTGGTTGGGGTCAGGAGAAATGGGGCCAGTATCTCGGTCCCTTGTTGTCCGGCGATCTTCAAGCCGCTTATCAGGCCGTGAATCCATTAGGACTCACCCCCTTTGAGGAAGTGAAAACTAGTATACTGGAGAGACTGGGTATAGATGATGACACTTATAGGATACGGTTACGCCAAATAAAAGAGGGCCCTCAGGAGACACCCCGTGCATTGGCCTATAGGGTACGGGACATGGCCGATAGATGGTTGAAGTCCCGGGTAGCAACCAAAGAGGAGATCCTGGAAAAGATATACATAGAACAGTATTTGGCTTCTTTACACCCAGCAATACAGAAGTGGGTGAGACAACACACTGGACTGAACTTGGATAGGGCCGTCGAAATAGCAAGCGCCTTCTACCGGGCTCAGGAGTCCCAAAGAGGTCGCGATGATGCACACTGGAGACACCCTGCTGGGGTTACAAGAGCGGTCCGACCGACCCCACCCGTACGAAGAACCGACACGATCATCCAGCCGCCGGGGCCCATTGTAATGCTTCCCCGAGCATCACCTCCCCTGGGTCCAAAATGTTACACTTGTGGGCACATAGGTCACATAGCCCGGTTTTGCCCCCAGAAGGAAGAGCCCATGGAGGTGGGGCTAGTAAGAAATTACTATTGTAGCCCTGGAGGGGTTCATCGTCCATATCACCGTACTATGACAGTGAACGGAGAAGAAAGACAGGCCCTCGTTGACACGGGCTGCCTCCAAAGTGTCATTCAACCCCAAGCTGTTCCGGGGAGGGGACCTATCCCCACAGGCCAGATAAATATCCAATGTGTGCACGGGGACAGTCGAATATATCCCACTACGGAAATTGAGGTCCAACACCACCCCTCCATGACCGCAGTACCCCTCACCGTGGGCCTAATCCCTCGCCTACCTGAAACATTTGTTATAGGCAATGACTACCCCCACATGCCAGATCTAGTCCAGGAGACGTGGGCAGAGGGGGAGGAATGGAGAAAGACCGCACCCTTCTCTCAGGTTTCCGTATCCGAGAACGTGCCGGGAAAAGCCCGGAAAACGGGGAAACAGAAAAAAAGAGAAAAAAGACATTATACGACCCAGGTCCATTTGACCCAGCGAAAAGACGCCTTTGTATGGGCGATGGAGCCCGGGTTTCGAGAGGCTCAAAGAGAGGATCCTGCCTTGAGAGAGGCCTGGAACAAAGCCATCGACGATGAGGATCCAGCGCTTGTAGGTCCACAATTCTTCGAGAGAAAAGGTCTCCTGTATCGTAAAGGAGGGAGGGACGCCCCGATACAGCTGTTAGTGCCCCAACCCTACAGAGAGAAAGCCCTGTTTCTAGCCCACAGTCACCTATTAGGGGGACACTTCGGGGAAGAGAAAACTGAGGATACCATACTGAAAAGATTTTATTGGCCAGGGGTATACTCCCAAGTCCGGAAGTACTGCAGGGAGTGTGCCGTATGCCAGAAAAACAGTAGGGTCTTACCTGCCAGAGCCCCGTTACACCCCTTACCCATTATACAGGAACCCTTTTCCCGTGTAGGCATGGACATCATAGGTCCCCTACTGCCCGCCCGCAGTGGATGTCGTTTTGTACTAGTTATGGTTGATTATGCCACGCGGTTTCCGGAAGCGGTGGCCTTACGTCACCCAACCACCGCCGCTATTGCAAAAGCTATGATCAACATCTTTTCGAGAGTAGGGTTCCCTAAGGAGCTAATCACGGACCAAGGCTCACCCTTTGTGTCTCGCCTCATGAAAGAGGTATGTGCCTCCTTGAACATAAAACACATACGAACCGCAGCGTACCACCCCCAAACAGATGGGCTGGTGGAACGCTATAATGCCACCCTTAAGACCACCCTGAAGAAATTACTGAATTTAGAGACCCGCAAATGGGAGGACATGCTCCCTTTGGCTCTCTTCGCTATTAGATGTCAGGTCCAAAAGAGTACCGGGTTTTCCCCTTTCGAACTCTTATATGGTCGACAGCCCCGTACTCTATTGGACATGCTAAGGGAAGCATGGGAAGAAGATACCCCAGTGGAAAAACCTCTACCGGAATATGTGCTGAACCTCAAGACTCATTTAGGACAGATCAGAAGCATAGTACAAACCCACATGGAGCAAGCACAGGCCGCACAAAAAATTCAATATGATAAAAGAGCCAAACCCCGTTCTTTTGCGCTTCATGACTTTGTGCTCTTGATGCGACCTACCTCAGACCACAAGCTGCTAGGACAGTGGCAAGGACCTTACCGTGTGATAGAACAGGTCACCCCTGTTACCTATCGTCTGGAACTAGATCCGAGAAAAGCCACCAACACCCAGATATACCATGTTAATTTGTTGAAAAAGTGGGAGGGGGCCATACCAGTACATGTGGGCCTCACTCACGTTCCCGAACCCCTGTACCACCAAAGCATGGACACAGAGTTGTCCATGGACCAGAGAAAGGAGTTAGCTACACGGCTCACACCGCTGCAGGGGGTGTTCTCCCTCTATCCGGGAAGAACGTCATTAACACAACATGCCATAAATACGCATCCCGGGAAAAAGGTGAAGCTACGGCCCTACAGAATTCCCGAAGCCCGTAGAGGAGCAATAGAAAAAGAAGTCCAACAAATGATACAATTAGACATCATCGAACCCTCTCATAGCGAATGGAATTCGCCTATCGTATTGGTACCCAAGCCGGACGGATCCATCCGCTTCTGTATCGACTTTCGGGAGGTGAACAAAATCTCCCAATTTGATTCCTATCCCCTCCCGAGAGTCGATGAATTGGTAGAACGCCTAGGGCGTGCCAAATACATTAGTACATTGGATTTATGTAAGGGGTATTGGCAGGTGCCCATGTGTCCTGCCAACCGCGAGAAAACCGCCTTTTCCACCCCTAGTGGTTTATATCAGTTTAAGGTCCTTCCCTTCGGGCTCCATGGGGCCCCCGCCACATTTCAAAGACTCATGAATATGGTCCTTAAACCATGCTCCTCCTTTTCGGCAGCCTATATAGACGACATCGTCGTCTATAGCTCAACATGGGATGAACATCTCACACATCTGGAAATAGTGGTTAGGGCCTTAAAGGACGCCGGGCTCACGATTAATCCCACCAAGAGTAGACTGGCGGCACGGACCGTAAAATACTTGGGTCACCTGTTAGGTGAAGACTACATAAAACCCCAAAACGAGAAGGTGTTGGCCATCAACACCATACCATTTCCTCGAACGAAGAAAGAACTTAGAGCATTTCTTGGTATCCTGGGGTACTACCGAAGATTCATCCCCAATTTCTCCCAACAAGCCACTCCTCTCACAGATCTACTCCGCAAGAATGCTCAGAATGCTCAGACAGAGAGAAACTTAAAATATCCCAACCCTGACCTTGTCCATGCCTTTCATTCCCTGAAACGGGCCTTAATCTGTCATCCTGTCTTACTCAGCCCTGACTACGGCCGGCCCTTCATCTTGCAAACAGACACGTCTGACACGGGTTTAGGCGCAGTACTATCGCAAACAGACCAACAAGGACAGGAGCGTCCTGTCCTATACATTAGCAGGAAACTGTATCCCCGTGAGAAAAACTACGTGGTTATAGAGAAAGAAGCCCTCGCCATCAAGTGGGCCATTGACTCCTTGAGGTACTACCTGGAAGGGAGGGAGTTCACGTTATTCACCGACCATGCCCCCCTCGAGTGGATGGCCCGAAATAAGGGACACAATGATCGAATCCTAAGGTGGTTCCTAGCATTACAGCCCTATTGGTTTCAAACTAAGCATCGGAAGGGTAAAGACCAGGCAAATGCCGATTTCCTCTCCCGATATCCCCTAGGTGGTATTCTTGAGGACAAGAATGTAAGGGAAGGGAGATGTGAGACGGAGGACGGGGCTAACCACGGCAAGGCATGGAAGGAGTTAATACACTTCGGTCCTTCCCCTCTGCAGGATGACGAACCACCCTGTCAAGACATCAGCCTATGGGAGAACAGAACGCCAAGAGCGGAGGCGGGGTCTCCTGTAGAAGAGGAGAACCCGGAAGACGCCGAGGTGTGCGAGTTCATGAGACGGGAGGACGTACGAACCGAGAGAGGCACCACGGAGGAACGAGGACGAGAAGCAGACGAGGACCCGGAACGAGGACGAGAAGCAGACGAGGACCCGGAACGAGGACGAGAAGCAGACGAGTCGCCGCCCAACAAAGGGGCAGAGAACGAAGCCAGCGAAGGGGAGCAGTGGACCGAGGACTGGTGGACACCCCCGGACAACGCTTTCACGCCGCCGTAGCTCAGGAGAGTTGCGGCCCCCGCGGTACGTGGGTTGGGGCAGGGATCGGAACTTAGAGAGAGGGAGGGGGTGGGTTTCTGTGCCGTAACCGGGAGGGAACGGGGAGTGTAAATTCACCATTGTTTTCTTTCCATCCCGTCACACCCCTATCACCCCTCACCTTTATACGCTATCATTTCAAGTGTGCTAGCAGTTTGGGTATACCTAGCTCCCAACTTTAAAAGAGAACTCTCTTGGGGGGAGGGCTTAGTGGCACGATAAACCACCCCTGCTGAACCTCACAACCACTTCTGGATAGAACCCAGCTGTAACCCTTTCACCAGATAAAAGAGAGCACTAAGTAAACGGTGGTGGCCCCTATATAAAGTGGTGACTCAACTTTTTTTTCAACTTAGAGCCATACAGGACAAGTGCAGTGACCGTGTTTTCTTCTCTTTGTTTTGGATCCTGTGGCCGGGGGCTGTACCACCACGTTCGAAGAAAAACCCGAACCAAGCGCCCACCGGAAAGTCCTGACACCTACCCGGATTAGGAAACCTTGTTGCCGCCTGCCTTTTCCTGTGCTGTGCATAGGTTGACATTCCTGTAACTGGGTGAAAATAAATGACGCCATCATTCAACCCTCTTTGAAGCCTCCTAGCTTTGTTTTCCGCCCATCCCTCTCACAGCCCTCTACTGCCTTTTGGCTAGGTTTGCACTATATAAAAACCACATAAATACATATATGTATTTTAATGCCAAAGAATTGTCAACATTTTTAGACAAAACAGTGGATTTTTAAACAGCCATTTTTAGCATCCCAATGGAAAGTGGATGTATATGAACAACAGTAGGAGTTCAAGGATTTTTCGCACTCTAGGTAAAATAGAAGTTTAGTAAAGGTAATTCTTCTGGCCGTTTGCAATAATTTGACACCACCACAAGGTGGTGGCCAAAGAATGCCTTACTGCACAGTGTCTTACTGAACAAAGGAAAGCGACCAACAAAAAAGATAAGAACCACAACATTAGTTCTCCCCACCCTCAATTTAAATGATTCACAGTACTTGGTAGGTTAAATTTGGTGACTGGCTGAGAAGCTTGAAAGAATGAAATCTAAAGTTATGATAGTCAAGGGCTATAATGATAACGTAGATGCATACTCAATGCTTTAAGAGTAGGCAGTGGTCCGTTAAAAAATATTTTCGCTGCCAGTCACAAAGGGTGACTTACCACCTTTTTGAATAGGTGGTAAACTACAAGTGTTTTGCAGCTGCTATTGCGGTCACAAAACAATCGTACATGGTAGTGCCACTCGTGATTAGAAAGGAATGTCCTTGGCACACCCCTTCCTAATAGCGAGTCACAAACCCTATTTTGCGAGTCTGTAATATGTTACCGACTTGCAAAATAGGGTTTGTACTTTGCAGAGACCTATTTTGCGGTCGCAAACGGGCCATTGTCACTCAAAAAATGAAGCCTCTTTCCTTGGACTACTAAAGCCATGAGGGTTAATTCAGAAAAGAGTGGAAAAAAATAAACTTTTAGGAGTTTAAGTACCGCGTTTCTATTCTGGGCATGCATGCATAGCTGGGATAGAACTTAATGAATCTTTGTGGAAAGCTATTTTAGGAGCTACAAACCCTATTTTGCGAGTCTGTAATGTTACCGACTTGCAAAATTGGATTTGTACATTGCAGAGGCCTATTTTGCGGTCGCAAATGGGCCGATTGTCACCCAAAAAATGAAGCTTCTGTCCTTGGACTACTAAGGCCATGAGGGATAATTCACAAAAGAGTGGAAAAAAATAAACTTTTAGGAGTTTAAGTACCGCGTTTCTATTCTAGGCATGCATGCATAGCTGGGATAGAACTTAATGAATCTTTGTGAAAAGCTATTTTAGGAGCTACAACTGTCTTTTAAAGCCAGCCCAGTTTGGATCATTTAAAAGTCATGACACATATTGCACTATGATCACCTAATGGTGGTTTGTGAATGAAAGAATGGTGTGCAGCTTTGGAAGCCCTGGTGTCCCAAAGGGACATTGCCCGTCAGAGTACTTTCCTATTCAGGAATGGCACAATCATTGCATAGAAACAGAACTGCCATTTTTGTACCCAATTCCCAGTGTCATGTGGGGGCATTGTGTGATACCCCATTAATATCTCCCTCTTTGTGCCTCTACTTTGTTTTAAGAATAAAGAAATTGATTCAGCCCACAAAACAACTGGAGAGTCCCGAACTGACAAACCTGCCTTGGTGTGTTCTTACACACGACTGACCCAAGGGCGTTTGGTGAGCCATTCAGATCACAGGATGTAAATGGTGGCAGTGTGATTACAGAATGCAGCCCTGGGAGAACAATCTCAAACTTGAGCGTCTTCTTTGGTGTGCGTTTGCCTTTAGAAGATGGTGGTCAGTCCTTAGTATGGTGTCTAAGGATCCCAATCCAAGACGAAAGTCTTTCTCCTGTGATTTCAGTTCCTATTAGACCATATATATAAGGAGACACTTCCAGCAGAATGGCTCATCACAACGCATTTGTTCCCTTATTATTTACTGCATTATTCCATATACATTTTAAATGTTCTTCCTCTGGCCTCTCATTCATTCTTCTGGTATTTCATTCATTTTCTTCTATTCGTGTCCCAGATTTTTGCTCTTTGAAGTTGGAACTTCTGCTGGATCCTTCTCCTAGATACTGGCCTGGCTCTTTTTCCACTGTTCCTTCAGGAGGAGTTTGATGCTGCCCAGTCTCATTATTTCTAATCTTTTCCTTCAAGCAAGATCCATAAGTTTGACAAGGAAGTTTTTCCCCTCCTCCCACTTGGGACCCTCTTAAAGAGACACTAAACACTTTTCATAAATAACATTTTGTGCAGGTTAGCACTGAAGCTGCTGGAAGGAGTTTCCCTTTCTAGATGGGGACTCAACAGACCATTCAAATATTCAGTCCTTAACAGTGCCTTAGTGAGTATATAAACCAGACAGGCATCTAAAGGAAACCCTGATTTGATTGTAAGAGACAGAGAAGCTGTGGTGTCCACTGTAAGAGAACAGAAATCTGTAAAAAGCAGAGTAACTGAAGTAAAGCTGATTCTGGCACAATAGAGGTGGACTCAATAGAGTGAAAATGATGGTATATCAATGTTATTAATTCTGAATCACAACAGCAAAGGTTGCTGTAAGGCTGGAGAGTAGATGGGCATGAAGTTGGCAGAAAGAGGTATTTTGCAAAGGTCACAGAGCAAACTGCTAGCTGATTCAGTCTTAAAAGCGAAGTGGGCTGAGCAGGCCTTCTTGATCAAAATGTAATAAGCTTTCATGGTCCTCATAAAAATAGCATTGGTGGATGGGCATAAACCATGCAGCTACGCTGTCCCAAGAATCTTGCAATGGCACTGAGTGACAGCAAGTTCCTTAGTATACAGAGGCAAAAAAGAATTTGCTCTACAATAGGAATTTGCTCTGCAAGGATCGATGTATTTGGTAGTGGGACCAGGCAAGGTATAGAGCCGTTTAAAGTTTGTGTGATTTCTAAAGCGGAAAAAGGAGATCTTAACAGCAAGAGAATGTCCAAGATTAGATAGGACAATACTTTCGAAAGAATAGGAGGACTGACAAGGCCAGGAAAATGTAAAAGGAATTTCTAAGGTGACCAGTATCAGAGAAGATGCCAACAGGAAGTCGTCAGCTAAGAACATAAAGCCAAGTATATACCCAGAATTGCGAATGAGAGTGGTGATGAGTTGGACAAAGCTTTCTTTTCTCCGGTGGTCCTGCCAGTGGTGTAGCAAAGTTGCTATGGGCTCCCCTGGCCAAGTAGTAAAAGATAGCTATATTTGGGTACAGTGGGCCCCTTGCATCTTGGAGCCTGAGTGCCACTGCATCTGCTGCACTGTTGACAGCTACACCCTTGGCTCCTGCTGCTGCTCCTTGCTCCACTGTACCCTTGCGGCTCCTTGTTTCCTTTGCTCCTGCTGTAGCTCACTGTCTCCTCTGTTCATGCTGCAACTCCTTGCCGCCGGAGCTGTGGTTTTGCTTACTGCCACCACAGGGGCCTTGTAGCTCCTTATGTCTTGTGCTCCTGGTGCCTGGTTCTGCTCTCTGCCTCTGGAGTGTCTTTGTAGCTCCTTGTGTCATGAGCTTCCGCACTATTGGCAGTCTCCAGTGTGAACTTGTAACAAGATTTTGACCATGAAAAAGTTCATCGCCCAGAACGAAACACGTGTCAGCTGTCATGTTGCATAACTGAAACCACCCATTACTAAAGGACTCTGAATGGCTCCCTGCATGAAAAGGACTGCAGTAGCTTCAACAAGTGCCATGATTACTTCATCTTCACTAATAACTATTTAAACATTCAGTGTTAAGATCCCCCCTAGCAAATTTGAGGAACCTGAAAAATGTAATTCATTTTAAGGGGTTATTTCCATAACATTAAAATACAGAGACCTTTCTTTCACTGAGAAAAGATGTACACTGCTTTTAGTGTATCCTTCTCTGTTGCACGCCAGTCCACCTTACTCTCTACTATACTTCATGGAGCTAACTATACCTTTTCTCACAAATCACAAACTCGCCTTCTTGCTGAAAATTCCTTACAATGTAAAACCTTTTCTAGTCTATCTGCTCATCCCTTTTTGACTCATCACAAACTTACTTTTTTTGTAACCTGTCCCTGCTATCTGACAATATCCAGCCCCCCGTACCTCTTTACTCATCTGATCTTCCCCTTACATGCACTATTACTAGTAATCACACCTAACTACTACTATCTTATCTACCAGAAGGAGCTGGATGAAATGGTTCTAACAGTTACCTAAGAGCACAAGTGTAAATCTAACCCAATAACCGACAGCATACAACAATAACCAATTACCACTGTATTAACCCTAACTCTGGGTAAAGGTGTAGCATGCTACCTGCCATGAAGCGCTTCAACGCCTCCTCAGTGATAGCATGCCCTAGATTAATCCAATTATAATACAATACAATGAGGAACTCGGTCACTCACACAGACATTTGATATATGCCTACATTTCTGCACATTCAAGATGGACATTGTGAAGCAAAAACAAGAAGCATTTGATTTGTCCATTATCCTGAATTAGTGAGTGCTTCCTAGCTGGCATCAATGAAATTCTGGCTTGACAATGGGATGTAGAAGAGCTACATATATATCTTAAATTTTGCACAAGAACCGGATTTTAAAGGATGTAACATAGCAAACTTTTAAAACGTTATGCCCTTGGCAGTTCATTCCTTTCCTGATTTGGAACATTGTTACCTTGGTACTCTCTGACTTTTCTGCGCCGGCGCACTTGAACTGTCCAATGTTTGCCGTCAGAAGTAATTCCTAAAACGTAAACAGAGATTTCAATGGTTCGTCAAGCAGATTTGGAATAAAAAAGGGTACTGCCCATGACAAACAAAGACATGAACCTATTAAAAGACAACAATGAAGTCGTCACGGGTGGGGTCTAAAGGTGTCCGTTGCCAGCCAGGGCAGTGCAGCACTTTGTGCAAGATGAAGGTGCATAGTGAAGGTACAAATCCATGGGCTCTACGATTAGGTATATACTTAACAGCACTGCACTCCTGGGGCCAGATGTACGGCCCTTCCATTTTGCGAGAAGCAAATTGCATCTTTTCGCGACTCGCAATTTGCTACTCGCAAAATGGAATGTACAACAGTGTCTCAGACACTGTTTGCGATTGCCAAAGGGGTCGCAAACGACCTGCCTCATTAATATTCATGAGGCAGGCTGCATTTTGCGACCTAATTGGGAATGGTCAGCACTCACACGGATGGTGGCCGGCTGGGGTCAGTAGACCACAATGTCTGTGTCTGCTTTTTTTTTTGTTTTTGTATTTCTTTTTATTAATGAAGAACACATAAAACAATCAGCACAAATATTCAGGACATGTTTGTACATTATACGTAGGGGAGTTCGCACAATTACAATTCATGAATCAAGGCTGCAATATACATTTATCCTCAGAACTTGGTATAGACCGATCAAGATATTTCCTGGTCATCTAGGTCAATGCTACAGCGTGGACTACAGATATCTCCTCGGTATGTGTTCCAGGCCTCCCAAATTAACAACCATTTCTTCGGGCATCCCCTTGCGACATAGACAGTCTTTTCCCTAAACATGCACCAGTCCATGTTTTTCTTCCATTCTGCTAGTGTAGGAGGCTGGGCGGCACCCCAGTGCTGAGCTATATTCCTTTTCGCCACCATCAGTCCCAATGTTACCCAGATCCTGCCCATCCTTCCCATGTCCGTAGGCTCCCACACGTTCAACAGGCATCTCTTCGCCTCAAGGCTCATTTCTAGTTTCAGGACAAAAAAGGTCCCCACAGCCGACTAATGTTGAGCACATCAATACCAAGGTCCCACAAGTCAAAGAGTCCCGTGCCAAGCGTCTCCAAGACCTGCTGCAGAAAGGTCTTACTGGAAAAACCAGGAGTACCACCTGGCAGGCCCATTATTTCTGGGGTCGGCTCCCCCACTGAAAAACTAGCTGAGTATGTTGATCTCAAGTTGTGAAAGTATGTGCTTGGCTTGCCCTCATATGTTAGGGACAGCAAAGATATTTTGACAAAACTTCATGACTTTGAATGGTCGGAAGATCTTATCTTTGTCACATTTGACGTGGAAAGTTTGTACACCTGCATCGAGAGGAAATATGGCATGATGGCGGTGCAGTCTTTCTTGGATAGAGAAGGGGCAGATTTTTATGCACAGAATGAGATGATAATGCATATGATTGATTTGATATTGCTTAACAACTTCTTTCTCTTCAACGACCATTGGTTCCAGCAGATCAACGGGACCGCAATGGGTTCCAGGTTTGCTCCCTCTTATGCCTGCCTCTTTATGGGGTGGTACGAGAGGGAGCATGCCTGGGCCAGATGTGCCTCCCCTTGGACACAGTATATTGTGTACTGGGGGAGGTATATCGACGACGTCATATGTTTGTGGTCGGGATCGGTTGAGCAACTGGAGCAATACCATCTTTATCTGAATGGAAATATGTTTAACATCAAGCTTACTATGTCGCACAACAATGAGAACATTAATTTTTTGGACATAACTTTTTATGTCCAAAATGGGACAATTCATAGCAAACTTTACCGTAAAATTTCATCCTGCAATTCTCTGTTACACGCATCTAGTGCTCATGCGAGGTCAGTTATCAACAATATACCCTTTGGGGATTTGACTCGCGTGAGAAGAAGTTGCAGTGATACGGAGATTTTGAAGGCAAATGTTATTGAGACTAAAGATAGATTCCTCAAGCGAGGTTACGACATCAAAACTCTGAATAAAGCAGAAGCTAGAATTAATCAAATTGATAGAAATGCTACACTGTGTGTTAGACCAAGCAGATGTAAGAAGAATTCTAGTGTAAGGTTTATCACACAATATACCATGCATAGTAATAAGATCTTCAATGTCTTTCGAAAAAACTGGCACTTACTTACAACTATCCCTGGCCTAAGGGAACATCTAGGCAATCGACCCTCCATTACATATAGGAAGGGTATGTCAATACGCAACCACCTATGCCCTAGCTATGTAACATCGATAAGTAAGGGTGGAACGTGGTTGCCTCCGAAACCTATAGGTTTTTTTACATGTGGGATGTGTAACATCTGCCCTATGGGTAGAAATAAGAACACACTTTTCTCCTACAATACTAATCAAAGGTATTTTGTGAATCATTTCTGCAATTGTAACACTACACATATTGTCTACATTTTGGGTTGCCCATGCGAATTAATCTATGTGGGTAGTACAGTTCGCCCTTTAAAACTCAGAATACAGGAACATCGAAGAGCTATTCGGGGTAGAGACTCAAGATACCCTATTACTGAACATTATGAACGAATGCACCCAGGGGATGACACATTCTGGTTTCATGCTATTGAGCATATACCGATCAATAGGAGAGGTGGCAACAGGGAACTCACCCTGAGAAGGGCAGAAGCTAAATGGATATGTCGTTTGCAATCTATACGGTTTGGACATAATACTGATAGTGAAATGCACTACTTTCTATAGAGGTATTGCATTACATACAGTTAGGAATATCTTTTGTATATCAGAATGTCCCTTTCTGAAGATTTTTTGAGATTTGATCTTGAGTTTCTTCCTTTTTTTGAACAGTTTTATTGACTTTTTTGACGTGTCTCTGGTGCTTTTGCTCTCTGAAGAGCAATATATATGGGCTTTGACTGTTTTCAGCTTTGATTACAGAGGTGGCCTTGTTGGATATTTCTCTGTAAGTCTCCTTTCCTTAGTCATGTGTGACAAGGGTGGGATATACCCTAGGATATTTACATTATCTACTTCCTGCAGATGGTAACGATATAGGTTAATTATGAAATTGATAACATGAATACATTACACTTTTTTGGCTTACAGGCTTTGCTATTTTTCTACTTGATTACATTTTTCAGTTACTCATATTGGTCTTTTCAAGATGGCACTGTTATTGGCTTCCTTAAGAGATACTGGTTGCCATACGCTTAACAGCTATACCTAACCAGGCCACTTATAAATTGTATACGTGATATTTTTGGTGTACATTTTAATACATATATTCCTTTTTTTCTCCGTTCTATTTTAGTGACCTACATGTGTGTATATATATATTTTTTGAAAATACTTAGTAGTTTGTCCTTTTGCGCCTTGATTTGTCGACGGTTCTGTTATTTTCATGGATGGCGCCGTTGGTTTTATGGCTGGTTTGAGATGATATATATATATTATGCTGGAATAAATGTTAGCTTGTTTTCTTTATGCCCGTATTCTTAATTGTCTGTGTCAATCCTCTTGATACGATGGTTTATTGTCATCTTACTACATTTCAAGATGGCGCCTATGTTGGTGGGATGGAGTCGAGATATCTCCGACATCAGTATGACGTCAGACGCCGATACACGTGCTTTCTTACAACTTGCTTTATAAATCGCAACCAGCTGGGAAGGCGGTTGCTTTGCCTTCACACTACGGGTATGGTCGACCATGACCACAGCGCCAATCGAAACGCTGCAGTATCGAAGTAAGTGCTGTGCGAACATAGTTCTCGCATTTCACGCAATTGACTTGTGTGTTTAATATGTAAGACGTTTATCTCACGTCAGAGTAGGACTCATACTGCAATATTTACTGTTAGTTAGCTCTATTATATTCCAATCAACTAAGCGTGACTGCGACATTTATTGAAACAGTATTATGACCTTAACACACATATGTATATTTAAGGCGTATTAACAGGATTACACTATTTCTACTGATGCTTTTTTGCTGTTGGATTGCCATCTTAAGCGGGAACACTAGGGTAGAGCGGTAATGTCCCAGTAATGAAATAAAATGTACTGTGTGCCTATCTAGTACTATCTCTCTTAGGAACTTTTGTAATTGGACAAAAGACTATCAACTTGCTGTTTTTTTCAACTAGCTATCATAATTCCTACGGACGCTATCTCTATAAAGGGCATGATTATTTGATATTGAGGGCTTCTTGAGCAGGGGTCTGACTTCTGCGCGTTTCCTGTCGTTGGGAAAGATGCCGGTCTTGAAAGTGGTGTTGATGGTGCTTCGGAGTTCCGGGGCGGTGGCTGCTCTGTGGTAGATGTGTGGCGGGCAGGGGGCCGTGGGGGCCCCTGAGTGGATACCTTTCATGGTTGAGATGGTGTCTTCAGTAGTGACTGGGCTCCAGGAGGAGATGGTGGGCTGGCTGTCATTGCTGGAGAGGGGAGTGGTTTCAGAGTCGGGGGTCTGGTCGTTGAAGTGGTTGTAGAGGCCCTTGATATTCAGATGGAAGTAGGCTCCGAGCTTGTCACAGAGATCCTGGGAGGGGGTGATGTCCGTGGATTTGCTGGGGGGCTTGGTGAATTCCTGGATGACGCTGAAGAGTTCCTTGGAGTTGCTGGAGTTGGCGAGTATCTTGCTTTGGATGAAGGCCTTTTTGGGGGATCTGATGCGTTGGTGGTATTCCATCATTGCGTTCTTGTAGTTGATGCGATCTTCTGATGTTTTGCTGTTTCTCCAGTTTTTCTAGAGGCGTCTGCAGGTGAGTCTGGATTCTTGGAGGTTGGTGGTGAACCAGGTGGCTTTCCTGGGGCGGTGTCTGTCAGGGTTGTATAGGGGTGCGAGGTCGTCTGCACAGTTGGAGATCCATCAGTGGAGTTCTTTGGCAGCGAGGTTCGCGTTGGTTGAGGTGGTGGGTGCATTGCGGTTGAGGGTGCAATTAAGCTGTTCATCTGTAACTTTGCTCCAGTTCCTTCGTGGAGGCCGCGGTGCAGGTTTGGGGGAAGTGGGTTTGTCGATGTTGAACTGTAAGCAGTGGTGGTCCGTCCAGGGAGGTTGCGTGGTGTGGCTAAAATGGGTGCTGTTTCCTCCTGCGAAGATGGGGTCCAGGGTGTGTCCTGCCTTGTGAGTGGGAGTGGTGACGAGCTGTTTCAGGCCGATGTTGGCGAGGTTGTCCAGGAGGGTGGAGGAGTTGGGGTCTCTTGGGTTGTCCAGGTGGAAATGAAGGTCTCCAATGAGTATGTAGACCATGGAAGCGATGGAGTGGGGTGAGATGAGGTCGGCGATGGTTGTGGCGAACAAAGAGCGAGGTCCAGGCGGTCTGTAAGCCAGGATGCCGCAGAGTGTGGTTCTAGGGCTGGTCTGGATCTGGAAGTGGAGGTGTTTGGTTGAGGAGAGGGAGTCATTCATGGTGGAGGTGGAGAGTCGGAGGGAGCTCTTGTGTGCGATGGCGAGTCCTCCTCCTGGGCGGTTGGGGCGGTCTTTCCTCTGGAATTTGTACTTGTCAGGGATGGCAGTGGCGATGTCGGGGGCAGAGGAGCCATTGGTCCATGTTTCTGTAAAGAAGGCTATGTCTGGTGAGTGGGCATTGAGGAGGTCCTAGATCTCGACGGCGTGTCTGTGCAGGGAGCGCACGTTGAGGAGGATGCACTTTAGGGTATCGGTGGTGTTGGCATCCGACGTGGGGGCGGTGTCTGTGGGGGTGCGGATGGTGAAGGTCTGGCGGCAGTGACGGCAGGAGAACTGTCCGTGGGTGGTGTTCGACACAGACAGCTGGCAGCTGTTGTTTCTTTCGGGGTTGAGTGCGAGGAGGGCAGCTTGGTCGTAGCGGTGTGTGGCCATTAGCTGTATAACTTTGTGCCCTGGGCACCCGCCCCAGGAGCCCCGCCCACGCAATGCCACTTACAGGTAAGCACTGGTGGTTACAGCTCAAAACCATTTTAACAGAAGCTTACATTGAGTGAGATTCCACTGTGAGGTCTAAATCATGGCAAAGATTAAAAACCCAGGACTTCCAAGATCAAAGATAACAGAGAGAGTTTTACAGGTCTGAGCCCATTTGCTCGCATTCACCCACTTTTGCACTGTTTTCCCCTCAGAGGTGCCCATGCGCCACCCCTTTGAGCACATTTACTCCCATATCATGTTACAAAATCATTGGTGTAATATTGCAAGTGAGTGAATGGCATGGTGAGTGTAGATTCATGGTCTGTGGTAGCAGCTAGCTACAAACCTACGTTACGCTTACATGTGGAAATACTTTTGTAAATCGGGCCCTCAAAGGTTAAACAATCATTTGTGCAATACTAAGGTTCAATGGGCTTTGACTGCATCACACATACAATTGTTGCACAGCATCAACGAGGCGACCCACGGTTATGTTTGTAGTGCAACGGATGTAATACTTCATCACACAACAAAAATGGCATGCAGTAGGGTTCAGAGAATCCCAGCCTCATTAATATGCATGAAGCAGGCATTACGTTTGGAATCCTATTAATTACCTTCGAACCAATGGATGTAGGCATGCGAAAGATAGGAGACCCCATATCTACATTCACAGTTCCAAGGTGCCACCATGGCTGTCACTGGCTCTTAGCAGAACAGGAGCTGCAATGCTTACAAACATCAGGCCTAGTGAGAATGGGCATCAGGAGCCCAGGCCGGACCTCCTGGACTCCTGCCTGCCTACCCAGACACCCTCAACTGACATCTGCAGAGTGGCAGCTGGATGCCAGTCTCTTTGATGAGGCGGTGTCCCTTCAATGCTCTACAATTGCAATTGTGGTCACTAATCATGTACACATTTCTTTGTGATTCACAAGCAGTCGCAGTGTGTATACTGTGAGTCTCAAAGACACTTGTCATTTTCAGTCAGCTTTTTTCTATCAAAAATTGTTCAGTTTTGCAAACCGCAGTCTTTGTGACTACTGAAATCATTGATACATTTGGGTCAATATGCTTAGGCTTAATTTCACAGATAGCATTCTTGACCTAATAAAGGCATTTACTATTTCTGCTCTACACAAACATTCGCAACACAACTGCAGACTGTGTATGCCAAGCAGTATAGAGGACACCCAGGACGTTCTGCTGGGACCTTCAGAGCAGTGGCACCACCTCACAAGGACACAAGGAATGTGGCTCCCTTTGTAATAATGTGATGAGTTCACGGACTCTCTGGGGATTAAAGGCCTTGCATACACTCATTCAAGAACATAATGACTTGTGGTGGGACTCAAATGCTGATTTTTATGACTGCTTTTTGTGTGCCTTGAACTAGAAATGTGTGACTCCATAATACATAGTAGCCGGGGCCAAGATCCCATTTGTGACTTGACTGGCAGGCCCGTAGCTGGGCTGGAGAGGTGACAGGTAGTCTTAGTAGCTATAACCAATGATGTACAGTCCATGTTGTGGTCCTTTTATTATAGGTCTATATTGTGAATCCCGGCTGTCGCCTGGGACCAAAATGTGTGATCCTGGGCAAGTAACATTGTCTTCGTATGCCGCAGATCCCATGTACAATTAGTACAAATAGAAAGCACTGCGCCCTATTTGTACTTTTTAGGTCTCAGCTAGCGATGGCTGCGCTTGCGCAGTCTCGCTCGCGAGATTTAATGACTTTGAGAAGAGGGGCTTGCACCCGCCCCTCTTCTCTCCTGTTCTCCATTGGCTGGCCTCTTAAATGCTGGCCAGCCACTGGAGAAGAGGTCCAGTCACTCTGATTATGCCCCGTCCTTTTCGGATCGGGGGGCGTGTTTTTTGCGAGAAGTCTCAGGGAGGAGACAACAGCAAAACACGCCCCCAAATCCGAAACGGACGCTCCCTTTCTCCGAGGCATTTCTGCTGTGCCTCGGAGAAAGGCGGTGGTGTCTTTCGGTGCCCTCCATTAAATTCGATCATTTATGTAGCAAAGAAAATAAAAGTAATTGTCGCTTGCAGATTTTAACTCTCAATGTCTTCAGTCTCTCACATCAACATTTGTGCACGCTCTCTCGGCTCGCGGGTCATCGTTACACAATTCAAGCTGTTTTACCGAGCGCCAGGCACGTTTTACGAAAACCACCCCCTCCCTCACGAACATTTATTTTATAGAACTCTGGTTTCTCTGCCACAATGAACTGTGCTTGGACTATGGTCTCCGCTCTGGCAAACAGTACTTCGACCTCCTTAACTTCCTTTTATGTTGTGGTGCTACAACTCGGCGTCTTGCCTCATTTCCGGTTCTAGTTTTGCGTCGAAATGAATTTTGATGGCAAAATGTGGCATGGAACATTCACCACTCCAACTCGACAGATTAAGAAATATATCCCAAATTATATATAACAGTCGGTAGACGCATGCCTCTACAGTGTTCTCTTATATTTTGAAACCAGAATTGGTCAAGTTCGTATCCTTTCAAAGTTCCCTTTTCAAACAATCATTATCAACGCCAAGTCTGGCCCTGGCACGGTAGTGCGATTTTTGTTTAGTATTAATAAAATTTGACACTTCAGACAGCAGTTTCAGCAGAGAGGACAAAGATGGAATACGCATGGAATCCAAATAGTAATCATGCATATTAGTCTGGGCCACTGGCATTTTGCGATGCTGCGGTGGTGTCTTCCGGTGCCCTGGGCTTGTTTTACACTATCCCGCTTTGTGCTCCTGCGGAGATCCCACATAGGCAAATAACCAAAGATTACGGCCGTGTCAAGCCGTCCTATGTCGACAATCACAGCCATGGCTCGTCTGCCATTTTGCGACGAACCGCGTACTTCCACCACAGCCTCCGAGTGCAATGGCCAATCCGTCCGGGTTATTACATGACTCGGGACCAGCACGTCCCCGCACTGTCCCCTAGTGCACTTCAGTGCGGATCCGACAAGCTCCGCAGTCCGGGTCCGGAATCGGCAGGCCCAGCCGATAGCTTTACATTCGGCCGTTCGAGGCTGTAGAGTCAGCGTTGAATGCCTGCACCTCGAGGTGACTCGGGTAATTTGCTCTCCAGGTCCCGCAGCAACTTCGGTCCTCTGGGGTTGCTGCTGGTACTTCGCTTGTTGTTTCAGGCCGCAAGCACTCGCAAGTTCGTATCCTTTCAAAGTTCCCTTTTCAAACAATCATTATCAACGCCAAGTCTGGCCCTGGCACGGTAGTGCGATTTTTGTTTAGTATTAATAAAATGTGACACTTCAGACAGCAGTTTCAGCAGAGAGGACAAAGAAGGAATGGGCATGGAATCCAAATACAGAAACTGAAACTTCTCTATCAAGGGGAAACATCACTGCCAAAGTTCAGAGCTTGTGAAAAAGCGACCAGCGAAATCACTTGCTAGTTAATGTTCGTGGGGGGGGGGGGGGGATAAGCGAAAATTTGGGGGGGCGCTGAATCTTTAAACAGTAGGCAGAGTGGCGCTGATTTCGGGGGTGGGGGGGGGCTGAATCTAGGCAGAGTGGAGCTGCGGGGGTTCTTAGAAGGGGTGAAGCAACAGCGAGGCCTCATTAACATGCAAATGGTCTTTTTAAAGACCTGTGAACTGCTCAGGCGCGGCTTTGTGTCTGCCCGGGAAGCGGTCTCATCCCGGGCTGCCACACACGACGGGGGGGGGGGGGCTGAAGCCCTTTGAGTTCAATGGGTGTTGCGCGCCTGAACACAGGTAAATGCGGGAGAGAACGGGGTTGTTGAGCAGGGCCGGGCTGGCTTGCCCGGGCATCGGGCGTTTCCTGTAGCAAAAGTGCTTCACAGTTAACCTCCCCCATGACCCTCCAGCTGGTCCGACATAATTGCCAGGCCTACTTTGGGGTTCCAGTTCGGCCCTGTTGTTGAGTATCCTACCCAGGGCTTTAAGTGGGATACAAACAAATGGGTGGGGGTGGGGGGCGGTGTTGCGCGGGGTCTATACGACTTGTATTTTGCTGTCTCTTTTGTCATTGCATCCAGGCATAATGATACAACAAGTAACATGATACCTACAACAAGTTAGGACTATTGGCTTTGTCAATCGTTGTTAGTTGCATAAGATAAATTAGCAGTAACTGTGGCTTGTATATAATGTTGAAAAAGCATCCACTTGAAGCCCTAGTGACACCACGACAATGTTACTGCTCATGAGTTTCAAAAAGAGACAACAATATAATCATGCAGTGGCTGAACTCGACAGATTAAGAAATATATCCCAAATTATATATAACAGTCGGTAGACGCATGCCTCTACAGTGTTCTCTTATATTTTGAAACCAGAATTGGTCAAGTTCGTATCCTTTCAAAGTTCCCTTTTCAAACAATCATTATCAACGCCAAGTCTGGCCCTGGCACGGTAGTGCGATTTTTGTTTAGTATTAATAAAATTTGACACTTCAGACAGCAGTTTCAGCAGAGAGGACAAAGATGGAATGGGCATGGAATCCACATACTAATCATGCATATTAGTCTGGGCCACTGGCATTTTGCGATGCTGCAGCGTTTTCCTCATAATTATGGATTTGCCAAACTTCCCAAATAATGCTCGCATAATAAATCTCGCTTTTGAGAGTGATTAAGCTATTGACATTGTAAATAACAATGCCGTTTCTTTAAATGCTTTAAAAACATAAACAAAAATAATGTCACGAGCAATGCCAATAGCTCTAACTTTAACAATGCCGAGACCGTTGCATTGTAAATGCTTGTTCTAATAGAGAGCTGGGCATTGCGAGACCGATTCACAAAAAATGTGAGAGTACACAAGAGTACTTTATCAGCATACGTGTGTTGCTAATGTGTGGCACAGTCCCATACACGTTTGTAAGAAACCTTTTATACATTTGGGAGTTACCCTACACTGATTCAATGCATTTTGGTCCTTCCAAATTTGATGTCAATGGTTTAAATGAATTCATCATTTGCATACCCTGCTGCAGACGTTTATGTCCGCATAGCTCCACTGCAAATCTTAGGGCATCGTTGTTGCTTTAAGCAGCTCTCTCACAGTAAAAGATTTGACAAAATAATTTAGCAATAACTGCACAGCTGGGCTTGATGTCCCTCCAAGGTTCCCAATTAGGCTGTCACTCAGGGTGTCTTGTGAGTAGCATTTTAGCCTGACATATGTTTCCATTTCAGGGGAAATTGAATTTGTGCTAAAACTGCTGACGTCGCTGCACAATGCTGGCGCGTGTTTGCTTACTAGAGAGCATGTGCGAGCCTTACAAGCTGCTTCCCATCTGGAGAGAGAGTCCAGGCTGCAGAGAGGGGTTCATCGCCAGCACAGGCCCCTTGCTGACAACTAGGAGTTGATGTTTATCAGACTCACAGGTTATGCTGTGTTTGTTATACTGCATTGTGCTAAGGTGTGTTATGTTATATTACCATGGTGTGCTATGTCACGCTATGGTATTTTATTTATTATTTTTATTTATGAGTTTTATATAGCGCGAACTTGACCCGAAGGTATCGGAGTGCTTTACAGAGTAAGCACCACAACAAACAATTATATAGTTCGTTCTTGACCCGAAGGTATCATAACGCCCCACAGAGTAAGCATAGGTACATATAGAAAAGATCAAATGTAAAGTAACGGTAAAAACAGTGAATGGTATACAGTGGGATATATGAGAAAATAGCAGCAAATACCCAGTTATATAAAGCGTAAATAAAAATACAAAGCATGTGTAGATGTAAGGAACTGAGGTAGTTACGGTGGGGAGTTGCCAGGGTGGGGAGAGTAGGTGCATACTTCTCCCCGAGGTGGTGAACGAACATGTTAGCTCAACACTCAAATTCAAGACAACTTAGCACTTCACAGAGTAAGCACAACAGCAATAACGGGAGTAAATAAGAATATATAATAACAGTGAAAAATGATGCTTCAAATCTGCCGTGGCCGTACAGGACAGACAGAAAATCCCCCGAGGACTGGAGGCTGCTTTGGGTTCTGCGTGGGCTGGAAATGCATAATGTTAGCCTCCGTGTCTTTAATGAAATCTTGATTCTCTGTTCATTACACTTGGAGAATCGGCATTCTCATCTCAGCCAGCACCAACAGCAACCCTGGGAGCGTGAGGGACCAACACAATTAATAGCGGGATATGGAACTTTTAGCTCCCAGTCCAACCCTGAACTTTGTACAGTGAACGCTATAAACATGAGTAATCCCGGCTCCAGCCTTCAGATGTTAGGCAAAAGTTACTTATTGCTGTTACTCATGTACCCCTAGTGGGTCTATATATATAGAGGCCCCGTTTCGCAAGCTGGCAGGTGTCCACACTGGCTTCTGCATCTGCAGGTTTCATCGTTTTCCAAGGGATTGGATTGACACCAGCACACCTCGCAGTGTTTGTTCAGTATGGTTTGATGCCAGTTGGCAGCTCGTGACTTCACTTAGTTTATTTGACTTATTACAGTCAACTTACAGCCGGACTGACATCCACTTGCTTGGTTGAAACGTATGCGGGTACCCAGGTGAGGCTTCAGGACTTACTACAACCGGGTTCACCACGCCTTGCCCTGCAGTACACCAGCCACATTGGTTTTAACTTTGTTTCCCCACGCAACACCTGCCCGAAAATATAGCATCTTGGGAGTTGCAGTTTTTACAGCGCTGCACTTGGTGGGCGATCACATGACTGGGGATGGAGGGTGCTCCCACCAATGGGAGACTGCAGTACCATTTAAAAGAGAAGGCGTGGCTATGTTCTTGGTGAGCAGCGGCGTCTGAGGAAGGCCACACGGCCGAAATGCATCACGCTTTTTCTGCTGTCCAATAAAGCCCTTACCTGGATTCCTTGTGCGGCCTCTTCCTTTCAGCATGCTGGAGGGGCTCTGGGATATATATGTATGTATGTATGTATGTATGCATGTATGTATGTATATATAAAGCCCAAACATGATTACGAATTGTATTAACATTCAATGCTATGCATAATTGTAATGCTTTCAAAAGTAGTAACTCTTCTATGTTTATATTTTGTTGATTGTTTGCACTACTTAAAGAGACATGTCGCCCATGCGCTGTTGTGTGAGCAAGGTCGGAGTTTCCGACCGAAACGCGTCATGGCGACATGGTGGTGAGCTAATAAACATCACTATCGACGAATCTGGGTCTGCTCTTGCTTTCCGGCAACACGAAGGAGTTAAGGCAAGGATCATTGATTATTTACCGGATTGACCTCCTCCGGTGCGGCGGACCCCCTCCCCACGAGTTGGCTCCGAGGCAGGCGGTCTTTGTCTCTCGTTTTCTCCATACGAACTGGTGCTGGCGCTGGCGGCTGCCTGCAGTCACGTGACCGGCATCAAGCAGTGGGAGGAGCGGAGGCATTTTCAAAATTTTCCCGGTTGGGAAACCACGGAGCCCCCTGTGTTTGCAAAAAGCAAAGAACTGAGACGAAGAGGTTGTTTGGGGATTACCAGCGGCAAAGTAACTTTCAGCTCTTAAGTGAGCTCCGATGCAAACTTCGGACACGCTTTAGGAGGCTCGGCTGAGCAGCCTGAATATACAGCGGTAGAGGATAGCCTACGGATACGCATGCACGCTGAGGTAATTCTTAACCTTTGTCATACGTTTATGCAACATCACAACACAGGGGGGGAGGTGTCACTTTTGCTTACGGACTCGGTGACATTTACATTGGAGCCAGTAAGCATTTGGACTTAGATTTCATAGACACTTTAGCAGCCACCATGTTTGCCGCAGCGCATAGGGATCGAGAAAGTGCGGCAGAGGAAATGTTCACGGACAATCCTCAACAAAAGCAACTAAACACGGATGTAGGAATGCCATTAACATCTACAGCAGTTAAAAGTATGAAGGATAACTACCGTATATTGGGGAAATTGATGCACAAGGAGACTGCAAAATGGTGGGAGGCTAAATCCCTCCAGAGGTATTTAGACGTAGGCAGAATCCCGAGGGGGCTTAGAATTATGCTAGCCCCGAGTTACGACACCCCAAACCCACAGATGATGGCAGAGTGGGCGGAGTGTAACTTGGACTCCTCTCGTAAACTAGTAGTTATACTGGTGAAATACGCAGAAATAGATAGACTAGAATTACAACATCAGATTGAAAACCTTAGTAAGGAAATTGAACAACAAGGTGATGACCAAATGAGAAAAAAATACCATGAAGAAATGACAGCTAGATTCAACAAAGAAGAGGAGAAAATAAAACAAAGAAAAACATACAAGTTTCAACGAGACAAAGATGATTATGCCAATGGCCAGATTTTTACTTTTTCACGCAAATACGATGTTTATAAAAACAAATCGATGAATGGTAAAAAATTGCGACAGGAACAAACTGGAGCATATGGTGTGTTGTCTACCTCGACTTCGGACCTAAGTTCGGCAGTCGAAAGCGAAGGTGAGATGGAAAACATGGGAAATAGACCGACTGCAGGGGCAAGCAAGCCATCCCTGGGTGAAGAACTGGACTGCCTCCGGATGAGTCGCAGGGACACCCTGAGACCTAGGGCAAATCAAACGCCAAAAAACGAAGAACAAAGAACAGGCGGGAACGAAGGAGGGCAGTCAGACAAAGGAGGCAACAATGCAAACAAAAAATCAATGAGAGGACGAGGACAATGGAGGAAACGATAATACCCATAAATACCAGTAATTGGGGGACTTTGGAAACAAGTGATAAATCGAGTATAGAAAATAGTACTATCGTTAACCTCACTGAAATGGATCTAAACCAATCTGAAAAACAGATCCTCTCACTTGGTCTCTCCTTTTGTCCTTCAACCAACTTTGATTATACCAACACTAGAGCCGACATCTACAAGTTCGTGAGAAAACTCAAACTCACAAAATTTCATCAAGGCAAGACAAATCCTTCAAATATTCTACAAACCACACAGACCAATCATAACCCACCAGCTATAACGGAGATGGACAACTTAATTGTTGCTGACATTGGACCGCTCAAGGATTTGATCAGTCTCAACCGGGAAGGCGATGATTTTGGGGAATGTGATTTGGATCTGGCAACACAGGATCTACTCTCACCTGGCTTTGAAACCTGCACCAAACCAGTAACTATGTTTAAAGAAACATCTAAATTTACACCTATCTTGCCTCGTGATGCCATTGATCTGTTTAATGAACAAGTGGTGGCGGAAATTAAACAACTTTATACAACCACCAGCAAGAATTTTGCACCTACCAATAATGAGGAACGCAAATACCACCAACTGATGGACAAAATTAGAAAAAACAAACAGGTGGTAATCAGAAATGCGGATAAAGGGGGAAATGTGGTTTTATGGACACTCAAAGACTATGCAGAGGAGGCAGCTAAACATATTAATGACACGAACTGCTACCGAAAAAGTACTATGGACAAATTCAAACAGGCACAACATAATTTCTTTGGGAAAATACTGGCCTGGAAAAGTGCAGGCCTCCTCAATTTGCAAGAGTTTAAATTCCTGAAAAAAGAAAACCCAACTATCCCTTTGCTGTATTTCGTTCCAAAGGTCCATAAGTCTATCAGTAAGCCACCTGGTAGGCCTATTATTTCGGCATGCGATGGCCCATTGGAAAACATGTCTATTTACATTGACTCTTTCCTACAGCAACATGTGAAATCCCTCAAATCCTATGTACAAGATACAAGTGACTTTATACGCAAAATTGAAGAGATTAGGTGGCATGAGGACTACTGCCTTATTGCATTGGACGTTAAAGCTCTTTACACTTGTATACGCAACCAAGATGGAGTCAGGGCGGTTGAGTATTTTTTGGCCAATCGACCTATGAAGTTTGCAAAACATAACCAGATGTTATTATGTCTTTTAACATTCTGTTTAGAAAACAATTTGTTTCTATATAACAGCCAAATTTACCAACAGGTGCAAGGTGTAGCCATGGGGGCCAGCTTCTCCCCTAGCTATGCCTGTCTCTTTATGGGATGGTGGGAGGAGCTGGTCCTCATGAAACAATATGCTCAGACCTTTGGAAACAATATAATCGCATGGTTGCGTTTTATCGATGATTTGTTTGTTGTATGGAAAGGGCCTATGCAGGATGCACATGACTTTGTTGCTAAAATTAACATGAATGACCTCAATCTTAAATTTACTTGTGACATAAGTAGCGAGACTATAACATTTCTAGACACGAAGATTTATATTACCCCCACGGGCCTTGCCACGACTTTATTCAGAAAACCGACAGCGGGCAACTCGATATTGCACGCGTCAAGTGCCCACCCCCTCCACTTGATTAACAGTATCCCCTACGGGGAGATGTTAAGAATTAAAAGAATCTGTAGTGCAGAGAATGATATGCAAGAAAAACAGGAAGAATGCAGAAACAGATTCTTGCAACGGGGGTATAAGAACCATGTAGTTGAAGCGGCAATATTCAAATCTAGATCAAAAGCGAGCAAGACCTGTTTCAATTTAAATCCCAGACCAACAATGGGGTGAGAGACAAAAAGAGGGAACCTATTAGGCTCATTCTGGGATACAGTAGACAAGAAGGACAAATTAGAGCTATAATCAGACGTAATTGGCCAATACTAAGGGGGGATCCTATTATAGGGGGAGCCTTACCCAAAAAACCCTCCATTACATTTAGAAAAACAGTGTCTATGGGCAATACACTAGTAAAGAATAACCCAGAGCTGGTGGAACTTAATACATGGCTAGCCCCTAGAACAGGTTTCTATAAATGTACCCAATGTAAAGCATGTCAATATGGAGTTAATACTATCAAACGGCTTTTAGCTCTAAAAAACACTCCATATTGAAATATCTGTCCTGTAAAACTGACTATGCTGTCTACGCACTCACATGTAGTTGCAATCTAACCTATATAGGCAGCACTAAGCTGCCAGTTCATAAAAGAATTTTGCAACACATGCGAGCCATAACTAACAAAGATCCCAGTTACCCTGTTGCTAGGCACTTTAAGGAACAACATCAAAGTAATCTTAAGCACTTTAAATACCATGTATTGGATGCAGTGCCTTTTACCAAGAGGGGAGGTAATAGGGAAAGAAATCTTCGGCGTCTTGAGACTAGATTTATTCTGGAAATGGATACTAAGCACCCTAGGGGCTTAAATGTTTGTGAGGATTTACATACATATTTATGAGATAAACCCCTTTTATTCATACAAACTATGCATTATATTTTATATCATGTCATAACGATATTTGAATAGTATCCATCTAGCCTTGAAAATGTATTTTTAATGCTATTTTGTTGAGTCTATGTCATATCATGGTTAAAAAAATGTTATGCGCATTTTAGGAGTAATTTTAGCTAATTTATTGACAATTTTAGGTTGAAATGATTTTATAATATGGTTTTATAATTCATTATGTGGGAATCAACCTATTACTTTGTTCAGTGATTATCTATGGATCCACTTCCATCTTTATCTACTCTTATTCTGTGTAAATTAACTGCACGATGGTATTGTCATCCTATCCTCGTGCTTAGGTATTAACACCATATTATAACCTTTAATACAAGTATTTGTATTATCCGCACTTTCTTTTGCACATAAGCACCTTTTTGCACAATTTTTTGCACATTTGCACATATATATATAGTATAAACATCGAAATAAAATCAAAAATAGTTCAAATTGGGATCTCGTTCTTAAAATAAATAGGGTTATGGGGACATTTCCTCTCTTTATGCACTTAGACACTTTATATACAATATTTTAACATGGTTGAGCTACGCATTTTTGGATGACTGTAACAGGATTATGTAGAGGGGCCAAGTTGTATTTATACTGAGATATCCCCATCTGCCCTTGTAATCTAGTTGGTGAATAGAAAAGGGAATATTGTGCCAACCAGGATTGATTATCATAATCAGGAATACAAAGACTTTACATTTTTAATCATTTGAATTTATTCTATGAATTTTAAGTTGTATGATATCCGATTTTATGATATGAATTCCAACCTGTCACGGTCACAAAACATTTAGAGGCATTAAAGCCCAAACATGATTACGAATTGTATTAACATTCAATGCTATGCATAATTGTAATGCTTTCAAAAGTAGTAACTCTTTTATGTTTATATTTTGTTGATTGTTTGCACTATTTAAAGAGACATGTCACCCATGCGCTGTTGTGTAGGCAAGGTCGGAGTTTCCGACCGAAACGCGTCATGGCGACATGGTGGTGAGCTAATAAACATCACTATCGACGAATCTGGGTCTGCTCTTGCTTTCCGGCAACACGAAGGAGTTAAGGCAAGGATCATTGATTGGAGATATATATATATATATATATATATATATATTCACTGAAAAAACCATAGGTTTCACACATGTTATAGTTAGTGGAAATTTTACTGATAAAAAACCAATGAAATTGCCCCGTTATAGTTAGCGCAGGCAACTATAACTCACGCGACCGCAATCCTCTGCTGATGCTAATACTGTATTTAGACACTTATTTGCCCATGTCTTCTTCCATACATTTTTAGCTATACATATATTACAAATATTTTTTTTTCATAAAGACACATATGTCATCAGCAGAGGATTGCGGTCGCGTGAGTTATAGTTGCCTGCGCTAACTATAACGGGGCAATTTCATTGGTTTTTTATCAGTAAAATTTCCACTAACTATAACATGTGTGAAACCTATGGTTTTTTCAGTGAATTTGCAAGGTTTTTTAAATGCTAATTCCTAACTATAACGTGTGTGAAACCTATGGTTTTTTCAGTGAATTAGTACGGTTTTTTAAATGCTAAGTTTTTTTCCCTTATAATAAGCCCTGTACATTTGGTGGCCTACGGCCACCAAAAGCACAGGGGGTGGGGTAAGTGTGGATAGTGTTTTTTTCCATTGTAATAAGCCCAGCACATTTGGTGGCCTTCGGCCACCAAAAGCACAGGGGGTGGGGTAAGTGTGGATAGTGTTTTTTTTATTTTTATTTTTTTACCGTACGCTTACCGTAAGCGTACGGTAAGCGTACCCCGCGAAATTGCCGAAAAAAAAATAAAACCGTTTTTGCACTTGGGGGATGTTTGGGGACTCCCTCAACATGACTATGTGGGAGGGAGTTGTCAAAACAGCCCCTTTACATGTTTTTGGGCTTCCGATTTTAAAAATCTCTCTCAGTGCGAGAGACAAAATGGCGGCCGCCGCTTCCTGGTTTCGGCCGATTCGAATGTTTACTAAGATCTAAGAGCCAATCAGAATCGCGCTCGCGCACGCCACCGTACGCTTACCGTAAGCGTACGGTAAGCGTACCGTAAGCTGGCTCAGATATATATATTGATTTAAAGGCTATTTTCTCAGAATCTACTGAACAGATTTACACCAAACCTACAAAAGGCACTTCCTTGACCTAGGGACTACCTCTCTGCCAAATTTTGAGTAATTCTGTTCAGCCATTCGGGCTGTAGCTCGTTCTAAAGGTCCTATGGAAAAATGCATGGGAAAAACGCGTTTTGGGACCCCCCTTTTATCTCAGCCCCCGCTTGACGAATCCCCCCGAGACTTTCAGGGTAGGAGCGGAGCGTAGCGCCCCACCTATTTTGAGAAATTCGCGAGGATTCGTCGACCGGCGCCAAAGTTATTCAAAATAGAATGTTGAGGTTTTCCTATGGAAACGTGGTCCTAACTATAACTACCTACTGGCTATCGCCAGTAGGTAATATATATATATATATATATATACACCATTCAGGTTTGTTATTATTTTGGTAGTTATTTCGGTCCCTAATATTTTGGATGCACTATTTTTCTGTATTCGATACTTTAACATACAACCCCATCTACAGTAATGGTAAGGAAAGCCGCTGGAACACCTTAGTGCCACACAGGCCTTTCGCTCTATAGAATGGATCAGTGAGTTAAGGTAAACCCTTGCAGCTGGCCTTTGCTATTTTTCTTTAGCTCATGAGTTAAATCCCCTAAATGCCAACTGCCATTTTATCCTCCCAGGACCGATAAACTGACCACCATTAAAAGGAATTATTGCATCACCAGTTATGTGCAATACTTAGAGATGAAACAATTGCTGCACGAACTACTATGTTAAGAACAAATTATTATGTAGTTTAATATTATGATTAATAATCCTGAATTCCAGGTGCCCAAATCTACAGCCATTTCCAAAAGGCTGCCACTGCCCCATACTTTAGAGGCTCCAGTCCTTTCCTCTGCATCCATTCTAAATTCCAAAAACATTTATTGCAGGAATAGTGAGTGGGTGAACTACAGGAAACTGAAGGAAATGGGACTGTAGCTCAAGAGATCTTATGCAGCGTGTACGTGGTACTTAGTCCTACACCCCCTTCCCCAGCCTCCCTACTCAGGAAATATTGAATTGAATCCATAACCAAATGTGGAGGAAAACAGCATAAACCACTGGTCAAGTAGAGCTTGCATTCTTAAGGGTGCTAATGCTTAACACTTGCAGAAGGGGTGCTATGAAGCCAACTTGGCTGCCCTACAGATACGATCTGGCTGAATGTGTAACTGAAAAGGCACAAAGACTACATGCACATGTCTGCTTTTACCAAGAGTGAGTGAGAGGCCCTCTAACTGAGCAGAATGTCATAATGTAGGAAACAACCCAGTGGTATATTACACTCTTTTGAGTCCTATATTCAGGTATAAAGGACCCTAAAAGTGGCGACGAGGCTTTTTCATGTCCACCTGGCCTCAATTACCATTTAAAACCAAGAGCCCTTCGCACAGCCAGGTATGGAAGGCCTTCTCAGCGTAAGAAGAAGGCGAATGAAAATAAAGTACAGATCCTTATCTAACTTTACATAGGAAAATAGAAAGGATTTCTGGGGAAAAAAGAGCTGAGTCTAAAGCGCTACCTTAACCCCAAGAAAAAAAGTGTAAGGTTCTGCAGGTAGGGCCTGCATTTCACGATATCTGTCAGCTGAATCAATTATAATAAAACATGCTGTGTTCCAAAACACTAGTAATAATCCACTGGAGTGAATGTTTGCAAGCTATGAGCCACCACAGCACACAGACGCAGCCCATACTGGTTGTGCCACTGAACTGGGGGAGGCAAATGGAGGAAACCATCAAATGGCGCTTAGCCATAATGAAAGCACTAGACTTGAAATCCCGTAGACCATCTTCTCTGCTCAACAAGGATTGTATGACAACAACCAAATGTTTGACTTGGTCAGGTGGATGCGAAAGATTGATAATTGTTTTAAGAACAATGAAGGTGATTATCTTTCTTCATCAGACACCAGTGGCAACATCTTAGCCTTGCAATGTTGTTGGTGAAAGAGCCTCCCAAATGCAATTAAGATGTCAATAAGATCCTGACAGAGCCTTACCTTCCAGAAACTAGCCTGCTCGGGACTTCTAGGGCCCTCAGAATTATGAGCAAACCTTTACAAGAATATCCAAGTAGTACACCATCATTCCCAACTGAAACAGACGACAGAATTATTACACACAAATAGTTGTTTCACTGGCCACAGAGGATACGTTCAACCTCTGCTAAATTGGTGTCAATCCCTAGATTTAAGCGTGTGAATTGGGGTGGCAGGGACTTTGTGCTTAGGGTGTGAAAGACCTGGAATGCCTTTCCCTTTCACATCATAACCATGCCCAATCTTCTGGCCTTCAGAAAATGCCTGAAGACATGGTTCTTCTTCTCTTGTCAAATTACCCCGCAAGGTTTCCATGGCTTCGGCTACTTCAGCTAGTGCCACGATGTCTTTTTTGGTATTCAAGCACTTTAAAACAACACCTAACATAAAAGAACACCTAACGTGGTGTTGCGCTTTCTAACACCACAAACCAGCCAGCAAGATGACTTAGGGATATAAGCATTCACTGCTGACATCTTGCTGTAACATGTTGGTCACAAGGTAGAATATGGGCTGGGTTAATCACTCCTTAGAGCTTTTGATTAGATGAGCTGAGTACAACTAACATGGGTAATAGTAACACCTATTATTTACAGTGCTATAAAATGATAAAACAATTTCGTCGCTACATAGATACATTCTTTTGTACCCTAGGATAAGTGTTACAAGTCCTGCCGGGGTATCCACCCCCGTTGTTAATAATATCTTTGCAGTATTTATACATTTAAACAATCCCCAACTCCCCCCCACCCGTTCCTTCCTATTGTTTACTGATGACAGTATTTAGATCACAGATAGTTTTGAATGTTTCCTTCTACTCTGTTCATCACTGTACTTATTTGGCTTTTGAAAAAGCACAAACCAAAATGACCCTCGTCTTGCAGGTGTATTAGACTGGCCTACCTGGGCTCAAATCTCTACTTGCTCACATTGGTCAACTGTGTGATCCGACCTGAGGCCAGGAAACCTTTTACCTCACTGTCTGTGCCTCATTTTTTAATATATTTATATATATTTTGTTCATGCTGTGCTTGTTTCCACACTTCCGATTGCATAGATCAAAGACAGCTGGCGCTTAGACGCCTCGGCAAACACGCGCTTTACAAAAATTTCATTTCATTTTCATACGAATTAAGCACTTGGCTCACAAAGAGAAATGTTTTGCTTTTGACTGTAATACTTTTCTATATGTAGTGTGGCTTTCTCATTGGCACATACGACCTGCCATTTCTAGTGACGTCACTGAGGGTGATGGCATTTACAATAATGTCATATGGGTCAGATACAGACACTCAACTGCACCCCAAGAAATGCTGAAGTTGGCTCCTCGGACTACAATCAGGACATTTCTAACCCTGTTTGTGGAACTGTCCAGTTTCTGACGCAAAGCATCACAGCTCGTGCTGATTGAACACAATGGCCTCCCGTGCTTTCAATCTCCTGACGCGCAGCCCCGCCCCCTCGTACAATGTGCGCTATGTCTTCCCCAGCTCTGGGGATTGGCTTCCGTCTCTCGGCTGAAAGAGACATTCATTTCATACGTCACAGACCGAGGCTCCTCAGCTAGAGGCATTTGATGGCTTGACCTCGGTAAATACTTCGCATGCTTTCGACTGTTTCGAAGGCGCTTACACTTGCAGCACAATACGCGGATATGGCCGGACGTACAGCGAGCTGCAGTTGCTGGTTGTGGCGTTGACCTGTCTGACTGGAACCCTTTCGACAATGATGTGACATTAATGCGTATAAATAGCGTACTTGCCTCGTTTCTTGATAATAAAGTCCCACTAGTTGATGATGTTAATATTACTTAGACATAGGACCTTCCATGAGAGTTAAGCTTAGATAGACGCTGGGTTTCTTTCTTGCTACCCTTGCTGGCACTACACAGCATGGCAACACCACTCCTGTCCCCAAATTAATGCACAGCAGAACCTTACCTCCCCACCACCCCAGACCCTTTCCTAGGGCACAAGTGCTAAAAAACAACCTGGGGACTAACCAAGTTAGCTGGTTTGACAGCGACATCACGGCGTGTGACATCACACAGCATGACATCATATGTGACATCACAGCCCATCGCCCCACAGGAAGTGACTTCACATGAAGAGACATCAGATCCTAAGACCTCACACATGTTTATCAGGTCTATCATGAGTACATTTGAGTGTATTATAATATTTAACAAATTACATTTTGCATCCAGGATGTGCCAAAAAAGAGGCACAACCCAACGCAAAATATGGCCTTCAACTTATACATTTATTTTCTAAAACTCTGCCACAAACAAATTGGCAATACGGAGAAACTTGCAGTAAATCTGTTCTGCTTCATTGGTTGCAAAGTCCGCATTTCAAACTATCTTATGGGGTTCAGGCACCTGCTGCATACATCTTTTTGTGCGCAGTAAATCTCAGGGAATAATAATCAAAATGAAAAGATAATTTTGGAGTATAATGCACTTGCTGGAGAGATCTGTGTTTTGTCTAGTCTCAGTTTTGAGTCAAAGTAGCATAGAGGGTTAATGTGATCCTATGGGGAAAAATATTCACTGTATAGGTTCACTTACAGATTACTTACAGGACTGTTCTGGTCTTAAGGTAAGTAGGGGCCAAGGTACAAGAGAGCACCAACAGTTCAAGTTTACCTGCCCTAGGGTGTACGGGTGCAGAGGTGCTTTAAGCTGTAGTAGCCTTGGACACTACACGCTGAAGTCAATGAGGAAATGTGCCTGTAAGAAAAGGCTGCAAGGGGAGTCTGGGGTACGAGTTACTGCATCGGGTTCATGCCGCTTTGGATGAGACCTATCATAGCCTCAAACTCCGTTACAATCTAAAACTATTAGACATCTATTATTGTGAATATTTTTCAGCGGGAAGGAAGCGGGAGAACTTTTACATTATAGAATGCATATCTAATCAAAGCAAAATACTGGTCAGCCGCAATTCTTCGTCCCTGAGTGGACGCACTTATAGATGATGCCTTGTTCCACTGAAGGAAGTATACATTATCCAGTGATTCCCTCCAGATTATTACTCTGTTTCGAGAGTCTTCACAGATTTTTGGCTTGGATACAATATTGACTATTTTTAAGGACTTTTTGCATTGATCGCTTTTACGTGATCAGAACACTAACATTGTATCTTCCCTTCCTGATTTGATGAAAAATTCTAACATGTGAAGCCTTGAAGAAGTTATTTTTGTAACAAAACACGTCTCGGTTGTTTTTTCAATTATTGTCAACGGCGGGGCCACATGGTCTCATCTTCTACGTATTTATGAATGAGAATTGAACATTTGTTAAAAATCATTTGCTTGTAATTTGTGTCTTATCTCAGTTATTGGTTTTACATTTAATTGGATATTAAAAAGAATGCATAACGATCCAAATGTATGGATTTGTTTCCTGTGAGTTGATATATTTGATATTTTGTCTTAACTGAATGAGAATTTTTGATGACTAAAAGATATTTGTAGAGTGCCGAGGTATACGGGTTGATATGAACACAAACAAGCCTTGGTGTTTGCAACTGGCTCCGGTACCTCGGCTATTGGTGCAGGGCAGCTCCTGGAGGTCCTGGCATCTTTAAACTTGGTGGGGTGTCGGATTCGACCTCCTGGAGCACAAAGACTTTTTGTTGGGGTGCGGCTCCCTCATTAGGCCCGGGGATCAACAGAACCCTGTACCGGGCAGCTACAGTCAGGGCATGCTTGGGCAGGGAAGTGGCTTTTCCACTCCAAGGGAGATGCTGCTGGGTGGAGGAAGTGCTGGCCAGTCCTCCAAGGGTTTGGGGAGGCTGTTTCATTTCTGGACAAATCGGTGTCAGTGATTGTCAGGAGAGCAGCAGTCAGCAAAGGTTTTGCACCAAAGTAGATGCTGGTTCACAGTTTTGACATCTTCGGCTCTTCTTTGTCCATTCTTCTTCTTCAGGCAAACAAATGTGAATTCCTGCCACCTAAATACTAAATGTAGGGGTGTTAAGGTGAGTGAAGGGTAGTAGCCAATAAGCTACTTACCTCTGGGGTCACTACACCCCCTATATGGCCACTTCCTGTGGGGAGTGGGCATAACCCTGTCCCAGAGTTCCTAATACCACCAAAAACAAAATGGTTGAACCCTTTTTTGTGGAGTACATCAGGCAGCCCACCTTTAGGGTGTGACTAGCCTAGTGGTGCAACACGCCTACTTGCATAACTTATTTCCGGCCTGTCCTGGTGCCAAATGGGCCTTTGGGAAGGGGGTGGCATCTCCCAGGTCTGGGGAAGCTCGGATAACATATCAACGGTGGCAGGGGCTTTGAAGCCCCTGGCCTTGATGTGCAAAATCACTAGCCATCTGCTGGAGGAGGTGTGAACACCTTCCTCGGGAGCAGGCATTGTTTCTGGCCTCAGAGAGAACGGGCTCCCACCTGCAGTGAGTCAGAAACTTGTATGTAGTGGCAGGCTGGATGATACCAGTCAGCCAGCACACTAGATACTGGTAGGTGTTTAGGGCCCTCTGTGCATGTCATAATTAATCTAGTACTGACAACAGTACAGATTTATCAATACAAGGTGTTTGATACCAAACACCATAGGTTTCAGTAAAGCCATCATGTAGCTGGGGAACTCGTAATGACCAGTGCCCAGTGCATATACTTAAGAAGGATTACCTCTTCACCTGTACTATCTGGTCATTGGAGTAGACAGCACAGGGGCATATCCACACATGCAGATATGTCCTCACATGTAATATAATGCACCCTGCCTTAGGGGTGACTTACATATATTATATGTAGTGACTTTGCCATGGAAAACAGTGAGGGTGCCATGTCGTGTTTTCACACATGGTTTGTACCATGCCACACAGACTGCAATGGTAGTCTGTATGCTATTTGTATGGGGGTCCCTTAGGGTGGCATACATGCTGCAGCCCTTAGGGACCCTCGTTAGTACCCATGCCCTAGGTACAAGAGGTACCATTTACTAGGGACTTACAGGGGTGCTAAAGTGTGTGCCAACTGTATCACAATTAGACCATTTTACCTCTATTTAGGGGAAGGGGCACTAACGCCTGGTTAGCAGGGGCCCAGTACACATCAGTCAAAAAACATCAGTACCAGTTGCAAAAGTGGGGGTGACCATGGCAAAAAAGGGGAATTTTCCTACATGAAGCACATGTGACTCGTACACCTTGTAGCCGTCACTGTCTTATGTAACACATCCTGCACATTGGTTTACACGTCTATGATTTATTGTCAATGTATAATGTGTACGTGTGATGTACTGCACTCTGGCACCCTGGATAAGGATGAGTAGCACTAAAAAATGAATAAAACAAAATAGTGATATTGTTAAATTGTTGTTGTGTAAATACCGGTACAGACCAACATATCTGCCATTCTTACAGTGCATGCATTTCTCTTATATACAGAGACTGAACAGAGTCAGAAGCATGCCTCTCTTTTGTACATGTAAAGTAATAACAAGCTGGTTGCCTGTTTCCCCTCCATTGCATTTCAATCGAGGAGTGAGGCTTCAAATAGCTCCAAGCCCGCATACTCCCAGAAAAGGAGGCCTGATGGCCCCTTAAATTCGGCCTTTGTTATGAGCCTAACTGGAATCCGATAAGCCTCCTTTCCTCCTGCACGTTGCTGCTCGGAACCAAAGCAGACAGCGTGCAGCCACTGCTGGAGGTGTCTGAAACTTACACCAGGACAAGTTCGACACATTTCTGTGGGTCCAACCTCTTGGCAGGGTGGACGGTGTCCACCCTGTGAAAAGAGTGGGTCGACGCAATCTACCCGCATATACCCTCGACTTGTTCCCTGCCCTTACCTCTCCACTCCTATTTCCTGTTTAATTCAGTGCACGGCTTGATCCCTCTCCTCCTGTTCTCTGATTTACTTACCACAGAGTCTTACCCCTCTGCTCTTGTCTCCTGGTATGCTCACTGCAGAACCTGGGCTCTCTGCTTCTGTCCCCTGGTTACATCACAACATATCCATTATCTCCCCGACCCTACTGCCTGCATAACAGCCTACAGAGTCTGGTCTCTGCTTCAGTCCCCTGGTTAACTAACTGCAGAGCCATGCCTCTTGGGGCCTGTGTCCAAGTAAACTCATTGCAGAGCGTGGCCACTCTGCTCCTGTCCCTTGATTAAATCACTGCAAAGCTTTACGTCTTGCAGCTTGTCTCCTGTCTGTCTGTAGAAAGTGGCCTCTCTGTTCCTGTCCCCTGATTAGGTTACTACAGAGCCTGGGAATGTTTGTGAATTCCAGAAAGTTGGAAATTTACACATGCATGTAGGTGTAAATCTGCTTTAGCTTTCTGTTGGAATCGGGCCCATGGAGGACAGATCACAGTGTATTTGATTCAGGGCATTTGTAGGCATGTCGATTCAGACGCGTGAGAGGGAGGCAGGTTCATGGACGGTGGGGCAGAAATGAGTCAAAGATGAGTACAGTTTTGCCATGTGAGTGAGTGCCTCATCATATGGGATGAGTTGGGTGCATTATTTAATTAGAATCAAACTTTTGAATTGGCAACAAATTGGGTACACAGCAGGCTGCCTACAACCCACCACGGGCCGGCCGCGAGGTTCAAAATTTACCAGTGTGCCGATTCATGTATTTCAAGCTGAGGACCACAGAGGGGCATGGTAATACACAGCAAGTCACCTACAACCCATACAGGTCAGGCCACATTTGGGAAA
This sequence comes from Triturus cristatus, assembly GCF_964204655.1. NCBI lineage: Eukaryota > Metazoa > Chordata > Amphibia > Caudata > Salamandridae > Triturus > Triturus cristatus. The sequence continues at coordinate 1,047,982,463 of NC_140582.1, forward strand.
TATAGACGAGGGCCACTCCAGCTTATTAGAAAAGGAGCATAGGTCATCACAATCAACTTTAAATGGCAGTGAACATCGCCCCGTAGCGCTGGAGGCAGTAGAATACTTTTCATGCCAAAAGGAAAAATAAGAAAACACAGAAATAACCAAACTTGCTACAGAAACTATCCCTGGCACAACCCCACCCTCGTCCCTTCCAACTTAAGTGCACAGACTTTGTACAGGATTATATTTGGTCTTCCCTAGAGCTGAATGCCTGGAGTCCCCAGCATGATTTAATTAAAGGAAAGGGGAATAGAAAGAGAGGAACTGAGGTTCTGTTCTTACTGCTGGACTCAACCTGCACTGTAGAAGCATGGATTTATACAACAAGAAATAATTATTTTACTGTTTGTCTACTATGTCATCTGATTTACTTCGTAACAATCTCTGTATAACTCACTGTCTGTGGTTGCTGACAAATCTATCACTTTCAAGAGCTGAAGGAGATAATACGCTTTTGTAATAAATGCACACATTAGCCTGACCTTTAATGCATGTTCCTATGTCTGTAAGAACCTTCAGCAGGTTGGAAATGGAGTCTGTGATCTGACTGTTGCTTAACCCACACAGTACATCAACGGGTACGTACTAAATAGTCATTCGTATCAGGCTTTCACTTTTGGCAATTCACACTCACTTCCCAACCATTGGCAAAACCTTAATACCATTCATTATTTCAAATATAAAAAAGTCTGCACAAAAAGAGGATTCACTAAATCCTGTCATGAGTAGGCGCGATTGAGTTCGTAACCCTAGAAAGAATGACTCGAAGTATGGAGTTTGTAATCCTTGGCAGAAGTGCAAATCAAAGTCTAAATCCTTAGTCTCTAATTCTTATCCAGAATGTCATTAATTTACCATTAATGACATAATATTTACTGGACAATTTCAAACTGCATTTTAGGAAATCAAAACTCCTTATGACGAAATATGGGCAGAAGAAACATGAATATTGCTGGGATCAATGAACAAAGCCTCACCTATAGCAGTACTAGCTTTTAATTTTGTAAAAACAAAGATTCATTAGCTTCAATGTTCTTAAAAGCGAGGTTGCAGTTAAATTCTTTCTTTCTGATGGTAGTTTACACAAGAATGCAAACATGTTTCATTATATTACCGAAGAGGGCATGAAACAAATATGGATTATTACAAATTTTCCCTTGTTCCAAGCTCATCTGGAGGTACAAGGGTTGGCCTGTTTAGAATTGACCGTCACATGCTATGTCTGCAAGCTTTATCCCTCTGGCTGGATTTCCATGCGTAGCATAGAATGGAGGTTCGGAACACAAAAAAAGCTGAAGTATTCCATACCTACAGGGAGAAAGCTCTCAACACGCAAGGGACATTTGTGTTTTTTAAATTTATTTTGAAAAGCCAAACTCCTGCTTTGGGGGTTGTCTTCGGAAAATTAGAAAGTACTGATCCATGGAGCCAAAATGACGCTCCAGCTGCAAAAAATGAAGGAGTTGGAAAATAAATGTTATTTTAATTAGTTATAAGCAGGTTTCTACTAATAAATAGGTGTAGAGAGTGACAGAACACAGTACATAAGCCAAAAAATATTTGGTACCAACTCTATTCTCTAGAAAGTCAAACTGTTTCTTCCAGAAAGCAACTTCAGAACAGCGGTTCAAGCCCTCTTACTCTTGCATCTTTATGGTGGTAATGCCCTACTCCATAGTCACCCAGACTCCACATTGGCAACCCTCAGGGGCATCCTACTCGCTTCTGTGTGTCTCATTCAGGGCTTGAAGAAATAAGATCATATTATCCATGTCCTCATGGAACACCATTGTTTCCATTTGCTGGCCTGCACCAACTTCCCATTGTCTGCCCTTGCCCTCCTATAAACAGGGTGGACAGCTCCACAAAAGTAAATGGAACTTATTGTGGTACAACTGTTCTGTTTTGTTGTGGTGGGCCTCCCTGGGGAGGATGGGAGCTAGTTTTTTTCTTCTCTATGAATCAGTCTGAGTCGCTTACTCCAATAAGGACTCTGTTTCGTTGATATTGACCTAAACTATGCTGAGTGACTAAGTCTTATTATGGTTAACGTTCTATACCAGATGATAATACATGATGTATAGCGATGTTTCTCTGTTTGATGCAAAAGCATATATAAAAAAATCATTAACAAAGTCATTACAATCAGCACCCTCACTTCTCTTTTAGACAAGCTCACCATCTCTGGTGGTTCTCTGCACATCCACAGCCATAACACCATCAGACAACAGACCACATACTAAGAAGTGTAAAAAAGAAAAACAAGACAGAAGGCCTTTCCCATCTATGCACCCAGGATCTGGAAGAACATACCAGTATACTTCATGACCACCCCAAAGCTGCTCCAATTTTTGGAAAAGTTGAAGACTCCCCTCCTTAAAGAACACTACATTAAAGTCTATTAACCGCTCACATCCCAGCTTACTCTCCTATTTACGCATGTCTTTGACCATGTACAGCAATCCGCTCCCTATAGAAGCAACAATGCAAAAAATTGGAACACTGTTGGTGTCAGGACTATTACCCATTGGCTAAGTTGGCCCTTAGGAAAGCCCAGAAAATCTACTATACCTCTGTATCCCAGGCTAAAAGCCTTTATCATGTGGATCCCATAGCTCTGTCCAGAAATAACTCCAGGGAAATCTTTTCCATTTTGCAGAGCTTTCTGGCTCCTACAGCAGAGTCTATCACATTTCCTTCCTCGGCTGCCTGGTGCAAGAAACTCTCGAATTTCTTTACTGACAAGATTCGTACTCTCCAGGCATCTTTTAATATCGGCAACCACGCCGCGGCAGGGATCTTGCCTCCGGAGGTGCCGCCTGTCACCTCATTTACATCTCCATCTCTGGCGACCTTTACACCTATTGACCCGCCTGACTCACTGATGGTCCTCAAGGCCTTGAAATTGTCAAGAATTCCTGTCATGCGAGGGGAAGAAAACGGTAACCAGCGAAAACGGACTACATCTCCCAGGATGCTTAGCGGTTGAGCGGTTATGTAAACAGGAGAGCTGTTACATAACTCAAGGAAAACACGCCCTTAGGTAAACAGGAGAGCTGTTACATAACTCAAGGAAAACACGCCCTTATGTAAACAGGAGAGCTGTTACATAACTCAAGGAACACACACCCTTATGTAAACAGGAGAGCTGTTACATAACTCAAGGAAAACACGCCCTTATGTAAACAGGAGAGCTGTTACATAACTCAAGGAAAACACGCCCTATAAAGGGAGGAACCGGGAGGTACAACGCTGTCGGATATTGTGTTTACACCGACGTACCTGCTTAGTGAAGAGCAGTGTTCCGGAGTGGTGCTCCAGTAAGGCAAGAACGGAGGTAGGTCGAGTCGTTACTCCCTGGGCCGTGTCTTGCCCCATCGTCACCTGTGAAGGACCCGGAAGCTCTACCGGATAACCATTGAGCTTCGCTTTTTGACACGGCTGAGTCAAAGCGCAGTGGCGCTTTTGCTGGTTGGAGTCGTAACTCCCAGCCCGACCAGAGATACAGGGACTGCCAGCTGTACCGCACACCAGGAGGTGTTTGCCGCGTTACAGACTCGGAAGTCCACGGGATCGATCGAGCGGCTGCTCTCGGTTCAGTCTTCTTTGCTTGTGATTGGGGTATCGGTGACGCATCACCAGGAGGTGACTCCGCGTCCCGGTGCAGTCTGAGGAAGAGGTTGAGCGGCTGCTCCCTTCAGGTAGAGACCCCGGCTGGGTGTTTCCCTGACTCCTCGATTCTCCCCAACACTCTTCGTGCCCCTCACAGCCTACCGATTGGCATTGTCGGCCATTTCATTTCTGCCCTCTGTTGGCATACGCCGGGATCGGCGTATATGCAGAGGACGGTTAGGACCATCCGTGCTGTGGGCTGGTAACGTACTTAGCCTGGAGGATTCCAGTGACTATAACCTTTGTTTATTGCTTGTATTATTTTTGCCTTCATTAAAATAACTAAACCTTCACAAGTGGTTGCGTTCTCATTATCATGTCTGTTAAACGATCCTGAGACGTTCAGGGCGTTACAGAAATCAGGCTCTCCGTCTGACCCCTATGCAGCTAGGCTGCTGGCATTGGTCGCAGAGACAGTCAACCCAGAGGTCAACAGGCTCATCAACTTGTCCCTCCAGGAGGCTTTACTCCCTGCAACTTGGAAACGGGCCAAGATCTTGCCACTCTTAAAAAAACACTCACTGGGTCCGTTGAACCCAGTGAGTTAATGTCCCATCTCTCTCCTACCCGGTGTGACGAAAGTCTGCAAAAATGTAGTAAACAAACAGCTTACCGACTTCGTCGAAGGCTCTGGCCTACTCAATCCGGCCCAATCCGGTTTCAGAGCCTCTTATAGTACTGAGTCGGCTCTCGTTGAAATCTCGGAAGCCATTCGGGAATGCCTGGATTCTGGCGGCAGGGCGGAATCTCAGGTTTGGCCTGGAGTTGGTTGAAATCATTCCTGGAGGGACGAACACAACAGCTTTGGCTCCCTCCTTCCTCTTCCTCCCCTTAGATTGTAACCACAGGAGTGCCTCAGGGGTCATCTTTGAGCCCCCTTCTTTTTAACATATATGTCACTCCCCTGATTCAGTTGGCTGAAGAGCTTGGAGCCAAAATTATTGCATACGCCGATGATACACAGCTTCTGTTTACTTGGAAAAGAAACGAGTGTTCCACTTCTTTGGCAAAAAACTGTCTGACAGCAGTTTTTTAATGTCTCTCCTCTGCACAATTAAAATGCAATGAGGATAAATCGGAAATCCTCCTTTTCGGGAGTTTCCCCCCTCAGTTTAGGTAAGCACTCTGGCCTGCTGATTATCCCATACCTGCTTCAGCGGGGCGTCCCGCAAAAAATCTAGGGATTTGGTTTGAAGAGAATCTGTCTTTTACTACTCAGATTAAGAAGCTTGATGGGCATTGCTTCGGGATACTTAAATCCCTCAGAAAGTTTCTTCCGCTCCTCCCTAGGGCTGCCAAGGAAACGGTTCCTCCCGCCCTGATACTCTCTCGTATTGGCTATGCCAACGCCTTGTACGTTGGCTTGTCGCGCTATCTGCTGAATAGACTACAGGCAGTCCGGAACGCTGCGGCCAGGCTTCTTTTTAACATCCCTATAAGATCCAGCGTACGACAACATCTGCGCAAGCTTCACTGGCTGCCTGTGGCCGAAAGAGTTCAAAGCCCTTGTCCTGGTACGTTCTGCCTTGTATGGATCTGGTCCAATCTATCTAAAGAACGCTTCAGGTTCTATGTTCCTGCTAGACAGCTGCGCTCAGCTTCTAGCTCACATACCTCGCTTTCATCTTAAGAGAATGGGTGGCAGCTCTCTTGCTTTCTGGGCCGCTTCGTCCTGGAATTAGCTTCCATTCGCCCTTCGCAGCACCCAGGAACCCGTTCTCTTGAAAAAAAGACTGTTAACGTTTCTTTTCATCTGAATCGACCCATCCTTACCCTTTTTAGGCTTGCGCCGGTACACTCTTTGGAGTATCTGAGCTCCCTACAAGCTTCAATAACATAACATAACATATGTACATAAACACATAAGGTCAATTTACTGATGACAAGTGAAAAACACAAGTAACTGGAGCAAAGAATTTGGGAGCATATTGTAAATAATCTATAAAATATTGCAAAATAATGCAGGGTAAATCAGCCATAATTATAACATACAGAAAATAATAGATTCAGGCAGGCTGATGGCGGAGGTGGCCATTTGTTGGACAGCCTCCCATACACTAAGGGCCTGATTACGGGTTTATCGGTGCAGCGCCGGGTCCGTCCAGCCGCCGCACCACCAAACCCGTGGTCGGGCTGCCCGCCAGATGAGTGCTTCTCTTGTCTGGGGGCCTTTATTTTGATGTTCCCAAGGCAGTGCCTCAGAAAATGGGCACTGCAATGGAACGCCAAAACAGGTCCTGCACAGCATGGACTGTAAAGTACATGCTGTGCAGGAACTGGGGTGCATGCACATAGGAGGGCACATGTTGTGCCCCCCTGTGCGTATCCACATTTTTTTTGTTTAAATCTGTTTTTATTGTTTTAAAAGAAAACACTCTTTGGCAGCATACATTACATACAGGAATTCGTAAGCATGTGCAGGTTATTGATCCGTACTTGGGCCGATAGCTACTGTAATGTAACATGCATTCAAACTATACATCAACCGCTACTCACTCCAGAGCTAACTGCATTGTCTTTAACAGTTCTGGTGCAGTCTCACAAGGAGTGACAGGAGCAACCGTGCGTCAACCATTGATCTGTACATGTAAGCATATGCCGCCCGCTCAGTTCAGGTACTTAAAACAGACGAGTTACATACAATTCAAAAGAACTAATCATAACAATGGCAGCGTGGACGATTTATACATACTTGGCTCTCCCCCTTCTACCACTATCACCGCACCCTCTCACCCCCCGGGGTCACTTGTGTGCGCCTCAGCTGTAACCGCCCCTGTGTGTTTGCAGACGCCCCAGCGTTGGGCCAGAGGAAGTAGGGTTATACTATCCCGTCAGTGAAGCAGCCCGCGGCGCACCCTCGCTCGTGCAGACACTGCCTACCAACCCCATGTGCCCCGCGCGACCCTCCCCTTTCAAGGCGTCGGGGCTCCCCGAGCAACTGCTCCCATCAGTCCGCCATGGGTTCCTTCTGCAGCCCCAGAGTTTCCTCCCTCCGGATAGCGGTCCCCTCTGCCCTAGCCCAAGCCTGAAATGAGGAACTCCATGCCCGCGCATGCGGCGGTTCATGTGCCTTCCATCGCCTCGTAATAAGATGTTTTGCTACTACGAGCCCCAGGTCTAGGAATCGGGACGTTACCTTGTCTTTGTGTGATCTTTTAAAGTGGTGCAGAATGTGTTCGGGCCAGTCTAATGGGATGGTACGACCCACACTCCCCTGCAACAACCCACTGACTACTCTCCAATAGTCGCCCAACCCCGGACAGCTCCACAGCATGTGTAAGAACCCCGCCCCTAGTTCACTGCACCTAGGGCACATTGCGTCAGTGCGATGAAAGTACCTGTTAATCAACTCTGGTGTGAGGTAAGCCCTGTGTACAATGAATAACTGGATTTGGCGGAACCGCATGTTCCTGGGGATACGCACTGGACCCTTAAGGATCCTCTCCCACTCCTTGTCTGCTAGCGGCCTTCCCAGGTCCAAGTCCCATTTGGCGCGAAGCCGGTCCAAGCTAATCGCCGCCTGCTCCCTTAGTGAAGCCGCGAACCAGCGGATCAGATGCCCACCTCTCCCCATGACGTGCAGGTATTGCATGGTTAGGTGCTGGCTAGGCTCTGTGGTCATGTCCCCCCATTTGGCAGTCAATCTCGCTATCAGTGAGCGGTGCGTCAGGAACCCACCGGGCGGGAGCCCGTCCTCCGACACTAGGGTCTCGTATGGTATAAGCTCACCCTCCCGATACAGATCCCCCAACGTACGCACGTCGGCTTCCCACCAGTCCACCAGTGCGGGGGCCGCGAGCACTCCTCCACCACCGGGGGAGCCCTCCAATGGTATTGCCGGCGCATATGGGACAACAGTACGAGTGAGGTATAAGGCCCTCCGGAAGCACCTGTGTGCCACTGCCAGAAGGAGCGGCAGCAGACGCGTGACTGTGGTAAGGGGATGAAAGGATCTAGTTATACGCTCCAGTGAGTAAGGCTCCATTACTGTGGCTGTATCATCCCTGCCTCTATCAGCCAACCAGCGGGCCACCCATTGCAACTGAGCGACCAAGTAGTAGTGTTCGAAGCAAGGAGCGGCTAGACCACCCCTGGCTGTCGGCAGGAACAACTTCGCGAGCGCCAACCTGTGTCTGGCAGCGCCCCAGACAAAGTCCCGTAGCATCTTATTGAGTCTACCAAAAAAGGCGGGGGGAATATACGTCGGCAGGTTAGCAAAGTAATACAGGAGGCGGGGAAGCATGACCATTTTGGCGAGCGCCACCCTGCCCGTAGTCGTCAGTGGGAGTGTGCTCCAAAAGTTCACCTGCGACTTAAGCGCCGTGACCGCCCTTCCCAGGTTCCCATCAAATAGGTCAGCCGGGCAGCGGTAAATTTGCATCCCCAGGTATCGGAAGGTGTCTTCCTTCCATTGGACCAGCGTACCATCCAGACAATATCCCGGGTCCTCGGTCCCGGCACTAAAAGCGTACAGACAGGATTTAGCTGCGTTCACACGGAGCCCCGAGATAGTGGCGAATGTCCGCTGTATGCTGAGGCAGCCTCTCCGGCATGCACCCTACATCCTTAACATAGACTAACAGGTCGTCAGCATAGAGCGACACTTGGTGAATGGCGTCCCCCAGCGGTATACCATCCCCCAGGGTCGCCCGTATAGCCGACGCCAGGGGCTCGATCACCAGGGCGAACAGCAGCGGGGACAAAGGGCACCCCTGCCGGGTGCCGCGGCCCACCGGTACCGCCTCCGAGACGTAGGGGCCCAGTCGAACACGGACTGTGGGACTCCTGTAGAGTAGGTCGACCATCCTGAGGAATCCCCCGTCCAACCCATATTGCAGCAACACCGCAGACAGGTAGCCCCACTCCAGACAATCAAACGCCTTCTCCAAATCTAGGATCAGGCATCCCGCTCTGGGCCGCCTGTGCACGGCCTCGGTTGCCACCCTGAAGTATCTTCGAAGGTTTAGCGACGTGGACCTCGCAGGGACAAAGCCGTTCTGGTCTGCGTGCACCAAGTGAGGGACCACTGGTGCCAGCCGCTCCCCCCTGTGCGTATCCACATGGCGTGAGGCGCCAGGGTGCCTTTTGTTTCCTCTCTGCCACGGTTTTCATGGAGGAAGAACCACCATGAAAACCGTGGCGGAGAGGAAACTTATGATTGGCTGAACAGCGGCGGACCCGCCAAGCATATTATGCCTCTACACCACCGCACCACCACCAGGGAACGGCGGTTCCCTGGCGGTAGTGGTAGGACAATGGTGGTTCGACTGCCCTAATAGTAATAAAGCGATCGGAAGACCACAACCGCTGCGCCCCCCCAAGTCTGGCGGTCCGTGGACTACCAGACTCGTAATCAAGCCCTCAATGTCTCCCTAAAGCTTGAAGTAACTTCCTCAAAGGTTGATCAGGCACAGCAGGAGGAAGGCCTTTGGCAAGGAAAGAGCTATGGTTTTCCAACCACCTTTTACAACACAACGTTTCAGTTATATCATACTACCAAATAAGAGGGAGACATTTTATGATTCCAAAGCCAATCAAAATACTTTAAAATGTGTTCAACTTTATTGAGCTTACATTAAAATGTACAATGTAAGCATATCTGACAGTGGGTTGTGTGCAAACAAATTCCATAAACCTTTGGATGGAATGCAGACATCGTTTTTCTAGGACGAGAGATGTACCCTACGAGCATGATTTTGAGTGTATTATGGTAATATTACCTACCTCTGCTCTTTGGCGATTTTTCTGCTTTGTCTCTTGCAGTCGCTGTACTTCCTTTGGTGGTTTATAGGTGGATACCGGAATCTAGGTAAAAATGAGACATTACATAACTTGAACCAATTGAGGGAATAGTCAAGGACTTGAGAATAACATCCTCCATTGTACTGAACTCACACTTTAATAATCAATATTGTGTTAAAAATATTTTTCATCTGGTTAAGTTTGCTAACAAATGTACAGGAAAACAAGTTGGAATGTTCTATAGATGCAGACAAATCAAAACCATAACAAATGGACACAGTGCATACCTAATTTAATTTATTACATGAAATATGATGACAAACATTTTTGATGCATAGAAAACAACAGAAATATTGAAGTCGGAGGGCTAGGAGTGTTTTTGCTCCAGTATTCCAAGTAGATGCCTTATTTTGCACCCTCTGGGGCCAGTTTAGGTGAAGCCTCTCACGAGGACCTATTAAAACTGAGGCCAGGTCCAGCACTGAGGACAGCTACCCTGTATGGAAAGGAGTACAGATGAAGAATCTGCCTTCACTCCAACTGGTTTTAGCAAATTCGCACCTACCCAGCTCAAGCCATAATAGCGGCAGATGTACAAGAAAGGCGACAACATCTGTAACTGCACATTTTACACGCCCCAGCCTATGTAGCGATAAAGGAAAATGGACAAGAAGAGAACTTCATCAATAACTTCACGTTCCACACCACCCCAGCCTAACCCATGACATAGGGAGATGGACAAGAATGGGATATCATCAGTAAGTTCTCAATCCCCATATCAATAGATATTGGCATTGTCAGGCGTTGGTGCTTGTCAATGTACATGTAAGCAGCCTAAAACAGTAAGAGTTATTGAAAGCAGGCAGGAGTGTAATGATTCATCTAGGATCCCTCTCACAAGTGTTGTGCCTCTAGATGTAAAAGTGCCAATCTTTACTATCTATCTCTGTTCTGGAGCCTTACCAATGACACTCACCACTGATTGTAATCTACTTTAAGAGGGAGAGGCCATGATGTTTAGGGAGATGATAACTACAATCACCAATGAGATGAAACATGAAGCAACCATCTTCCCACAGTCAGCCAAGCCTGCATCCACCTTTCACACATCAGGAGGGTTACGAAGAGCCAATTGTCCATGTAAAAGTAACCCTCTCACAAGCAAGGGGTTCACCACTGAACTGACAGTCAGGGTAATCAGATGATTGTTAGCTATTAAGGCTTCTTTCATTGAGATGCTTTCCATCCCTCCCGAGTTCTGCTTTCATTTACCTCCTTTATACAACACCTGTAACTATAAGGACTGATATTAGGAAGTGGTGAGTAGCAGTTTGCAGAAGATGGAAAAAGATAGCATATAATACGTTTATTGGAAGCTATTTCTACAGCAAAACTGTTGCTGGATTATCTGACTCTGGTCTTATGTTTCGACAATGACTCGATCTGTCATTACTTTATCTGACAAGTGCTACTGATTATACGACCTTTTGATCTGTAAATTAGCTTGGATTATCCATATGTTGTTTTTTACCTGAAATGCCCTTGCCATGTGTTTTTTTTTATTATAAACCTTTTTTATTGGCATTTATATATTGGTACATACATACAACAACACATCTCGTAATGCGATTGATATAGACATACAAGCAAGAGCGCTCAATCGCGCCTTATGTGGACTTCTGAGCATGTAAGCCTAGGGTATGTAGGCCCCCACTTAGTCAATGAGCTGACAGCAGTCCCCCGAGGCCTGTGCCGAAGTATACCCAACCAGCTTGCGTGGTGGTCGCTGCGCCTTGCTGGGGCTGTGGGGTATGTCTATTCCCCCTTGTATTTTATCATAGGAGCTATGGGATTGCAGCCACATGTTAACCATAAACAAACTGGGGATATAAACAACCACAATGGACCGCACTCTTCCACCCCTAACTATTTTCTCTACTGAGGAGGGAAGTTATCCTGAAACCCGAGCCATGTCTCGGGCGATATTTTAAAACCCGGGACATGTATCGGGTCTAGAGATCATCAGTTCAACAAGTACTTACTTGCACCCACTGGGGTGAACCACTCAAGAACTCCATCAGAGATCATCAGTTCAACAAGTACTTACTTGCACCCACTGGGGTGAACCACTCAAGAACTTCATGTACCAGCTTCCCTTGGGGCGACCCGGAGGAGGAGCTAGCGGAGTGCGGTCCATTGCGGTAGTTAATAAAAATGGCTCCCTCGAGCTTTGAGCTGACGAGCTCCTGGACGACGCACCTGCGTGCCTGTGCGGGCACTGAGGCCCTTGACGGTTGCTTGGCGGCCCCCTCTTCCACCCCTAACTATTTTCTCTACTGAGGAGGGAAGTTATCCTGAAACCCGAGCCATGTCTCGGGCGATATTTTAAAACCCGGGACATGTATCGGGTCTAGAGATCATCAGTTCAACAAGTACTTACTTGCACCCACTGGGGTGAACCACTCAAGAACTCCATCAGAGATCATCAGTTCAACAAGTACTTACTTGCACCCACTGGGGTGAACCACTCAAGAACTTCATGTACCAGCTTCCCTTGGGGCGACCCGGAGGAGGAGCTAGCGGAGTGCGGTCCATTGCGGTAGTTAATAAAAATGGCTCCCTCGAGCTTTGAGCTGACGAGCTCCTGGACGACGCACCTGCGTGCCTGTGCGGGCACTGAGGCCCTTGACGGTTGCTTGGCGGCCCCCTCTTCCACCCCTAACTATTTTCTCTACTGAGGAGGGAAGTTATCCTGAAACCCGAGCCATGTCTCGGGCGATATTTTAAAACCCGGGACATGTATCGGGTCTAGAGATCATCAGTTCAACAAGTACTTACTTGCACCCACTGGGGTGAACCACTCAAGAACTCCATCAGAGATCATCAGTTCAACAAGTACTTACTTGCACCCACTGGGGTGAACCACTCAAGAACTTCATGTACCAGCTTCCCTTGGGGCGACCCGGAGGAGGAGCTAGCGGAGTGCGGTCCATTGCGGTAGTTAATAAAAATGGCTCCCTCGAGCTTTGAGCTGACGAGCTCCTGGACGACGCACCTGCGTGCCTGTGCGGGCACTGAGGCCCTTGACGGTTGCTTGGCGGCCCCCTCTTCCACCCCTAACTATTTTCTCTACTGAGGAGGGAAGTTATCCTGAAACCCGAGCCATGTCTCGGGCGATATTTTAAAACCCGGGACATGTATCGGGTCTAGAGATCATCAGTTCAACAAGTACTTACTTGCACCCACTGGGGTGAACCACTCAAGAACTCCATCAGAGATCATCAGTTCAACAAGTACTTACTTGCACCCACTGGGGTGAACCACTCAAGAACTTCATGTACCAGCTTCCCTTGGGGCGACCCGGAGGAGGAGCTAGCGGAGTGCGGTCCATTGCGGTAGTTAATAAAACTGGGGATATATAAACTGGGGGTGCATTGTGTCACAGAGGATGAGCACTACTAATCTTGCGCCTGAGAGCTATACCATTGCAAGGTATGTTGTTGGGGTTACGTGGGTGGGATGGGGGCAGAGGGAGGCGGGAGCGCTGATCACTGCCCATGCGAGGGCGTGATGAAGGAACAGTCGCAGTATGCAATTGCGACCCGCCAGGCGTCTGGACCCCCTGTACATCTCCCTGGGTGGACTCATGGGCCATGGGAGCCCCGGGGGAACCATCGTTCGTGGTCCCGCCACCGTTATCGTTTCCTGCGCGAAGGAATGCAGTAGCATGGCCCAGGACAGGGAAATCGGGTGTTTGCGAAGTCCCTGGGCTTCCTCCGCTTGGAGTAGCTCTTCCTCTGCCTTACCCCACTTTTTGACTGCGCCCACCCATGCCGCTAGGGGAGGCCCCTCCGGTGTCTTCCAGTGCATGGTGATGCACCGTTTGGCCAGGAGGAGCACCAAGGAAGTAAACCGCCTCTCTACTTTCATGTGCTTGTGTCGCTTGTGGATGCCCAGGGTGCTAGCCTCCCATGTATATAGGTCCTGTAGCCCCGTGACCATGCGAAGGGCGGTGTGGATCGCGTGCCAGTAACTGTAAAGCGTCGGACAATCCCAGAACATGTGTATGATAGAGGCAGTGGGCTCCAGGCACCTGGGGCAAGCAAACAAGCTGTCAGGGAAATACTTCTGCAATTTTTCGGGAGTGAGGTATGCCCTATGCAGGATGTTCAATTGTATATTCTAAAAGCGGTAATTGCGAGATACCTTCTTGGTATGCTCAAGGGCCCTGGTCCATTCCCTGTCATGTAGTGGTCTGCGAAAGTCTGTTTCCCAGTGTTCTCTGAGGGGTGCAAGTGTGGGTTGTTTTAGAGTCCGTATGGCTTTATAGATCCAGGTGACTAATTGGCGCCCTGGCCCCATCCGCTGGATCGCATGGATTACCGGATGCGTGGGGGGTTCCGTGTCAATCGCGCGCCACTGCTTGCGGCAGTCTGTTAGGAGCTGTCTATACAGTAGGAACTGTCCCCTGGGAAGTTCGAAGTCGTCGACAGGCGTTTCAAAAGTCTACAATTGTCCCTCAAAAAACAACGCCCCCACCTCTGTCACGGCGTGATCCGTCCATGTTTGCAGCAATCTCTCTGTGTAATGTACTCGGCCCTTGGGGAACCCTATCAGTGGCAGAAGTGGGGAGTACAGGGGCACAGCCCGATTCATACGATGAATACGTGCCAGACAGGCGCGCGCAGTCATCACTCGGAGGGGCTTAGTCGGCAGCGGCGCTGCCCCTAGTAACAACATACGGTGAATAGTAGGGGTTTGAATGTGCCCTGTCGTAGTGATCATTTCCCTCTGTGCCCGACCCGCCGTCCAGCGAGACACCCACTGCAGCTGGGCTGCCAAGAAATACGCCTCAAATGATGGGACCGCTAGCCCACCTTGGTCAAGGGGCAGCTGCAGTTTTGCCAGAGCAATATGCCGGCGGCCAGAGCCCCAGATGAGGGTCCCCAGCAGGGCGTCGAGCTCACGAAATAGGGATCGTGGGGGGACTACCGGGAGATTGGAGAAGAGATAAAGCAGGCGCGGAACGAGGATCATTTTTGCGACCGCTATCTTCCCCGTGACCACCAGTGGAAGGTCTTTCCAAAAGTGGACAGAGGATCGAATGCTAGCCAGCAGTTTGCGGTAGTTCCCCTCGTATATATCCTGCGGTGTATGGTATAGTCTAACTCCTAGGTAGCGAATCGCTTGGGGGCACCACGAGATGTCCACGTTACCCATTCGTATTTGACAGTGGGGCATAGCCTGCACCAGGGGATAGACAGTGGATTTGGGCCAGTTGACTTTGAGTCCCGTTACTTCCGCAAAGTCTTGTAGGATACGCAGTATAGGAGTTTAATCGGCTGTAATATCCCGGACATATATAAGCACGTCGTCAGCATATAACGATACTGAGTGGGTGGAATCGCCTATTGGGATACCCCACTCCTCACCCGCGGCGCGGAGGAGAGTCGCCAAAGGCTCCATCGCCATGGCGAAAAGTAAGGGGGAGAGTGGACATCCTTGTCTGGTGCCACGACGGACTGGAAAGGAGGCCAAAATAAGGGAGCCTAGTCGCGTTCTGGAGCTGGGCGCGGAGTAGCTGAGCTGAGTGTAGGCTTGTAGCCTGGGTCCAATGCCCATGCGTTACAGGACCCGAAACAGGTAGGCCCACGAGAGAGTGTCAAACGCTTTTTCGAGGTCCAGCACCAGACATGCTGCCTGGGGGAACCGATCCCGTATCTGGTCCTGGACGTGGAACAGCCGCCGGATGTTATAAAAGGTATGCCTGCCTGGGACGAATCTGTTCTGATCCGGGTGGATGAGCTGCGGAAGGACCGTAGCGTACCTATCCGCCAGGATTTTCCCGTAAATTTTATAGTCTGCTGGCAATAAGGCTATGCGTCGATAGGAGCCCAGTTGGTGAGGGTCCCCACCGGCTTGAGAAGGGACACTATGACTGATTTGCACATGGATTGGGGTAAAGCCCCCTCGTCTAGGGCTGCCTGGAATTGTGACTCCAGCTGGGGGACTAATTGGGATGTGAAGGCGTGATAAAATTCTAGCGGAAGGCCATCTAAACCAGGGGCCTTGTGGGTAGCTAGCGCCTTCATTGCGTGCCTAATTTCGGTCGCCTTGATAGGCCCGTCGAGGTCTTGGCGTGTGTCAAGATCTATGTGGGGTAGCTGGAAGCGATCTAGAAAATCGGAAAGGATGTCGTCCAATACCGGGGGGGGGGGGGGGCTGGCATATAATAGCGTGTAATGCTCCTTAAAGGCTTTGAGAATCAGGTCCTGCGAGTATAACAGAGTGCCTTGAGCATTACGAATGGCCGTGATGGGCGGAAGGGTCGAATTCTGCTTAACAAGCCATGCTAATAACGTGCCCGCCCGGTCGCCCTCTTTATGGACCCGAGCTGCATACGCCGCAAAATTATATCGGCGCATACTTGCCAGCGCCTCCGCGTAGGCAGTCTCGGTGCCAGCTATCTGAGCCGGCGTGGCGTGGCGTTAGCCGGGTTGGTCTCTTTGGTAAGCTCGGCTAACGCTTGTTCCGCCTTCTGGATGTCCCGCTCCAGAACCCGTCGGACTCCCGTGATGTGGCGAATGCAGGTACCACGCATTATGACCTTGAAGGCATCCCACTCCTGCGCGCGTGTAGTGGCCGTGCCTGTGTTCTCCTGGAAATAATGGCGGATGTGGTCCGCTAGAGTTTGCTTAAAAACCGGGTTGTCGAGACTATCCCTAGCGAGTAGCCAGTTAGGGACAGGAGGGTGTGGCGGGCGCCATCGGATCGTTATTGTGTGGGCGTCATGATCTGATATGGTTCTACCTAAATAGTCCATGTCTGAGATGATAGGTAGGATGGTAGGGGAGCAAGGGAAACAGTCCAGGCGCACCCTAAGGTCATGAGGTCTTGAGTGGAACGAGTCTGGTGGTAGGATTCCGGGTTCGCCAAGCATCCACAAGGGACCAGTGTTGCGCCCATGTTGCAAACCGCTTTGCCTGCACTACAATGGGGGATGTCGGATGGGGAGGATGGGACCTGTCCAGTGCTATGTTTTGCAAGCAGTTATAATCCCCACCCAGGATCCAGGGTACTTGTGTGTATGTGCTTAAGGGAGTGGACAGCACATCCCAAAATTTATTTTGGTCGGCGTTGGGCCCATAGATGCTTCCCAGTAGTACTGCCTGACCATCCAACCGGCCTAGTAATAAAACGTATCGGTCAGCTGGATCAATTATGTGAGACTGTTCCTGAAATGGAACCCCGGGACGTACCCATATGAGGGTGCCCCGGGCGAAGGCCGAATAATTTGTGGCACATATGGTTCCCCTCCATCGCCTGCGCAATTTCACCACCTCGCCTGCTGTAAGGTGCGTCTCCTGCAGAAACGCAATTTGTGCTTGGTAGCACTTGATGTATGCATATATGGAGTATCTCTTGCGCGCAGTATGCATGCCGCACACATTCAGTGTAAGAATTGTGGTTCTACCAGTGTGTGCCATCGGTGCACGTGTACAGCGTATAGCGCAGGATGGGTCAGCGGGCTCCCCCGGAAGTACCAAGCTCTGACCCATTCTCTCCATGCCCGTACCACTAAGATGTCAGTGCAGCTGCTCAGCGACTTGTGGACTAGGACACAGTGCAGAAGATTTGTGTTCAGGGGGAAGGGAAAACTGGGGTGAGGCGAAAATAACCTGCCCCAACGCGGGGGACCTATCGTCATAGGCGATACGTCCAAACTAGCTCTCAATTGGTGCGAGAGCATTAACATAATATAGAGGTGTCGGCCCATGTCCGCTAGGGGTCTCAACATGTGGGCTATGCGCGCTATCTGTGACTAGCTGCTGGTCTGCCTATTTGCATCTGGGGATAGTAGGCCCAGAGGTGGCGAGGGCACGCGTGCAGCGCGGGAGCTATCAGTATCAGTACATAGAAGGCATCTCCCCTCTCCATAAATGCTCAACATGTTGCAAGGGTCCAGTAATATCAGGTCGTCCGCTGTTCGCGGGGTGACCGAGGTTAGAGCCACCGAGTCCACCCCGGACTGCGTCGCCTCGCTGTCCCCCTCCTCCTCTGACGTAAATATATGGGGGGCACGTTCAAGGTCTGTTGCTGGGGAGGCGGGACAAAGCCCGCTGACGCTTTCAGGGCCTGGCACCTCTCCTGAACTATCTGCTCCAGGTCCGGGGACCCCAGGGTATGTGGTAGCGATGCGGGGGCACCTGGACGGTTGTGCCTCCGCGAGCATTGTCTTCTGGGGCCCGTTACTCTCACTCGTTGTTCCTGGGTACGCTCCGCTCGGTGGCCCGCGGTACAGTACTGGTCCGCCCAGACATTCGCCTCCACTGGGGTTGTAAAGAAGTGAGTAATGCCATTGTGTATGATTTTAAGACGGGCCGGGAAAAGCAGTGAGTACTGTATTTTCTCCGCCCGTAGTCGTCGTTTCACCTCCAAAAGGAAACACCCTTTGGCGCTGGACTGCTCGAGAGTAGTCAGGGAAGAGCATGATGATTTTGTTCTCGACTCGGAGCGGTCCCGACTGCCGGGCCACCCGGAGCACCGCATCACGGTCTCTGAAGTGTAGAAATTTGGCCAGCATTGGATGCGGCGGGGCTCCCGGCTGGGGGCGACGCGCTGAAACTCGGTGCACCCTTTCAATGGAGAAGTATGCTGTGCGGTCATCACTGGGGGTGAATGATTTAGTCCAGGTCTCCATATACTCCACTGAGTCAGATCGTTCAATTTCCTCCGGCAGGCCAAGGACGCGGATGTTGCAGCGTCGTGACTGCCCTTCCAGGTCATCGATGCGTTCTTCCATGGTGGTCATGCGACCCATCAGGGTACGCATCGAGTCCTGGTGTGTCTGCACCATAGGTTGGATGTCGGCGACCGCTCTCGCGTTGTCTGAAACTTTATCCGATAACTTAAGCTGTTCATCGCGGAGGAGGCTGACGTCCGTGGTGAGGGTGCCCAGCTGGTGTTTCAGGGAGAGCCGCGACTGCTCTATCGCCGCCAGCACCTTGTCGAGCTTGGCCGATAGAGAGGTATTCCCCGACGATCCAGTGGCTTTGGAAGCACCACTGGATTGGCTGGCCGGAGCCTCTGACGCAGCCCCGGGGGCCGGCCTGGCCGCCCTGGGTTTGCCCATACCGTCCATGGGGGCCCCGCAAACGTGAAGAGGACTCTTTAACAGGGCGAGGCGCAGTCTTAGCCGATGATGGGCCCCCCGGCACTGTGTTCCGTTGCTGCGCAGTACTCTTATGCAAGTGTGCAAGAGTCAACCGCGGGCGTCAGGTGCCCCGGCAGGTGAGTGTCGCCCATTGGACAGGCGGGGGTGTGGCAAACTGTGTGGTTGCTCCAGTGATAGAGTCTGCCGGCGTTACGTAGCCGCAGGGATACCAGCGGCCTCTCCTGCTGGCGGGGGCCCCGTCCCTTTCTCTGTCCCTGGGGGGCCCCAGGGCGAGTTCTCCCGCCCGGACCTGTGATATCTCAGCTGTGAGGCCGCCCCGTTCCAGCGCGCGGCAGCAAGAGGCGAGATCAGGGTCAGTGCACCACTAGTCCTCCACGGCCTCCCTCAGCTCCCGGAAAGTCCATGCGGGCTGCTACAGTGAAGTCAAGTGCCGGGGTAAAGCCTCTGGGCCTCAGCAATCGTCGCCCCATCCACCAGGGCCCACCGCTCTCCTATGCAGACTGCTAGGTAAAAGCGTGATGGCCCGCCATGGTGGAGTCAGGCAGGCCACCTCATGGCCGCGAGTGACAGCAGCACCTGCGAGGCATATACATAGCGTTTCACCAAGTCCCCCTCACCGTCGCGCGGGCTCACCTCTGCTCCAGTGGCCGCCCGGGGTCCAGGAATGCACCCGCTTCCGGAGCAGCCGGCGACAGTTCAGGGCCTCCAAGAGTGCACTGCCCGGCCTCCCAGGCAGATAGTAGACGTGTCCCCTGCGGCCGATTCAGGCAGAGGTGGCGCTCCTCAACAATGCGTGCCCCCCGATCGCCACTGTCTCATGCGGGCCGCGTTGTGCCTTCAGTGGGCCCCAAGCAGGGGGGGGGGGGCCTCCGCCGCACACCAGGTGACGCCGCAGGAGGGTGTCGGCACCAGTGAGCAGCCGCGCCTCTGTCCCTGCCGTCCACCGGAATGCCCAGGCAGCTCCCTCAGGGTCGGAGGTCCGGGATTACTTTCTCCGATGCGCCCACACTGTCCATGTCCCCTCCGCTATGGCCGGACGCAGGAGGCGGCGCCGCAGGGAATCCTCCGGGTCAACAGCCAGGGCGGGGAGTTGCAAGTCGAGCGGGCGCCATCTTGTGCTCTGCGTGCCCGCTTCGCCGCAAACTCCGCGGGGCCAAAGCTGCATTTGGAACGTGGGCACCGGGCGACACGCGCCGCCAGGAACCGCCAGGTGTGGGCAAGAACCAGCCAGGCTCATCGAAACCAGCGGGCTGGAATGGAGCCTCAGCGAGACACGTCCGTCGCGGTGGCCATCTTAGCCACGCCCCCCGTGCCCTTGCCATGTGTGACAGCAGTATCCAATATAGTTGGAGACATCAGAGTAACCTTTAAAAGAAACCTAACTCTTCAAGCAACACAAGCCCCTTTCCAATTTCTTATTAAAGTTTAATTCCTAATCATACAGTGCTGTTACAATTTTAGTGAGGATTCTTCTTATTGTTGAAAATAAAAATCCTTCATTTTCTTTCTGTTATAATGAGTTCCTTAATAAATGTGTCTTCGTCTTTGCCTATTGCTCTTGGTGGTGGTGGCCGGTGGTGATCCTGACACGTGTCATTGAGCATACTGGCTTGTATGGAGTAAAAGGTAAAGAAGCCTTATACTGGATGAGGGACCTGACCTCCCAGGTAATTCAAAGCCTCACTAGGGCGGGACCAGAGAGAGGCAAATCCCAGCTCCAGAGGCCAAGACGATAATAGAGAGAGAAGGGATAAAGCAAGACTTCCAGGATACTGTAGAAAGGTGAAAGGAGGAGAGGGACCTGGTAAATTGACACCCGGGCGACCTCATAAGAGTTCACAACCAAAGAGAGGTGAGGAAGGGTGGTGTCATCATGAACAGCAAGATACCAACATCCAGCGGGTAGATGTAGACTGCAAACAGCAGTTAGATGGCAGTGGACAATACAGTTGATTAGTTGCTCATGTCTTCAAGGAAGCTCTTCTCACTAGGTATAGAGGGGTTCATTCTAGTAGAAACAAAACAGAGAGAACCATCACAGACGAGGCTCAGAAAGTAAGACCTACTTGAGACACTGGGCACGGAAGGAGTTAAAGAGCCCTGAGAATAACACTATCCCATTCAGTTTTCACTTCACATTACAAAAGGTATGGATTGGGAAATGCTTAAAGTTGAGGACAAGTGTGTGTGACTCATCCCCCATGCAAGAAGTAGCTCATCATTTGAGAAAGTAAGAATAGGGTCTAAAGAATGTTATGTAGGTAAGGGAGGAGAAGGTCACCCTTCAAAAGAGAAGTGTTATCAGTGGGAGAGTACACCTTGCAGTGGTACCCCAGCAATCCCAGGGAAGCCCTACACAAGAGTCAGTGGTGGTAGTGTGCAATCAAGGTGCATGAATAGGAACAAAAACTTTGTTTGTCCAAGCTTTACACTGCGATATGGATGTAGGCAATTCAACTGAAGTAGCTCAAGCCGATTCAGGTGCAGCTGTTACTACATGTACTAGTTCTTAAAACTCCTAGAGAATAAGTGGATAACCGCTAAAAGATAGCTCCCGAGCCCAGGACTGCAATGAAAGTCAGCAGTATTTCTCCTGGTCAAATTAATCCAGCAGATGTGCAGCAAGGGTGTAATGCTGGCAAGGGGTTGTCAGGCGAAACCTCTTCTTCACTGCAGCTATAGCCTACTGATTGTATCAGGCTGTTGTCAGCCAATGAGTGCACGGCAGGAAGCAGCCAGCAAGCAGGCTGTGATGGTATCAACATGATGTTGAAAGATGCTGCCCTGCAATATTCTCACTGGTCTAAAAGCTGTTTCCTTATATTTATGTTCTATTGTAAGCATTGATGTATTATTGAACCAGCATAATAACAAAAGAAAGCTAGTTAGGGCACCAGGGATTGTGTTAAAAATTGCCATAGGGGAGCAATAGTTGTATATATCTATGTATGGCTATAACACTGGAGTATGCTGTAATCTAAGTTTGGGGTATCATATTAGAAATCTAGAACATGATTGGTCACTACGAGCATCTGCTCATAGAAGCAAGTGCCCTCACCCACCTAAAGGTGGCATGCTTCAACAATGGGCCTGCTTCTCGTTGGGCTGGTGCTGCATTGCCCAGCGGCCCCCTCAAGGGGCTCTTTGCTTGAAATCTTCTCACTTTGCCAATGCAGTACTGGAGATATTTGATGTATCCCGGTATAATGATGGGAAGATTGGAATAGGACCTGAGTTAACATTGAATATGGACATTTGGTAATGGTAATTTTATTAGGGTGAAAATATCTCAAGATTAAAAATAATGTGGGAAACCTAGAGACGTAATGATCCTAGCTTCTCCTGGATGAAACCGGTGCAATCAAATATATTTCATTTGATACCGATACAAGGTCAACATGTTTCATTCCTATATCGTCAAAAAATTATTACGTGGCATTTCTTGGGGACCAAAATGTGTATGTAGATTATTTTCACTTAGGGAGAGTAATGGTTTTCTAATATGCATGTGACCCCACCTCTGTGTACAATTTACCATAAAGTTGTTCAAGTTGGTTGGCTTACACTCATGTTTAGGTTCTAAATGCTTGCAAACTGGTTGAAAAAACACTCAAAAAACAGACATTCAACATTAAACATTCAACATATATAAGTACCACTGCAGTACTAGCTTAGTGAACTCACATCAATGGAACATGCACATGATTGTGGATGGTGAAGCGAATTCATAGGAATCTAGCATACCATACTCATGCATCAGTAATCTCCTAAATGAATATAGGAGAAAACATGTGAGGAAAGCACACATGTGCTGAATTGTCCAAAGAGAAGAGTATTTTACCTTACTATAGTAAGATATGGGCCATTTGGTGATCATGGATGTCACGGTCAGAAGGAGGAACAGTGAACTGAAAGTGCTCTTGGTGTACAGTGAACCACAGGTATCGTCTATAGGCAGGCAGCACGGGAATGTGGAAATATGCAATCTGCAAGTCCAACACTACCATCCAATCTCCAGGGTCCAAGGGAGATAAGACCTAAGCTAAGGTGAGCATTTTGAACTTCTCCTTTTTCATTAAGATGTTGAGAAGGCACATGTCTCCTCTAGTTCTAGGTTAAAAAAGGAGCAGGTCTTCTCAACTTAGAAGGTCTCTGTCCTTTTTGGGCACCAGAAAGTAGCAGGAATAGCAACCACAATCTACTTTTAATGCCGGTACCCTCTGGATGCCCTCATAGCAAAAGAACCAAAACTTCCTGACGGAACAAGAAGAGATGGTCCTCTGTCAGCTGATCATATGTGGGTGGCCACAGATAGACTCAAGGACCTGGCCCTAGCTCTGCAGTATTTAAAGCGCCCCAGTGCTAGGCCTGCCTTCTCACCAAAAAGGCGAGAGCCATCAAAGGGCATGTCCATGAGAGAAACTTGGAAATTCCCTGAGTCAGTGGTTCTCAGCCAGGCCTGGTGTTTAAACGCCACCATTATGCAATTGCTCTGCCCAGCCAGTCTGTACTGTCCAGTCTGCATCTCGCCTGACAGCAATAGCTTGGGAGAGTATGTCTTGGACCTCCTCAGAGACTATGGGCAGCACTTGCGCAATCGAATGCCACACTGTGTGGGTGTTCTGGCCCAAAAGGCATGCGATGTTTACCGACTACAGTGCTAGGCTGGCAGAAGAGAACATCCTCTTACCAAAGGTATCTAGCCTTTTGGATACCCTGTCTGGTGGAGTGGTAGGGAACGCACTGGGGTTTATTCAGAAGTAGAGGCCTGGACCACTAAGCTCTCTGGGTAGGGGGCTGGTTGAGGAAACTGGGGTCCCTAGGAGTGGGGCGATGGCGGCAGGCAATTGTCCTGTGCACACGAGCCCCTGTACAGGTCTTGAAGCAGACCCTAAGCAGGACACCTGTAAGGGCTTTGCTGAAAGTGAGTAAGGATTCAGAGGGGGCTGCTCCAAGCTGAAGCAGCCCTGTCAAAATGTTTGTCTTGACTGCCACCGAAGGCAGTTGAAGTTCCAGGACCTAAGCCGGCCTCCACACCACCAATGCAAAAGAGGTACCTTCCTCTATAGCCATGGTAGAAGGAGAGGCCACTCCAGTCTCTGGTGAGGTGTCCAAACCACTGGCATATGCCAACTCCTCATACCAGTTGTCTTCCTGTTCATATAGGGGATGATGATAACCATAAGGGTCCACAGACCCCTCCCAATCGTCACCCTCTACAGGTAAAAAAAAAAGGCACTGGCTCTGTTTCAGACACATGATGCCAACTGGCGCCAGAGTCGGCGTTGAACTATGCCCATGAGGCTCCATGTTAGAGTGTGGTATGATAATGGGGCCTGCGCAGGGCGTTGGCAGCGTCAGGAGCTACAGTACTGGTGCTGGCACCATGGAAGCTTGCGACCTCATGGGAGGAGTTGTAGGAAGGTGGAATCTGACTGCATGGTTGCCCCCACTTTTATCCTGGTGTTTTGCTGGTTTTCGACTTAGTCTGGCTGGGATCCTGCTATTCAGGACCCCAGCCTATCTGCTTTCTCCCTTAAGTTGATTACAAGTACTTTAGGTACACCCCAGATTGGATTCTGGGGTACCCTTATAAGTCCCTAGTATATGGTATACTATGTACCCAGGGCATAGGTACCCAAGAGGCCTACCAGGGGCTGCAGCATGTATTATGCCACCCCTGGGAAACTTTCCAAAATGACACAACAGGACTGCTACAGCAGCCTGTGTAAGGTGGTACATGCACCCCTTACTGAGATATAGGTTCACTATATCTCTCCATATCACTGCACATATAAACCTATCAGTCACCCCTATGGCAGGCCTTACCAACCAATCCTGACGGCAGGGTGCTGGGCTTTATGTGAGATGGTGCCCATGCATGAGCAGAGACCCTCTGCAGCCTTCGGAACCTTTATTCCTAGGTTGTTTGTAATGCCGCCAAACCATATACTCTTAAGTGCATTATAACCAAACGGTAAATGCTAACTTTGGGACGGCTGCACGGAAACATGTCGTGTTTGGTGTCAAACACCTTGCAATAATACCCCCACACCAGTAACTGGTGTGGGAGTATGATCCCACCCTTCTAGAGGGAGAGACATGACAGCACCGGTATACCCGGTACCAGCTAACAGAGCCCTGGCATCACAAAATGGATGCTGCCAGCCACAGACACGAGTCTGCCCTCCTGCTGCTGGACGGAACTCCGGCAGGGGAGGCCTGGACAATAGGTTTCCTGTCACAGGGAGGTGTCCCCACCTCCCAGACAGGCTTTAGTGTATTGGGGCTGGGTGAATGCAGTCCAAGAGTGCTTTGAAGTCAGCACTGGGGGCACATTTGGTGTCCCTGTGCATAGTCCAGCTCAAACCGGTTGCAGGAGCTACCAGCCTCTGGCGTGAAACTGGACAAAGGAAATGGGTGTAGCCACCCCTCTTTCCTGACCCTCCCATAGGTGGTTCCCTAGAGTTTGTCCGACCCCTTCCTTGGGTATAAAATAGGAACCCCTGGCAACAGGACTTTAGATTACACCTGGATAAAACTCTGATACTGAATCCTGGAACTTCGACGATCTATATTGAACTAGATGACTGAAGAAACTCCCTTGGAGTAAAGGAGTAACTACCCTGCAAGGCAGGCACCAAAGACGCATCTGACCAGTTTGCATCTCCGAAGCTCCTGAGGACTCCAAAGAACTTTGCAACATAGGAGGTGGGTTTCCGTGGTCTTAGAGGTCGATCAGCGCCCACAGCAAGTCTGAGGCCCGTATCCCTCGTGGCGACCGTGCAACCTGAACCAGTGGCTTTGGATTACTTGTAGCCCTGACCCCGAGCAGCATTTCTACTGAAGATTGCCCGCCTACACTCAACGAGTGTTCCGTGAGCTGGCCCTTTGTGTTTTCTCTCGAGGTCCCTTTGCGGTCCCTAGTCCGTCGACTGGTGGGTCCCTGTGAAGGTAACTCTAACTCTAATTGGGCTTACCTGGTTGCTCCAGATTTGCCCTCACTCTCCATCGCTTGGGGAGTCCCCAAGACCTTGCTTGTCTGCACCGAAGCATCTTTTCTCTTGCTGCGTGGGTTGCTGTTGCCAAAGCTTGTTGGGTCCAATCCGGGCACCGACACCGCAGCACTCGACATCCTTCGTGGGACAGTTTGAATCCAGCTCCTGGTCATCGTCGATGCCTCCTGGTCCTCGTGGCTGCAGAGTCAAGCTTCACCTGTTCGCACCTGAAACACCCGACATCGGTGGGCATTCGTCTATCGTGTCCCTGATCACTGGCAAGTGACCCAGACTCTGTCCCCTCTGCTTTCAGGTTCTTCTGATCTTCGATCCAGGCTTGGATCACACCGGGCACTTTTCTCCTTCTCACCAGCAGCACTTTGTAGCACATCGCCATTGAAATCAACGACGATTCCCGACACCATTTGACACCTATGCACCCGGCTTCCCAGGGTGAGGTAACTCGAGTACTCCGGTGCTCCCGTTGGTGCTGGCCCTAGAACCTCCTAGATCTAAAGGGGTTTGCTCCAAGTCCTCTCCTAAGTGTCCTTAACTTCTAAAATTCCAACCGCGACTTTCCCATAGAATAGTACGGGGCTTGCGCCTGTGTTCTCACACTGCACGCGTCCCCCGTGGGTCTCCTGTGTCACTACCTTGGGTGGTTTCCTGGGGTCCCAGCGATTCTACATGCTCTAGGTACTGTGTCTAGTCAAGTCGTGGTTCTTATACCACTTTCTTAATATATGGTTTGGTCCGCCCCTAGGGCCCATTGTATATTGTGCAATTTACTGTTGTTTAAGAACTGTATTATTGTGTATTTTGGACTCTAATCTCATAAAGAGATTAGTAGTGAGTGTTTAGAGATAAATACATATATTTTATATATACCTTGTGTGGATCTCCTTTCATTTAGTAATTCAAGAGGTTATAATCTGGTAAACCAAGCTGCTTTACACTCCTTCAAGACTTAGCCTGAAGGCTGCTCTCCAGAGCTACCACTAGAATAGCTTTCAATAAATGTTGTCTTTAAACCTATCATCAATAACGGTTGTTTGGACCGGAGCAAGGTGCCCACTATAACTAGTGGACAGCATATACCAGGCCAACTTCTTACAAGAGTCGTTCTAGGTCCAGCTTTGGATCCAAGGGCCCCAACTAGTGCCGATGGTGGACCCACCGACGGAAATCCAGTAAGCGCCTCTCTCAAAGTTGAGTGGGGGTTGCTCCAGGTCCGAGAAACTCTGGGAGACGCGGAGCAGAACCTGGCATAAGCTCCACAGTAGAGCGAGGCCCAGGGTGCCGACGCTCCCGCACCTCGCCCTAAGACGGGAGCGGGTAAGTCGAAGACCACTTTGACTGCTTTGGCTTCTTCCTCTTGTGGGACTTAACTGAAGACTTGGAGTGCAACAACAATCGTCGGGAACGGCTCCACGAGCGGTCCTGTGACCTTTCAACCAACCGGGACCCGGAGCATTGCAGGGTCATCTGACTTTGAGTGGCAAGGTCCTTCAGGAAATGATACCTCAGGCCCTTCGGGTTCATGGCGCAACAGTCCTTACAAGTCTTGTAGTTGTGGTGCCGCTCTAAGAACCAAAGGCAAACCAGATGAAGGTTTGTCACAGACATCTGCCTGTCACAGGAACCACATGGTTTAAAGCTTGTTGGCTTTTTAGGGGACATCACTAACAAACTAGGAGATAGATATATCAAGAAAAGAGTTCGACAAAATGTCAAGAAAAAGTAAGTAAAAAAATGACTGGGCGTAGCTCTCTCCGGCTCTGTGTTGGTTGGCGTGGAAAGAAAAGAACTGACCTCAGTGCACTAGGGTGGCGCCTATATAGGCATTGTACAAGTCACTTCCAGTCCGGACGCCGCCGAAGCAGAACCAAATTACACCACCTACCTGCACGCAGGGCTACTGCTCAAAAATGTCCGAATCCAATCTGATAACTGGGGAATATTCTAAGGTAAGGAATCTGCAGCTTGTAATCTCTATCAGATCTGTACAACTCACCTGGTGAGGTGGTTAGTGATGTATGTGCCCTCTTTCTGATGTTCATTTTCTGGGGATGTTGTTTGATATTTCTCTGTATGTGACGGGGATATATCTTTATGCTGGTTTTCTAATAAAAAGATTTTACAAAAACTAGTTGTATGTTTGCAAGGAGTTCAAAGTGTATGACGCTTTCAACAAACACTCATTCTTGACATTGTTAACAAAGGACTCTGGGCCTGATGTGGTTCATCCCCTTCCCTATGAGTTTTTCATTATAAGGCGAAAAAAGCAGGGTAAAACTGGAGGTGGAATAGCGTTTATATATAGGGAATTGCTAAACTGTCAAACTACGTTGATAAATATTCCGGGTTCTGAAAGTCTGCTCTTCTCATTAATCTCTGTCCTACCTTTACATTCTCAGGCATACTTTTGTATTGACACCCTGACCCATATACTTAATTTTTGCAGACCCTTCCTGAAGTGATTGCTGGATTAGCTATTGACAGGCCCAACTTCACCTTACTTGGCGACTTCAATCTTCATATAGATGATATGAATGACTTTGCATCCCAAACCCTTTTTCATGAGATGGCCTCTTTGGAGTTAAGGCAGTTGGTAGAGAGCTCAACGCATGATAACGGTCACACTATTGATATTGTTTTTAGCAATATTCATAACCTTCAAGTCCAGAACCCCCTTTCCCTAACCTGGTCGGACAATTTTTTGATCCATTTTTTATTCCGTAAGTCTCTGTTATATGTTCCTCCCCCGCCGGTCAGGCGGATGGAATGTCCCTGGTCCTAACTCCATCTCGAAAACTGGTTAGAGGTTCTGGAAGCATCTAAACGAGAGCTCTCTGATCAAGTTGTGGCGGCCACTCTTCAGTTTAATGAGTGGATGGTTAAATCATTGGACGAGGTTCTCCCTGCTAAGTGGTAGAAAGACACCCAGCGAACCCATACGTCCCTTTGGTTCAACGACCATTTATTGGTTCTGAAGAAGGAGAGTAAGCCTCTGGAGAGGAAATGGGCCTATTATGAGAGTAGTAAAACTGTATATAGGAAGTCTATTAGGTCCTACCATGAAAAAATAAAATCTGCTCAAGCAGCTTTCTTCTTTATTAAAATGTTTAATTCCTCCACTCTCCCAAAGAGATCTTCGGGATCCATAAAAATATCACTAAACCTCCAATCACCAGTTCTTCTCCAGTTGCCTCTGCGGATCATAGAGACATTTTGGCTCTTTTTTCCCAAAAGAAAATCCTGGATAACTACTGCTTCTTTCCGGATACGCCCAATTTGGTGGTATCCAGCAGGAACGTACCTCCCTCTGATTGCCAGGAAGGTGAACTTACAGTACTTCCTATGCTCACCTTGAACTTAATAAACGATCTTCTAAATACATTAAAATCTGGCTCGCCACTGGACCTTGCTCCTCCCTAGATTTTAAGGCAGGGTTCAAAATGCATTATCCCTGTGCTTATAGAGTTGCTAGTACTGGGCGGGTCCCCCAGCTGTGGAAGCACGTAGTAGTCAAGCCACTGCTCAAAAAACCTAATCTGGGTCCCCTTTGTTTGAGCAACTTCAAGCCAATCTCCTTGTTTCCTGGAGTCTCCAAGCTTTTATGGTTTAAATCGTTTTATTGGATATTGTTATAACCAATAACAATACACCCACCTACAACCACTGCCACTGGCCGGCTGGGACCTTTGTCGTTACTATCACGTTTTATTAAATCGAACATAAATGAGACGAATGTAAAAGACAAAAGGAGAGAGTTCGAGAAGATTAGAGGAAAGCAAAGATGACAATGAGATCAGTTAGAGAGAGGAGAGACAGGAATCCACCCATTATTCAGGGTAAGGCCTGATAGGGACTTAGGGCTGATTTCCCTTCAGGGAAGAGGGTGGGGGCGCAGGGGGAGACGCTGGGAATCGCAGGACCCTGAGGTATCGGGGGCAAGTAAGCTCAACAAACTTGGAGGAGAGGTACGCCACAGTGGACCCCCAGGTCTAGTCAAACTTAGGCAACGTGCGATTGATCAGTTCCATCCCGACCACCTCCCACAGTCTGTGCTGCCAGTCTATCTTGGTCGGGATAACATCTGTACCCCATTTCACCAGGAGGGCCTGCTTGGCTGCTCCCAGAGCCAAAGTGATCGCCCTACATGAGTGGAGAGGGTATGTGAGGTGGTTAGGAAGTCCCAACAAGATATAGCTGGGGAAACTAGGGAGTTCTGTCTGGTATATGTGGTCAACTGAGGGCAAAATGGAATCCCAGAATGACTGTATCTTGGGGCAGTGCCAAAGAATATGAGACAAAGTGCCAACCTGACCACAATTACGCCAACAAAGATCGCCCACTGCGAGGCCTCCACTTGGCAATACGTGCTGGGGTATAATACCAATAGTGTGCAATTTTTAGGCGCATCTCCTTCCCTGAAGTGCTGCACGATGATGCCCGGGCCCTGTTTATAATGTCCGCCCACTCTTTTGGGGAAAATTCCCTATCCAACTCCGATTCCCACCTATGCTGTGCTGGGGACTTAGTAGGATTCTTAACCTTGTTGAGAAAATTATAAGTGTCTGACAAGAGATGTTTATTTGAAGTGCAGGTGATGTACCAGATCTCGAATTTTGTAAGGAGCCGACCCGCATGCGGACGGACCTGGGGCTGCGTGACCCAGTGGCGCAGCGCTAAGTACTGCCAGTATGTCTCCTTGGGGATCCCGTAGTGAGCTACAAGTTGTGGGAAGTCCATAATACCCTGTATATCAAAAAGGTTGCCAAGTCATTTACAGTTTGCTTCTTGCATTTCAAGTAGGCATTCCATGTGAGAGCCGGGGGGAAGTCCAGGTTCCCAATGAAGGAGGTCAGGTGTGATATAGCCATAGATAGTTGACATTTCTCCTGCACCTCATCCCATACCTTCATGGTAGCGCGCAGGACTGGAGAAAGATATACGCCCGGTGGGCAATATCCCCGGGGGAGCCAGGGAACCTTGCAGATGTGAATCCCCACCACACCCCTGTCCATAAAGCACCAGTGCTTTTCGGACTCTAGTTGATACCATTCCACCATCCAGCACAGTTGCGCCGCTTCATAGTAGTGGCCCAGATGGGGGAATCCAAGACCTCCGTCCTCCTGTTGCAAGTACGTGAGGTGTCGGGCCATGCGCGGTTTGTTTCCTCCCCAAATAAAGCCATTAATCAGTTGTTGCATTTGGACCAGTATCGTGGGCGGAGGACATAAGGGAAGCGTCTGCATTATGTAGAGCAGACGCGGTAAAATCATTATTTTAACGGCGGTTATCTTGCCTAGCCATGAACGAGCATGCTTCCTCCAGTTGTTTAGTTCCTTACAGGCCTTAGCCAGCATTTCCGAGTAGTTCACCTGGGCCGTCTTCACGGTGGTTGAGAAAACCCGGAGCCCCAAATACATGATGTCGCTGACCGCCCAAGAGAATGGGAAGAGCCGCGACAGTTGAAGTCGGTCTGCTGCCGGGATCGTGAGACTCAGCGCCTGGGATTTCTGCAAGTTAATTTTGAATCCCGACGCTGCGCTAAAGGCAGCAACCTCCGCCAACAGGGGCGGGTGGTGGGGGGGGAAGCGAACAACGGATTGGATTGGAAAAGGAGCACGTCATCCGCGTATAGCGAAATCTTATCCCTATTCCCCATCTGGATCCCGGTGACCGCAGGGAGTAGGCGAATGGTTCCACGTAAAGCGCGAAAAGGAGAGGGGAGAGCGGGCACTCCTGTCTCGTGCGGTGCCTGATCTAGAAGGGCAGGGAGATCACCCCATCGACCCATATGGGGGCTTGCGGCCTTTGGAAGACACAGTTCAACCAATTGCAGGAACCGTTCCCCGAGTCCGAAGTGGCATAGGCCCTGTTGCAGGTAGGGCCAGTGGACTCGGTCAAACGCCTTCTCTGAATCCACCGATAGGAGTATTGCCAGGATCTGGGTGCGCTGCGTCTTATCTAATAAGTGGCACAGTCGCCGAGTCCCATCCCCACAATTGCGATCTGGAATTAACCCAGACTAGTCCGGGTCCACCAGGCCTTGCATATGCGGGGCAAGTCGGGCCGCCAGGATGCTGGTAAAAATCTTCAGGTCAACGTTGAGCAGAGAGATGGGACGGTAGGAGGCGCATTCCCGGGGATCCTTCCCGGTTTAGGTATGACCACTACTTCTGCCATGGACATCGATGGGGTAAGTTTCGAGTGGTGCTAAAAGTGTTGAATAGGCGCGCCAGAAGTGGAGCGAGGTCAGATGCAAAAACTTTATAAAAATTGACCGGGAAGCTGTACTCACCTGGAGCCTTGCCCACTGAAAGTCCCTGAATAGCCCGTAGGACTTCCTCAGGGCGGATGTCCGCCTCCAAGTTGGTCACGATGGAGTCCAGCAGCGGAGTCACTGGCGCCGCTTGAGTGTACTCCTCAGCCGTAATGGGATCCAGGCTTTCGGCTGAATATAATGTCTTATAAAAGGCCTCGAATTCGGACGCGATGTCCCCATCCACCCTCAAGGTCTCACCCCGGGCATCCGTTAGTTCCGTGACCCGGCGTGTCACCGCTTCGGTCCGAAGAGCATGCGCCACGAGTCTCCCAGCTTTGTTCCCTCCCTCGTAGTAACGCTGTTTGGTGCAGAGCAAAGCGTATTCGGCGAGGTCGAGATCCAGCCCCGGCAGTTGCTTCCTAGCTTGTGTAAGTAATCTCCATGTCTGAACCGCCCCCGTATGGCAGTGAACCCCCTCCAGCTCCCGGATTTGTGCCTCCAGCTCCCCCCTCTTCTCTCTACTATCCTTATTGCGGTTTGCCGTAATAGCGATACAGCGCCCGCGGATAACTGCCTTCAGAGCATCCCAGAGCGTGTCCACCTCAACCGTACTCACGTCGTTCAATTCCAAGTACGTTCTAATAGCGCATATAGTTTGGTGATATTAGCATCGTACGTGAGTAAGGTGCGATTTAGACACCATGAATGTCACCCCGGGGAGCCGCCTGGGAGAGTCAGCGTTAAGATGACCGGAGAGTGATCCGAGAGAGCCGCTACCCCAATAGAGATGTCGTCGGTGGATGCTGTAACCCTGGGCGAGGTCCAGAAAAGATCGATGCGGGCATACTTTTGGTGAGCCGCGGAGAAGAAGGTGTACTCCCGCGCGGATGGGAAGTGGTGGCACCAGGCGTCTGTAAAGCCAGCTTCTTTCAGCCTCTAAAGTGTCGTGTCGGAGATCGAGCCCGTATGTCCTACCCTAAGTGTCGACCTGTCCAGATTCGCATCCGGGACTAAGTTAAAGTCACCCCCCATCACTAAGTCTTCATCAGGTGACTCCATGCGCAAGTTCAGCATGTTGCGTAAAAAGTCTCCTGGTGCTCATTAGGGCTGTAGACCGAGGCTATTGTATGCACCCTCCCTCCCATTAACACTCGCAAAGCAAGAAGGCACACAGCGACTTCCGCGAAATTCCCAACTACGGTCCCCTGGAAATGCGTGGCCAGGAGGATCACCACCCCTGCCTTCTTCCCCTGTCCAGATGAGAAATGTTGTCTATCGAACCATTTGGATCGAAGTCGCCTCCAGTCCGCCCGCATGAGATGAGTCTCCTGCAGAAGGCAGATATCGCACTTAGCATCGCTCAACAAGGTTAGAAGCGCTCGCCGCTTTGCCGGTGAATTAAGGCCCCGCACATTGAAGCTCATGATGACTACTTTAAGATGGGCCATGAGACATTATGAGAAGGAACAGCTGTGCACCAACCCTGTCTGTAACAAAGAAAACCCAGGGAAGACCGGATACTCGCTCCTCATCCCCGCGCCCCACCACTGAGCCCCCAGCCGAGCACCCCCGCCTCCCCTCGCAGCGCTGCACTGTGACATCCAGTCTGGCGGGGTTGTCCCTCTGTGTGTGTATGTGGGTAGATCCAGGGCAGCTGGCAAAGCATCTAATGCACCTGAGATGGAGAGGCATCAAGAGGACGCACAAGCAGCACACCCCCACTGAGTCCCACCGCCACAACCTCCCCCTCCAGATGTGCCCATCCTCCCCAAGCACAACCCCCACCCCCAGCCACCATAGTAGAAAATGTTCCCTACCTGACCGTGGAGAAGCTGCAGATCTCTTGTGAGTGGAGAAGGAAAGCAAGAAAACAGAGAAAGAATAAAACAGCAGAGGAAAAACATGAAGATCACGGAAAAAAATCAATGAAGTCTTCCAACAGGAACAGACAGCACCATCGTGCAGGGGTCCATGTGTCTGGCAGTCGGTCATCACCATCCTGAAGGTGGGGCTTCCCCACCAAGACCGATGTCGCAAGTCACTGGTCACGGACCCTTCATGGTAGTATCAGAACTCGGAAACTCAACCACCAGGAGACCTCGGCGGTCTCAGTCCCCAGGGGAAGTTACTCCTCCGAAAGCCTCGTCTGGGCACCCCTCCTTGGGCCCCGTCTCCTGCCCGCTTTCGATTGTCTCCCAATCGGTGGACCTCCCGCCGTCGCCTCCGAATCCTCTGGCACCGTCAGAGCGTCGCCAAGTATGGCATTCGCCTCCTCTACAGTCCGCACCCCCTGAGTTTCATTGTTCCAGATGAAGGTCAGACGGAATGGGTGCCCCATCTGTACCGAATCCCAGGTTCACGGAGAAGGGATGTGACTGGACGCAGTTCCCTACGTCTCTGCAGGGTGAGGGGCGAAAGATCCTGGACGACCCCCACTTGAAGGCCCTCGAATTCCACCGTCGAGCGATCCCTTGTGGCGGCCATGATGATCTCCTTCTGTCGGTAGGAGTTTAGGCAGGTCAAAACGTCCTGTGGCTGGCCGGGGCACCCCGTGGCGTGCGATCCAACGTGACCTCCTTGTCTCGCAACTCCGAAGCCACGTGTTTAAAGAGGCGAAAAACCCATTTTTCCAGTTTACCACCATCTGCCAAGAGGGGCACGCCCTTAATGCGAATATTAGAGCGCCTCAAACGATGTTCTAGGTCTTCAAGCTTGAGGAACAGTTCATCGTTCCGTTCGTGGAGGTTGATAAGCTCCCAAGTCTGAAGGGTAAGCTCTTCCTCCCGTCTGTCCCCGTTGCGTTCCAGGGTGTCCAACCTATCTCCAATTTCGCTGAGCTCCATCCGGAGCTGCTTGATATCGGCGGCCATTTCTTGACGTAGGCTAGCGAAATCATCTCGGAGGATGCTGAAGAGCTGTTCCATAAATTCTTTTGTGATGGGCTCAGCAGCGTGGCCGGCTTCTGGTTCTCTCCCTGTTTCGCCAATCTTTTTCCCGCCCATTTTCAGAAGCAGTTCTTTAATGGACGGATCCTTGCTCATGGTGCCTCTCCTGGCTCGTGTGGTGGTCATAACCACAGCCAGCCGGGCCCAGGCATTCACGACTCCAGGTGCAGGGGTAGGTGCTTCGCCAGCCATCCGCGGCATCAGGAGGTACAATCAAGGCCCGGACTAGGCCTCCGCGCACGGAGCTCTCAGACAGATGGCTGTCCTTATCCCGCTAAGGATCGCTGAGTCCCTGTAGTTTGGTAATTGTGGCAGAATCAGGGCCCAGCCGCAGCAAGCAGACGGCCTCTCCACACCGCCTGCGAAGGCCTCACCGCCAATTCCCAAATCCGCCTACTGCTGCCTCCATGGAGCAAGGCACCTCCAGCTCCAGCAGTGGGGTGGGCGCCCGCAGTCGAGAGGCGCCGGTATTCAGTCACCAGTCCCCCTGGTGGGACCGGCAGAGCGGAGGGGCCAGATTCCAGTTGAGGTCCCCAGCAATAGAGAGACGGACAGGGGCCAGACCTCAAAGCCCAGATCGCCCCAGGCGCAGTCCAAAGTAAGGCCCCACTTCCCTCGGGCAAGACGTCGGTGGATGAGACTAGGCCCTCTCCAAGGCTTGGGTGTGCTACTCAGCCACTCTTCCTCCGAGTTGTGGCGTTCTTCAGGGCACCTTCCTGAGCCCCACTTTGATTAACCTTTACATGCACCCTCTCGCTGAGATTGTTAATTCATTTAGTTTGTCACTGGTCTCATACGCTAATGACACCCAATTGGCTGTTTCAATTTTTTATTGACCCCAGTTCCAGTCACCTTTCTTTGACCCCCTGCCTCCAAGACAGTTGGATGGCTGGATGCAAATTAAAGCTTAATGAGGACAAAATGGAAGTGATGCTGCTTGGTAATAACTTTGCTAGCACCCTTCGGAGTCCCCTATCTGATGTCTTGAGCAAGTTGCCAGCCCCATAAAATGCAATAAAGAGCCGTGGGATGTGGTTAGACGTCAGTCTCACGATTGAGCAAAAAAGCTTGTGCCTACTTGTTATGGCATCCTGAGCCTGTTGAGAAAGGTTCTCAGCCTTCTTCCGTTCACAGCTAAGAGAGTGATCATCCAGGCCCTCGTGTTGTCTCATCTTAATTATAGAAACACCCTGAATCTCGACTTGCCCCACTGGGTCATTAGAAAGTTACAGACTGTGCATGCATAATGCTGCTGGCCGACTTTTAATGAAAATTCCCAAACACCAGTCTGCTAAGACAGCTCTTAGGAATCTCCACTGGTTACTGGTGGAATGCTAAGTGCAGTTTAAGACAGTCTACATTATGCATCAAGCTCTCAACAATTAAGGGCCCTCACTGTTGAGACAGTTAGCCTCCTGATACATGCATGGAAGAACCCTTGGAGCCTCTTAAGCTTGTTCCCTGAGGGTTTCCAGGATCAAAAGACACCGATGGGGCAGGGGTTCCACCTTGTTTTTGGCTCCTAAACTTTGGAACGCCCTACCTCTGGATCTGCGCTCAATAGAGCCTAAACCTTGCTTCCATAAGGCCCTGAAGACATGGCTTTTCCGTGACTGATCTTCTTGCAGGCTTATCATTTTAAGCGGTCTATTGCAGTGCTTGGAGGCCTGCGGGTAGCCATGCGCTATACAAAAACACTAGACTAGACTAGAGACTAGATATCTCCACACTCATGAAACTCTATCGTTGTGGTGGTCATCAAAGGACACATGTTGATAAGCACTGAAAAGATTATTATTATCAGCATGGTGCCCATACTAATCCTGTCCTAATAATTTTAAAAAGTTGGCCTATTGCCGTGGAAGGAAATTTATTGGTGGGGATTCGCGACTGCCAGGGAAGAAGGCAGATGGCGGTGCTCTTTCCATGTTCTCCCGCTTCCATCGGGTATGTGGAGACGAGGACAAAGTTCAGAGACGGTGGGTGTGATGGAAAGCTGTCATCTGTCATTCACCCACACCATTCTGGTCTCTGGAAACCTGGACAAGACAAAGAAGCAAGCGCTTCTCTCGGTTACGTCACCCAAGATGGAAAACAACTTCTGTTTTTTTCTGCTGTGACACAGTAGCAACGAATAACCTGATTTAGAATCCAGAATTCAATGAGAGAAATATATAACCTGTTATTATTACCCAACTTAGGCCCTCATTACGAGTAGAGAAGCTGCCAGGCCCATCACAATCACAAGATCTGTGAAACAGCACAGATCTTTCTACTTTCACCCAGAGATATCAGCTGCTGAAAACAGCCAGAATCTGTGTGTGAAAGTACGGGGTAGAATAAGGGATTACAGGGGAAATCTGGCCCAGAATTGACAATTCCCCTTGTAATTTCTCATTTCTTAGTGGAACCTCAGGGTTCAATTTATCAGGGGTCAGATTTTTAACACCTTTGGAGCAACAGGTATGCCAGGTATCGTTAATTTTGTGAGTGAGTAAAGGAATATATGAATTCAGTTTAAACTTCTACAAATTTACTTTTCATTGCAGAATATTAAAGACAGGAAAATTGTGCACATACACTGACATAACTCCAGCCCGGGACGGCCCACAGCTTATAACATACTGGTCTCCACTATTCACTCTCGGTTGGAACCCCTCACAGGCATCTCGAACATCTCCACCTGGGGGACGGGCGCCCTTGTGCCTATACTCCAGGCCGCGTTACCACACAGTTGCGAGGCTTTTCTTTGACCTGGCCCTAATACTGGCCAGCGGTGGTCCGTGCAGGTAAGAGCGGTGGGGCCAGGTGAGGGGGGATTTCGACGAACAATGAAGAGGGAAAATTAATAATTTACTTGCGTTTTTAAGGACTACCTACGCACACCGCGAGTAACCCCTCCCCTCTTCCCTTAGCCTATCACCTACCCTCCAGCTCTTAAGACCAAGACATGTGGCCTAACGGCAAGAGTTGCTGACTTTGGAGGTGAGGGACGAGATTCAAGTCTCGGCGTCGGCTCAACATCCTGTGATTCTGGGCAAATCACTTGATGTGTCCTTGATGTGTCCTTGTGTAATGTACCTGGTGATCGTGTAAAGAGCTCCAATACCTCCGGGTGGAGTTTGCGCTATATAAAACTGCAAAAAAAATCCCTGAGACAACAGGCGCACATATGTTAAACCCTTTCCCATACCCCTCTCCCCATATTAGCCCGCCACTACGACCCACTCACCACAGGACCATCCTGAGAAATAGAAGCATTGGCCAAGCAAGACCACTCAGCATAAATATAGAATATGTGTGCACGACCAGATATGCCGGTCTTTGTTGGCACTTGTTTAAAACTTAATATAGAAATGTGTTTTAAAAAAAAGACCTTCACATTCACCAATGCGCATTTTACAATCATTTTGAAAGCGAGGTAACTTACAGTGGGCTGCTTTTCCATCGGTGGTATTGGCTGCGGTACAGGTATGGATCGTGGTTTGGGTTTGGTTAAATTAAACTCCTTTGGTTCCGTCACCTTTGATGTTTTCATTGTGTTCGGACGATTTGCTATTTTATCGGCAAGACGCTCAATCAATTGTTGAATCTCTGGTTGCCATCTAAATGAAAAAACAAAACACACAGGAATTTATAACCTACACATACAGGAGATTACGCAAAATATAGAATTCTTCACTATTTGAACTAAATGCCGCACTTGTTTTAGCAATGATTTAGTGGAGGACAGTTTGCTAAATACACTGTGACGTATTTCCACCAGGAAATGGTCATACAGATCTAACAGCCGCCTATGGAAGCAGGATCTAAGATATATAACATTGTATATGTCACCGGCTTACGTGCTTATGAAATAGGCCGAAGAAAAGACAATTCTTTGGAAAAGGTTTTCTGCACCGGAAATTGCGCACTCCCCTGGGAGGACAGTATTTTGCACATGCTGCTGGCAAATCTCCAAAATGATGGGGCCCTGGAGAACACCAAGATGTCGAATCACCAGCTTGAGGAAACCAAAATGTCAAAAAGCATTTATTTTTCCAGATTAAGTTTTAGGATGAATTTTCCACCTTTCATAGCAAAAATGGTCTAAACTATCGTTCAGGATGCCTACTTTCCCGAAAATAAGCGTATTTGTTCAGGTTTTTCACACCCACCCCAGTTCTGGTTTCCTTTTTCATCACATCTCTCTCATTCTTCACTGACACTCAGTCTCCTAAACTCCTTCTCCCAACCCCCTCCTGTCGGCCGATTAACCTACCTGGCACAACCAGACATTTTCCCGGGGCGGGGGAGGTAACAAAGCATCCTTTCATTCAAGGCAGTCGCTTCATTCTGGCGTGATTGCCTTATAGCCAGATTGTTGTTTCTCAATAAATATGTAATAAACAGGTCCCGCTTCGTCTGACACCTACCTGGTTCGTTGCTGTGCTGTCGCCCTAGGAGGGGCTCTGCTTGCCGTTTGTTGCCGCGAGTGGCTGAAACTAAGTCGGGGAGAAGGCACTACACGGGACTCCGATTCCCAGGAGCCCGTGCGTTGCTGCACCTGTGCATATCCCCTCCCACTCGCCACAGAAGGTTGAAAAAGCCTCGCGGAACCCGCTGGCGCGGGTCCCGCTTCGTCTGACACCTACCTGGTTCGTTGCTGTTGCCTGCTGTGCTGTCGCCCTAGGAGGGGCTCTGCTTGCCGTTTGTTGCCGCGAGTGGCTGAAACTAAGTCGGGGAGAAGGCACTACACGGGACTCCGATTCCCAGGAGCCCGTGCGTTGCTGCACCTGTGCATATCCCCTCCCACTTGCCACAATATCGTGACGCCCTATTTAAGTCCTGACGGCATCCGCTTCGCGGTACGCGAGCGGGACGCGCCGGACTAAGCCCGGACAAAGGGCGGGCCCTCTGTGGCCCTCAGAGGCCAGAGGAGACAGGGCTGGGCCACGGATCTCGTCAAAATCACCAGCCTATATTCTTAAACATAACGCCGCAGGTTTTTGTTGTGTTCATCACCACGCGTAAGTAGAAGTCAGAAATACAACAGGGTCACCCGGACAAAAGTGCATTTGTTGCCTGTGCTTCCTAGATCACACGTGGATTCCTTGTATTGTGTTTGACGCTCGGCTGAACACGTTGCACAGGTCCCGCCTCACAGAGGGGTGCTCTTTGTTGTGGGCTGCTAGCTGTAGCAGGGGAAGGATAGGGGCTGAGGGCTGCGAGCAAGAGGGCTGGGACTATAGTTTCTAGGAGCCCCAGTAACCCCGCCTGTTTCACCTGGCCTGCTCTCCCTCCCTGCCCCCGACCCCCAACAACCGGGTAGCCTCTGCTGGTGTCATAAATTAACACGTGAATACGTTGAGCGGGAGTGCGACGGAGCTTGCCGGGGGCTATAGTTATAGTTCCCCTTATAGTAAGTGAATCTCTTTGTACCCTGTATTGGCGTGAAGTAGGGCAATGTCTGCCACAACAAGTATAGCCAGCGTCCGACCAACTACCTTACCGTCTGAGATTGGTCTATTGGCTATAGGCCCTTTAGACAAATATTTTTTAAATCGTTCATCTTTAATCGATAAAGAGTTAACCTTGGCCGAGAGGCGCGCAGAGCGCAGACAATCAATCGAATTGCTCAAAAATTCAACGGACAAGTATTTAACTCAAACATATCCCACTCTGGTGACTCCATTATCTTCAGTAACCTTTCCAGTTGCCAACGAACAATCTGAAGGACAGACACAAAATGAGGAAACTGCTACAGATGCGAACAGATCCAGTGGGAGTCACAACAGTCTCACATTGCTTCCTGAATTAGATGCTCAGGTTATTTCAACCCGACCTAAGCTCGGGTCTAAGAGGAAAAGATTAGCCCCACAAAGAAAATGTAAAAATGTGGTTAAACCCCCTTCCAAGCAAAGGAAGCTACACAAAATTGTGGGTACAAGAGAGGCTGCTATTGAAGAAAATCACAGTAGAGGAAGTGTTCAGAACTTAAACCATGTTCCCTTGGGTATTTTAGACTCACAAGAGAAAACTTGTCTTGAGGCTACTGTATCAAGTAACGACAAATTGTTATTACCTGTTAACCTGCTCCTTGAGCTAGAAAGGTTACTTAGACTAATACTTATCCCGATAGAGAATAGAATTGCCAAGCTCTCTGATAGGTTAAACCACTTTGAGCAGGCAACACTAGATAATTTTTATTCTACAAAATCACTGATTAAATCTAATGTCAGGGTGGATTCAAGTATAAAGCCCCAAGATAATACTAACCTTGTCACTCAAGATAAGGGTAGAAGATTGCAAAACAGCTCTCCTTCACTCCCGAAGACAAGCAACACCATTGCGAAAACAACACCCAAATCTACTGATTTGGTATATTTAGGCCCTGTCCAACTCCAGCCTAATACTACTACAACTAATACCACAAATCCACCCCAGGTGGGGGCATTTCAGTCACAAAATCCATCACCTATGGCTGGTCTAGGGGTTTCCGTGCGTTCTACAGTGGGTAAAGCTTCAGTTCCCACAAAAATAACCAATAAGCAGTTAGTTCCTAACAATCCTGCGGTTGGGACAGGGGACAATGCATGTCTTTCAGCAGGTAAAGTTCTAGCTCCAACTCAACCAACTAATATTCAGTTGGTGTCGAAACCTGCACCCTGTCCTGATCCTATAGTTTCCAAATTAATCCCACCTCCCGTGACAAAGCCACACCACAGAAAACCCCCAGTAAACCTTACTCCGGACTCCTTCCCCTATGTAGCAGTCCTTACAAACGTCCCATCACTCCCCACAGGGCAGAGAGAAACCTTCCAGATGCTTAAAAATAAAACCATGCACTGGTTAAGGGAGAATAGACCTCTCCCAGGAGATCTTGATGGGTTAATCATAGGCGTAAGGAGAATAGACTGGATAGGATACACATCAAAAAGCTTGGGCGGGGACTGTGTTGTGGTCAACTTTCAAGATCCTAGGGTGGCGGGATGGATAACTAGGCAGGGATGGGGGGAAAACAAGGGCGATATTAGAATCGTAGATCTCACCTTCTTTTACCCCCGTCCATCCAGCGCACTGACTAGCCTGCGTAAGGAACCCCTGAATCCTCCTGCTATACCCTGGCCAATTACTACCATACCAGCTTTATTAGTAGGCCAGAATCATACCACATGTACTAGTCATAATCTCCAAGTTGGACGGTTGGACTCAGGGTGGGGATATTGACAAACTACCAGAGAGTGGAGTAGTAGTATTGAAGGGACTAACAATGAGTCCAAGGGGGCCAGTGAAGATCATGTTAGTTTTAGTGACACAATCTTAACTGTTGATTATACAGCGAAGGGGAATTTTGTTGTAGAGGGAGGTACCGGGATGGAAAATATAAATGTTAGTACTATGAACCCTCCTGATCCCATCGATAATCTGGGGAAGGTAGCTACTAACACCAAAGGCCCAATGACTTCCGGAGTGTCTTCCTACACTAATAATCATGACGGGTCTGAGTTCTGCTTTGGTACGCTTTTATCCTGGAATGTGGCAGGGCTGAGTAGCAAGCTAGACTCCCAACTCTGGGTAGAATATATCTGTGGGTTCGATGTATGTTGCTTCCAAGAAACCTGGGCCTGCGACCCCCTGTTCTGTTGTGGCTATTTAAACTTTTCAATACCAGCATCGAAAGGTGGTAGGGGTCGGCCCAAGGGAGGTCTTACTGTATGGGTAAAACAAGATTTGGGCATTACCATTAAAATATTGGACCTGGGAAGTAGCGACTTACAACTAATAAGAATCTTAGCAGATAAGGGTCCACCTTTGGACCTGTATAATGTTTATATAAGAGGCAGTAACACAACCAATTCCTCGACCTTAGAACTGTTGTCTGCCTGCTTAGAGACAAAGTCCCAAGATAGCAGGGTAATAATAGCCGGGGATCTTAATAGGACTTTTGAACCTTTAGATTCTACAAACGATCCCCTAGGGATGGACGAGGATAACCTATGGGGAGTACCATCCTTGTGTCTAAACCCCGTCCCAAGGTGGACAAAAGACATCCTATTACTAAATGCTATCTGTATGGAACATGGCCTAAGAGCATTGAATGGGAGAACTACAGGGGACAAGGAGGGTAGCTGCACCTTTGATAATGGTAATAGCAAGAGCAGAATTGATTACATAATATGTAGTCTTCAGTTGTGGCAGGGGGTTATTGATATGGCCATTAGACCCAGAATAGAAAGCGATCATAATCCCCTTTGTGTGACTCATAGGTGGTGGAACCCAGGAGTGGGAAATTTGTTTTTAAAGAACGATCAGATATCAGTCATGAGTAACGACGAACGCAGGTTGAAATGGCCAAGGGTATTGGCTAACGAAGAAAGAATAACCTACATCAACAATGTGGTTGATAGCGCAATTACTGCTATGGAGGCGGTTGACCCAACAGTTCCCGGGGTTAGAGACATCACCGATATCCATAATAAGTTATTTTCCCTTCTTAAACCATGTTTTTTGACAAAGAGTAAGAAAGGGAATAAAACCCAGGAAGTGGGTAGGTGGTTCAATCACCAATGTAGATCAGCACGTCTAGTACTGGGACAAGCTATTAGGAACAGGGACCGCGTCGCAATAAAAGACGCAAGGAAACAGTACAAATTGGCCATTTTCCAAGCAAAAAAGAAATGGGACAAAGACCACTGGGCCGAGTTGAAAGAGGCCTCTAACAAGAAGGACTCTTGGTCCTTTTGGAAAATTATTAAGTGGGGTAGAGGAGGTGGTCCAGTAAAGCCAGATAATAATGTAGCTGAAGAAGCCTGGGTTGACTACTTCAGACCACAATATGCCGAAGTCATGCATCCAGGGGTAGGTGAAGGCATAGCGCCAGTCTATGCTATTGACAACATTTTCTCCCCCAAAGAAGTAGAAATCGCGATTAGATCTGTGAAAAGTGGGAGAGCCCCAGGGTTAGATGGGATACCTCCGGATATTTTTAAATATGACATGACGAGATGGGTGAGGTATATTTTCCTAGTAGCAAATGCCCTAGCCAAGGGCGCGGTGGTCCCCGACCTTTGGAAAGGTGCAATTATTATTCCCATCCATAAGAAGGGAGATCGTTCATCGCCGGCCAACTATAGGCCCATAAGCTTAATAGCAACCATACAAAAAGTAGTGGGAAGAATGGTTGCAAACCAGCTTATGGACTGGGTTGATGCCAATAATGCCCTTTCCATATATCAAGCTGGATTTAGACGTGCTACCAGTACCATCGATCAGGTCTTCCGCTTCACTATATTGCGGTGGAAGACGGTTCTATTGGGAAGAGGATGCCTATATGTCGCGTTTGTCGACCTACGGGCGGCATTCGATTTAGTCCCCAGGTTTAAGCTATGGTTGGTCTTGCAAAAAATGGGAATTCCTATTGATTTGCTTACTTTAATTATGCGTCTCCACGAATCCAATTTCGCAAGAATACAGTGGGGTGGGAATGGTGAGTTCACTTCGGACTTTCCCGTGGAAAGGGGTGTCCGACAAGGCTGCTCCATGGCTCCCTTACTCTTCTCATTATTTATTAATGGGATTGTTGGGAGAATGTCGGAAGCAAGTGTAGACGCACCTTCGTTAGCGGACGCCAGGGTTCCGATACTGATGTTCGCTGATGATACTCTCATCTTGTCAAAAACCCCAGCAGGGTTGCAACGTGCATTAAATATTTTCGATGCATTTTGCACGGAGCACGGGCTTGAGGTAAATGTGGGGAAAACAAAATTAATGGCCTTTACCCCAAACCATAGAATCTATCCCAAGGTAACCCTAAATAATTGTAAGTTAGACATTGTCAAGG
The DNA here is from genome assembly GCF_964204655.1 of Triturus cristatus. Lineage (NCBI taxonomy): Eukaryota > Metazoa > Chordata > Amphibia > Caudata > Salamandridae > Triturus > Triturus cristatus. The sequence goes on from NC_140582.1 coordinate 1,048,027,137, forward strand.
AGTTTACATATTTGGGGGTACAGATAGCAGAGAGCCCTGGCTGGTCGCATCATTTAGAAAAAGTGGTCATAAAGCATCAACAAGTTTCAGGTGCTCTGAGGGGAGAACACCGCAAATCAAAAACAAAGCCGATTAAACCCGCACTTATAGTGTATGATGCCAAGGTCTTAGGTGCCACTTTATATGGCGCAGAGTTATGGGCCTGGGACAATCTTGCGGCCTTACAGATATCCGAGAATAAGTTCCTCAGAGGGATTACAGGACTTCCTCAGAGCACCCCCCTAATACCATTGTTTCTGGAGTTGGGTAAACGCCCAATTACTGATAGAGCGCGATTGCGCCCTGTTCTCTACTGGAGGCGTCTTTGGACAACTCCAGAGATTAGGCAATATGCAGAGGGTTTTCTCTGGATAATTAAGGAAGACATTTTTCACAAGATAACTTGGCTTAAAAATCTAAGGGCAATGTTAATTGATTTGGGGCTTTCTAATCTTTGGAATAACCCAGGGGGTGAGGAGTTTCCAAGCAAAGAAGACCTCAAATCCCGTTATTGGGATTGGGTGGGTGGCAATTTGCTGAACAGCGTCAGGTCCGATTCTATGGCTGGTCGTTTCTTAGAGACAAAAATTTTTCCCATCCTAGAAAATTATTGGGATACTATTACGGTACCAATGGATAGGAAGCTAGTCTTCCAGCTAAGATCCGGATCTATTCCTTTAAAAAAACTAACGTCACGCTGGCAAAAGTCGAGTAATAGGTTATGCCCAGCATGTGGTAAAGCTGAGGAGAGTGTAGGTCACTTTCTATTTGTATGCAAAGCTTACGCATCACCCAGGAGACTATGGCTCTCCCCTGTATGTAAAAACCTGGGGACACGTGATAGCACTGTGGCTTTAAGAATTATGTGTACATCAACCCATGAATCAATAGTTATTGGGGTAGCCAAATACTTGGGTTGGGCCTGGGCCATTAGGCAACGTTTAATGAGCGGGACCAGTTAATCAGGTTTTCTTTTATCTTTCTTTGGCGAAAAATGTTAAACTACTTGTTAAATGTATACATTTTTATGCCAATATTGTATGAGCTGCACAGAATGCCAATATGGTTTTTTATCTGTACATATTTTGTTTTTTTAACCTTTAATGTGTCTTATGCTGTGTTATATGAATTTGCATTTGTAAATATCTTGTTTTTTAATCTATAAATGTTTTTATGCTGTGCTTTTATGAGAAACATCTCGAATAAAGCTTGTACAACAGAAAAAAAAAAGAAAAAAACAGTAATAAACATGTAAAAGCTATCAGAACTCTGAAGCCTGCTTTGAACTGAATACAACTGCAGCCGTCAGTGTGCTGTCACTGTGTTAAAAGTGCGGCGCGTGTATCTGCCTTTCGTAATACACAAAACATCACCTCAATGAATACAAGCAGAACATTTCATTTACTCAGTGACTAAGTGCTATAAGGGGAACTTGCAAATGTATTCACCTTGCTTTAGTTCCACTGTCAGTTAATCCTTTAAGTGTTAATGTGATGCCCTGCAGGTGAGATTGGACGTGTTGTTTGTGTGTGTGTGGGTGCTCACTCTGGGAAGGGAAATGTGTTTTGGGGCATACTTGAGCATTTTTGCGCAGGGCGTCAACATCTCCAGGGCCAGTCCAGCCTCCTGTCAATACCCATTAGGTCTGGCTAAAGCTGTCTGTCAGAGCTAATGCCATCAATAAGCAGAGAGGGGAGATGAGTCAGCCCTTATCAGACATAGCTTGTTGCATGTACCATTCACAGATGGAACAGACCACACTGCAACCATTGGACAGTGTAACTTTCAGTCATGACTTCAGGACACGTCATTTGTGCGTTGGGTGTAGGAGTCTGCCTCTGGAGTGGTTTCATTTCACTTCATGGGCGGTGAAGCCACCATACACTCTAGGGAAGGCGCACTGTTACCCTCCATGCAGAGGGCTTTCACCATCTTGCAATGGTAACCGCCCCATCTCATAACAGGAGAACCTAAACTGCTGTGGCTGGAAGTGGCAGTTCAAGCCACTCTGGCATTCACACAGAGATCCCGGGCACTTTGCCACGCCGCGGGCCTGGAGGAGGGAGCCCCGGACGCCAGGGAGGATGTTGCCCGGGCAGAGGCAGGTGCGTACCCGGGCCCCTGGGGGCCCCGGCGGGCGGGCCCGGGGTGCTGCCTTCCCCCGTCTCGGGATCGCCGGACCTCACGGAGGACTGACCCAGCATGGCAGGAGCTGGCGTCCTGCTTATTCTCCAAACCCCCATCTTCCTCATTCCTGTTTTTTTGCCCACTCATATCTTGCACACTTTCTATTTTATATTTGTCCACTACACTCCCCAACACCCACACCCTATCTGGACTTCATTTTCCTGTCTCCAGCTTATGTGGCAAGGCACATACTGTTGGTACAGCATGGCTTGTGTAGGGATATTAGTACAGGTGGTGTAGTGGGAGGAATTTCGATCCCTGGATGGGTGTGCCCGCTCCACTGGGGAATAGACAGGGAAGTGCTTTGAAAAGGCCGAAACTGATAACTGCTGCCTGCTGCTTGGGCCCTTCAAGCTTGCCGCCACTGCTGTCACTGCCGGTAATCGGAAGCCATCCTTGCCGCATAAGTGGACTACATCCCCCATCACTCCTTGCGGCGCGCACGCCGCGCACCGCTCTTCAAGGCGCAAGGAGGCGCTCTAAAGGGGACTAGGGCTTCCGCAGGGCTGGAGCCCGAAACTAATACCTGCTGCCTGCTGCTTGGGCCCTTCAAGTTTGTCGCCACTGCTGTCACTGCCGGTAACCGGACGCCACCCTTGCCGCATAAGGGGACTACATCCCCCATCACTCCTCGCTATGCGCACGCCGCGCACCGCTCTTTGAGGCGCCAGGAGGCACTCTAAAGGGGGCTAGGGCTCCCGCAGCGCGGGACGCGTGCGCGTGCCCGGGCCAAGGGCGGGCCCGTCCGAGCCCGTCAGAGACAGGAAGAGAGTGGGCTGGCCCACCTCTCTAAGCCTCCAACTACAATAATCACAAGGTTAGTCTTGCTCTCCTATTTACTATTAACCATACAAAATATCTGTCATAAAGCACTACTGTTGAATGCTATTAACCCCTAGCGCTAAGATGAACAAGCGAGAGGGAAAGGGCAAGAGTGCGCAAATAGGAGGACGTATTGTGGGGACACTTGACCAATTCCTCACTAGCGCCACCTCTGTCCTCGAGTATGAGATAGAAAGGACAGAGCGTCGACTATCACTAGATCCACTTACTGCATAAAAGATCCTCTCTGGGTGGTATGGCCTCGAATAATATCTCTGACCATGGGTTAATCACTGAGAAGGCGGTTGAATTTATATCGGTCTCTGATAAAACCCAGGGAATGCAATCTAGACTGATATCTGGAGAAACCGAGATCGAGTCTGCTACGATTAGTGTCAAACTGCAACCCTCCAATAGCGTCACGGGCCTAACAAAACATTCAGGCCTAGGTTTAACTCCAGACCCTGCAGTTAAAAGAAGGAGGGGAGGGGGCCCGCAGAGGCCGAAAAATGCAAAATCAGAAAAGAAGAATATAAGTGGAGGGGGGGGGGGGCAAACAGACATAACCAATGTAGAAGAAGGTGCCCCATTAAATCCTACAACAGTGCATCCTGATCCACTGCGAATCCAGCTCCCTGCCATAAGGGAGGAAATGTGGACGAAACTGGAACATCTAGTACTCACATTCTTAAACCCCATTGCAGAAAGACTGAGTCGGATTGAAGAAAGAATAAACAGCTTTGAGTCCCAGGCTAAGTCCAACTTTCATGCATTAGAGGGTTTATTGGTCAAAGTTAAGCCAACGTTAATGCCTCTACCTAATCGAAATCTCAAGCATAACCTTGAAATAGGTAAACCTGCTTCCACAGATGAAACTAACAAACCATCTAGTAAGCCACCCGTAAAAAAAGCTACACCAGTAAAAAAAGTCATATCCCTAAGGAAGACTCCCTCTGCAGCCGGAAGTACAGCTGCAGTTAGGGAAAAGGAGACTCTTGAGTCACTCGACACGACTAGTGAATTCGCCCAACTAAATGAAAGCCTATTGGGTTACAAGGTTATAAACAATGTGAAAGACATAAATAATACATCAACAGTTAATACCACTACGAACTGTGCCCCAATAGATCCCAATTGTCCACCAACGGGGAAGAGTGGCCTAGGTGTCCTCAGGAGACATGGAAGACCAGATAGTGGACCTTGCATTACAGGACTTCGGACGTTAGATCTGCCCCCTGCAGCCTCCCCGTTGGTGGTGGTTCTAGGGAATGTGCCATCACTGCGGGAGGGACAGGCCGAATCGACAGTCCAGCTAATGTTAAAGGTTATGCACTGGCTGGGCCAACAATTGCTGGATATAGGGATTATGAACAGGGATATACAAAACAAAATGATCATGGCTAGAAGATCGTCCTGGATTGGGCCCACAAGAAAAGTACTGGGGGGGGACTGTGTAGTTGTAAATTTGAATAATGGTACAATATTCCGATTCCTCTTGGATTACCTGGGAAATAATTTAGATATTCGCCGGATAGGATTACTGTTCTGCCGTTAGGTTATTTCTACAGACCTTACTGCCAAGTTTTAGGAAAGAATAGTCCCTCATGTCTGGCTAGACAGCCATGGTCAACCCCAAGAAGTCTGCCTACACTCACAGATTTAAGACTGGCTAATAGGTTTGCTCCTTAAACAGATCTTGAAGAATGTGATTGACTACAACCAAGTACCTCAAAATTCAAAGAGAATAGCCCCAGTCTACTGACATTAGACCATAATACAAATAAAGGATCGCAGATAATAAAAGTTACTCAATTAGAGGGTAGTGCGAACCAGTTAATCCATCAACCAAATGAGAGATCGGCTAATTCCCCCTTAGCTATTCTTTCGTGGAACATTGCCGGCCTGCCTTCTAAGATAAAGTCATCATATTGGTCTTCTTTTATAGAGGACCAAGATATCTGTATTTTCCATGAAACCTTGTCAAAGAATTGCATCTTTCGCCCAGGTTACCTGGCCTCTTGCAAACTGGCCACCATCAGACAAAAAGGGAGACCCTTGGGGGAGATTATTATCTGGGTAAGACAACACTCTGAATACCAGGTTGAGGAGGTAACTATAGACTGCTCAGATTTCTTAGCAGTGAAAATCCACTCTAAGCATGACCATGATATGGTAGTGGTCAATGTGTATGCAAGAGGGTTGGTGGGTGGGAAATTATCACCCACTGTCTCATAGCTAGATGATTTTATTGATGTATATAGGGTGAAAAACCATTTAGTAATTGCAGGCGATTTTAACTGTACATTTGAGCCCCTTTGACACGAAGAGTGTAACCTCAGTAGTGAATAGGACTCCAATTGGGGCGTCCCTCTGATTATGCTACCTCAGATCAAGAAATGGATAGAGGCAGCTCTCCAGTTAAAAAGTCTATGCCTAGAGAAGGGCATAAGGGCGGTAAATGGGAGGTCACTGTCAGACAATGAGGGACAACATACATATAATAACGGGATTAGAAGTAGCCGAATAGATTACTTTTTTATTAATCTAGAGCTATGGCCCCGGCTTATGGATATGAAAATCGTACAAAGAATTGAGAATGACCACAACCCTTTACTGTTAACTTTGGAGGTAATGGGACTGAAATCACAGATGTAACTTAATGAAATAGTGACTGCAGACAGATTAACTACAAATGATATGAGAAGGATAAAATGGGGATCGCTATCGGAAAATAATAATGTTCTTGATAGGATAAAGTTAGCTGTGGAGGATACATTAACAACAGTAACAACTTTAGAGATTCAGGGCGGCACCGCCACCTACATACCAAAGGCCCATGAGGAGCTGTTTGCAAAGTTAAAAGTTTTCTTTACTAGGAAAAACAAACCGAGTACTAGAAAACACCAAAAGTCAGCAAAGTGGTATGATTCTTCTTGCAGAGCTGCATACAAATCTCTCTCCCAAGCTATTAGGAGTAAATCTGCACACGAGGTTAGAATTGCCCGCACTGCATATAAAAAAGCCCAACATTCGGCAAAAAAAGATTTTGATGAGCAACGATGGAACGATCTTTTGGAGGCAAGCAAAATGAAGGATATGCAGAAATTCTGGCATACAGTAAAATGGGGAAGCGGCGATATCACGCCAGTTCCAGTTAACAATGTAGCCCCTGACCAGTGGGTCGCATATTATGAGGTCCAATTCGCTGCTTCTCCAGATGCTCAGAAGAACTATCCTGAGATAGTTTCTGTAGGAGAGTGGCCTCGACTGCATAGTTGCCCCCAACTTTTTGCTGATGTTTTGACTGTTTTATGACACTAGCCAGGCTGTGGCCCTGCTATCCAGGACCCCAGCCTATCTGCTTCTTCTCTAAACTGATGTGAGTACCCTAGGTACCTTCCAATTGGATACCGAGGACACCCTGTCAGCCCCTTGTAGATGGTACCCTAGGTACCCAGTGCATGGGTCCCTCAGAGGCCTACCAGGGGCTGCAGCACTTATTGTGCCACCCCTGGGACAGCCATACAAAATGACACCACCAGACCACTACTGTAGTCTGGGTAAGGTGGTGCTTGCACCCCTTACAGGGATATAGGTATCCTGTATCCCACTTAATACAACACATATATCCTCATAGGTCACCCCTAAGGCAGGCCTTGCTAATCCTACAAGGCAGGGTGCTGAGACATGTGTGAGGGGGAACCCCTACCTGAGTAGGGCCCCTCTGCAACCTTCGTAAAACTATTGCTGGGTTGTTTGTAGTGTAGCCATACCATATATACTCTTAACTGCATTATAAGTAATCGCGACAGCGTGATAACTTGGCAATGGCTACACAGAACCATATCGTGTTTGGTGTCAAACATGTAGGAATCATACCCCCAATCCAGCCATGGGAATGATGGCATGATTCCCCCCTGCTAGAGGGGCGATATGGGAAAAGCGGCAGAATTTAGACACCAATTTAAAAGTGCACACGTAGTACAAAATGGATGCTACCCGCCACCCACACGACTCTGGCTGCCTGTTGCTGGGCAGAACTCCAGCCACGGCAGCTGGACAATAGGGATCTTGTTGCAGGGAGGTGCTCCCACCTCCCCAGACAGACTATGTGGATTGGAACTGGGTGGGTGCACCATAGGATGTCTTTCAGACTTGCACGTAGGATTCTCCAGTGCCTACTTCTGAATACACCGCCTCAAACCGGTTCAGGGGCATCCTGTCATCTACCCAGGTGGGAAACCACACAAAGGGGAGAGGGTGTAGCCACCCTTTCCCGCCTGAACTCTCATTGGTGGGCTCTGATCTGGACACTCCCCTAATCTTTGGATAAAGGTGAATACAGGGTCCCCAGAGCCTCAGATTATTCTTGAACTTCACAGACTTGAACTTTGACTTGCTGCCGCATAGCTGAATGAAGAAATCTCCCTTGGGGTAAAGGAGTTACCCCCCTGCTTGGCAGGCACCTGAAACACTGCAAGTGACCCGGTTGGAACCTCGCTGCTCCTACGGACATCGACGACTCTTTCGTGGGTTTCCAAGCATCTGAGAGGCCAGTGAGTGTGCACAGCAAAGCTCAGCACCGTGGACCCCGTGGGTGCCGAGATCCCCAATACCCCAGGACACCGGCCACCTCTTGCACAGCACCCGACCCCGACGAGTGGGGAAGTTGTGCTTTGGTCCATTATTGAGCCAACCTCTCAGCATCATCTGTGCCAAAGATCGACGCCCTAGCCCGCTCCGGCGACCCGTGGGCGCATCTTTACGCACGCCAAAATGCTGCCTCCCACGGTCCCTTGTCTCTCGACTGGTGGGCCCTAGCGGAGGTCAATCTTCACTTCCAAGAGTTCCCCTGGTTGCTCCAGGCCTGCTCTTCAGTCTCCTCGCTGGAGACCTCGCTCAGACCTTGTGGGTCTGCACCAGTAGCAGTTTTGTGTTTCTTGTGTGGGATGCGGTTGCCAAGGCTTAGTGGATCCAATCCGGACACTAGCACCGCAGCGACCCTCATCCTTCGTGGGACAGTGGCCCTCCAGAAGCTGGCCTTCCTTGACGCCTCCTGGACTCCGTGGCTGACGATCCAAACTCACCTCTTCCACCTGGAAGCACCCGACATTGAAGGGCTCCTTCTCCTGGGCCCCTTGGCCACTGTGCCGTGACCCAGACTCTGTCCCCTCTGCTTTCAGGTCCTTCTCTTCAAGATCTACATTTTCAATCTTCACGACATCGACAACGCTTCTTGCTAGCAGCAGTTCTTCACGTTTTGCCATTGAAAATCAGCCAGCGACCCGACATCGAAAACGACCTATGCACCCGGCTTCCCTGGGGCAGGTAACAGTGGTACCTCGGTACTCTCGTGGGTGTGGGACCTTCAAAAGCTTAACTCTAAAGTATTGAACTTGAACTCCTGCTAGAAGTGTTTTTAAACTTGTAAAATTCAACCGCGACATTATCCATAGGCTTTAATAGAGATCCCGACAGTAGCTTTAGCCACTGCACACGTCTCCCGTGGGTCCCCTTCCTCACTACCTTGGGTGGTTTCACAAGGGGCAGGCGACCCTAAATGCCCTAGGCATTGTCTATAAAATTGTCGTGGTTCTTATACCACTTTTTTGATATATGGTTTGGTCCCCCCCTGGGGCCCTAGGATTCCAGTGCTATTTATTGTAACTATCAATGCTTGTTTGAATTCTATCTTTACCTCTAGCATCATAAAGAGACTAGTGGGGTTATTCTTAGAATAAATACATATATTTTATATATATACCTGTGTGGACTACTCTTTCATTTGGTTATTCAAGAGGTTATCTATGGTAAAACAATAAGCTTAACACTCCTTCAAGACTTAGCCTGAAGGCTGCTCTCCACAGCTACCACTAGGATAGCTTTCTTTAAAGGTTGTCTTTAACCTATCACCATAAGAGTCGAATTGGACTGGTGCAAGGTGTCCCCTATAACTAGTGGACAGCATATACCAGGCCAACTTCTCACATTGGTGTGCAGCGGTTGGATTCAAGCTTGCCATTGTTTTACTAGATAACAAATTGAATTTCTAAAGTGAAAGCCACTTGGTACTAAAAACATATACATTTAAGCTTAGAATACAATAAGTTCTACTGAACGTAGGAGTTGTGTGTAGAGGGCTTAGCACACCTTGACTACAACTCAAGAAAGGCCACACCTAGTGTAGGTAGATACACCAGCACCACTACACTAGAAATGTCTTCAGGATCAGGAGCCCATAAGGTCCTGGAAGGACCCTCAAGGGTCCCAGTCAACAAGTATGACAACCTCTCTTTTGCTGAGCTTAGGGAGATGTGCACTACTAGGCAACTGAAGACAAACAAAGGTGCCAACACTCAACGTCTCAGGGAAATCCTGCTCATTGCAGACTTCAAGCAGACTCTAGTGTCTGAGGGGGTAGACAGGTTAGGTGGGCATCCTGCAGAAGAGGACACCCTGGTGGTGGACTCTGATGAGGACCAGGAAGAGGAAGTTGAACTTGACCTGGAGGAATCAGACCACTCACAACATGGAGGTGATGGCCCAAGAGGCACTCCCTCCATCCCTAATGGGAGAGTGGTGGATCCAAACAGAAGGAACAGATCCCCCTCAGAGGGGTCTAACCATTCTGAGAGATCCAAAAGGACCTCTGCCTCTTCTCAGAGAAGAGAATCCTCCAAAGAGAGGAAATGCAGACTGATCCAGTTTGAGAAAGCCAAGCTTCAGCTCAGGAGAGAACAGTTAGCATTAGACAGGTAGTCCCTGGTGCTTCAGAAAGCTTCAAGAAAATGGGGTCTAGAGACCCCTGGTGGCACTAATAATACCCCTAGAGTTAGAGAGAAAGCTCCTGACAATAGGAACCTGCATAAGATTGTGCCCCCCTATCAATCAGGGGATGACATCCATAAATGGATCACTGCACTTGAGAGGGCCTGTAAAGTTCAGAGGGTCCCAGTAGAGCAGTGGGCAGCAATCTTATGGCTCTCCTTTGCAGACAACGAAAGAGACCAGATCCTCTCTGTCAGAGAAGAGGATGCAGATGATTATTATATCTTGAGAGATGCTTTAATAGATGGGTTTGGCCTAACCACTGATCAATACAGGTTAAAGTTCAGAGATACCCAAAAAGCACAGAATCAAGATTGGGTAGACTTTGTAGATTGTACTACTAAGGCTCTGGAAGGTTGGTTAACTGGCAGCAAAGTAAATGATTACCAAGGATTGTACAATCTCATTATGAGGGAGCAGATCCTTAATAATTGTCAGAATCAGCTCTTGCATCAGCACCTGGTGGACTCAGATCTGACCTCTCCCCAAGAATTGGGAAAGAAGGCAGACAAATGGGTCAGAACCAGGATCAAGCAAAAGGTCCAGCCCTTGGGGGGTGCAACTAAAAAGGAAGATGCCAAAAACTCTGAGAAGGGTGGGGAAAAGGGAAAAGAACAGCAGTCTTCAACAGGCCCCCAAAAATCAGCATCTGATAATTCCCAATCCAACAAAGCTAAGCAGCCAAGGAAGCCATGGTGCAAAATCTGTAAACAGAAAACCCATTGGACTTCAGACTGCAATAAGGCCAACGACTCCACAAGTACCACTACACCTGCCCCTAAGGCATCTGTTACCCCTAGTCCAGCTATAGGTGGTGGTACACAGAACAAGGGGATAGTAGGGTTGACCCTGGGATCTGGAGAGGAATCTGGCCTAGTCAGAATGCCTACTCAGGCTGTATTAGTTTGTGATGGGGACCTGTCCCTATGTGTGAGTCCCAGTGGTCTGGGAAAATACAAGCAACAGCCTAGAATAAATGGAAGGGAGTCTCTAGCTTACAGGGACACAGGGGCTAGTGTCACCATGGTGACGAAGGACCTTGTGGACCCTAGCCATATCATACCTGGAGAAACTTACGAAGTGACCAATGCAAGCAATGTCAGTACTAACCATGTTCTGGCAGTTGTTAACTTCTCTTGGGGAGGGGTAACTGGCCTAAAGAAGGTTGTGGTGAGTGCAGACCTACCAGTAGAATGTTTGCTAGGGAATGATTTGGAGACCTCAGCATGGGCTGAGGTGGAGCTAACTACCCATGCAGCGATGCTGGGTATTCCTGCAGAAGTGTTTGTCCTGACAAGGTCAAAAGCTAAGCTGACAGAAACTGAACAGGGCTTGGATCCTGGAAAAATGGACCAAGGATCTACCAAGAGGTAATGCCGTGCCTTCCCCCCAGGATCAGTCTAAAGAGACTCTTATAGCAGAAGAGGATCTGACACCTGAAGAAAGAACTGTTCCAGATGTGCTTGAACCTGATCAGGTTGAGTTTTTGGGGGCAGGGGGACCTTCTAGGGCAGACTTGAGCCTGGAGCAGCAGAGCTGCCCCACTCTTGAACCCCTCAGACAGCAGGCTGCTGCTGAGGCTGCTGGGAATGCTAGTGGAACCCATAAGATATATTGGGATGATGGACTCCTGTACTCTGAGGGTCGAGACCCCAAACCTGGTGCAGCCTGGAGGTTGGTCATACCTCAGAAGTTCAGGGGATTCCTACTCACACTGGCCCATGATATTCCCTTAGCAGGACACCTAGGTCAAAATAAGACATGGGACAGAATTGTCCCTCGCTTTCATTGGCCTCAAATGAGTGAGGACTGTAAGAGTTTTTGTAGCTCTTGCATTACCTGCCAGGCCAGTGGCAAGGCAGGTAAATCCACAAAGGCCCCCCTGATACCACTACCTGTGGTGGGGGTTCCCTTTGAACGGGTAGGGATTGACATAGTTGGTCCCCTGACCCACCAACAGCATCTGGGCACAGGTTTATTCTGGTGGTAGTGGATCATGCCACCAGATACCCAGAAGCTATTCCCCTTAGGACCATCACAGCACCTGTGGTGGCAAGGGCCCTCCTCGGAATCTTTTCCAGGGTGGGTTTCCCTAAGGAGGTCTTATCTGACCGAGGTACAAACTTTATGAGTAGTTACCTCAAAGCAATGTGGAAGGAGTGTGGTGTCAACTACAGGTTCACCACCCCTTATCATCCTCAATGCAATGGGCTTGTTGAGAGATTCAACAAGACCCTCAAGGGTATGATCAAAGGGCTCCCAGAAAAGCTTAGGCGAAAATGGGATGTTCTTCTGCCCTGCCTTCTCTTTGCATACAGGGAGGTGCCACAGAAGGGGGTTGGTTACAGCCCTTTTGAACTTTTGTTTGGTCACCCTGTTAGAGGGCCACTCTGTCTAGCGAAGGAGGGATGGGAGTTACCTCTCAAACCCGCTAAACAGGATATTGTGGACCATGTACTTGGTCTCCGCTCCCGGATGTCTGAGTATATGAAGAAGGCGACAAAAAACCTTGAGGCAAGTCAGGAATTGCAAAAAGCCTGGCATGACCAAAAGGCTGTACTGTTGGTGTACCAGCCAGGACAGAAGCTATGGGTGCTGGAGCCAGTGGCCCCAGCCGCCCTCCAAGACAAATGGAGTGGACCCCATACCATTTTAGAAAAGAAGGGAGAGGTCACCTACTTGGTGGACCTTGGCACTCCCAGAAGTCCCCACAGGGTACTTCATGTAAACGGACTGAAACCATATGTGGACAGGGCTGACATGGGCTTGCTCATGGCAACGGATGAGGAACAGGAGGAGGAGAGTGACCCTCTCCCAGACCTGCTCTCTCTCAACCCTGATGATGGGTCAGTAGATGGTGTAGCCTTGGCAGGCAGCCTCACTGCCCAGCAACAGTCTGACTGCAGGCAAGTTCTCCAGTCATTCAGGCATATGTTTTCACTGACTCCAAGTCAGACCACCTGGTGCACTCATGAAGTGGACACTGGGGACAGTCTACCTGTGAAGAATAAGATCAACAGGCAACCTGACCATGTCAGGGACTGCATAAGGACAGAAGTCCAAAAGATGTTGGAATTGGGAGTCATTGAGCCCTCAGACAGCCTTTGGGCTAGCCCAGTAGTCCTGATACCAAAACGTCACACCCATGACGGTAAGAGAGAGATGAGGTTCTGTGTAGACTACAGAGGACTCAATGCAGTCACTAGGACTGATGCAAATCCAATTCCCAGAGCAGATGAGCTCATAGATAAATTGGCCTCAGCCAAATATCTGAGCACATTTGATCTGACAGCTGGCTACTGGCAGATAAGGTTAGCTGAATCTGCAAAAGCCAAAACTGCATTTTCTACCCCTGGTGGGCATTATCAATTTATTGTGATGCCCTTTGGTATGAAAAATGCACCTGCCACTTTTTCAAAGGTTGGTGAACCAAGTCCTCTCAGGCCTGGATGACTTTAGTGCAGCATATCTAGATGATATTGCTGTCTTCAGCTCCACCTGGGAAGATCGCCTGATCCACCGGAGGAAAGTTTTGAAAGCCCTGCAAAAGGCAGGACTCACTATCAAGGCTACTAAGTGCCAGATAGGGCAGAGTCAGGTTGTGTACCTGGGCCACCTTGTAGGTGGAGGCCAGGTTCAACCACTACAGAGCAAAATCCAGACCATCATGGACTGGGTTGCTCCAACCACCCAGACTCAGGTCCGAGCTTTCTTAGGCCTGACTGGTTATTACAGAAGATTTGTCAAGGGAAATGGATCCATTGTGACCCCCTTAAATGACTTAACCTCTAAGAGGATGCCCAAGAAAGTTCAGTGGACTGTCAGCTGTCAGAAAGCTTTTGATGACCTAAAACAGGCAATGTGCTCTGCCCCAGTGTTCCAAAGCCCCAACTACTCCAAATAATTCATAGTTCAAACTGATGCTTCTGAGGTGGGGGTAGGTGCTGTATTATCACAACTGAATGAAGAGGGCCAGGATCAACCAGTAGCTTTTATTAGCAGAAGGTTGACCCCCCAGAGAGAAACGTTGGTCAGCTATAGAGAGGGAGGCCTTTGCTGTGGTCTGGGCCTTGAAGAAGCTGAGGCCATACTTGTTTGGCACTCACTTCATTGTTCAAACCGACCATAAGCCCCTCCTATGGCTAAAACAGATGAAAGGTGAAAACCCCAAACTACTCAGGTGGTCCATTTCCCTACAGGGGATGGACTATACAGTGGAACATAGACCTGGGAGCACCATGCCAATGCAGATGGCTTCTCCAGATATTTCCACTTAGAACATGAAGACTCAACTGGTCAAGGTTAGTTTAATGTCCCTGCGTTTGGGGGGGGGGGGTTATGTAGGAGAGTGGCATCGACTGCATGGTTGCCCCCAGCTATCCAGGACCCCAGCCTATCTGCTTCTTCTCTAAACTGATGTGAGTACCCTAGGTACCTTCCAATTGGATACTGAGGACACCCTGTCAGCCCCTTGTAGATGGTACCCTAGGTACCCAGGGCATGGGACCCTCAGAGGCCTACCAGGGGCTGCAGCACTTATTGTGCCACCCCTGGGACAGCCATACAAAATGACCCCACCAGACCACTACTGTAGTCTGGGTAAGGTGGTGCTTGCACCCCTTACAGGGATATAGATATCCTGTATCCCACTTAATACAACACATATATCCTCATAGGTCACCCCTAAGGCAGGCCTTGCTAATCCTACAAGGCAGGGTGCTGTGATATGTGTGAGGGGGAACCCCTACCTGAGGAGGGCCCCTCTGCAACCTTCGTAAAACTATTGCTGGGTTGTTTGTAGTGTAGCCATACCATAAACTCTTAACCGCATTATAAGTAATCGCGATAGCGTAATAACTTGGGAATGGCTACACAGAACCATATCGTTTTTTGTGTCAAACATGTAGGAATCATACCCCCAATCCAGCCATGGGAATGAGGGCATGATTCCCCCCTGCTAGAGGGGCGATATGGGAAAAGCGGCAGAATTTAGACACCAATTTAAAAGTGCACACGTAGTACAAAATGGATGCTACCCGCCACCCACACGACTCTGGCTGCCTGTTGCTGGGCAGAACTCCAGCCACGGCAGCTGGACAATAGGGATCTTGTTGCAGGGATGTG
Organism: Triturus cristatus; assembly: GCF_964204655.1. NCBI lineage: Eukaryota > Metazoa > Chordata > Amphibia > Caudata > Salamandridae > Triturus > Triturus cristatus. The sequence goes on from NC_140582.1 coordinate 1,048,042,137, forward strand.
CTCCCACCTCCCCAGACAGACTATGTGGATTGGAACTGGGTGGGTGCACCATAGGATGGCTTTCAGACTTGCACGTAGGCTTCTCCAGTGCCTACTTCTGCATACACCGCCTCAAACCGGTTCAGGGGCATCCTGTCCCCTGCCCAGGCGGGAAACCACACAAAGGGGAGAGGGTGTAGCCACCCTTTCCCGCCTGAACTCTCATTGGTGGGCTCTGATCTGGACACTCCCCTAATCTTTGGATAAAGGTGAATACAGGGTCCCCAGAGCCTCAGATTATTCTTGAACTTCACAGACTTGAACTTCGACTTGCTGCCGCACAGCTGAATGAAGAAATCTCCCTTGGGGTAAAGGAGTTACCCCCCTGCTTGGCAGGCACCTGAAACACTGCAAGTGACCCGGTTGGAACATCGCTGCTCCTACGGACATCGACAACTCTTTTGTACCTTGAGGTGGGTTTCCAAGCATCCCAGAGGCCAGTGAGTGTGCACAGCAAAGCTCAGCACCGTGGACCCCGTGGGTGCCGAGATCCCCAATACCCCAGGACACCGGCCACCTCTTGCACAGCACTCGACCCCGACGAGTGGGGAAGTTGTGCTTTGGCCCATTATTGAGCCAACCTCTCAGCATCATCTGTGCCAAAGATCGACACCCTAGCCCGCATCTTTACGCACGCCAAATTGCTGCCTCCCGTGGTCTCTTGTCTCTCGACTGGTGGGCCCTAGCGGAGGTCAATCTTCACTTCCAAGAGTTCCCCTGGTTGCTCCAGGCCTGCTCTTCAGTCTCCTCGCTGGAGACCTCGCTCAGACCTTGTGGGTCTGCACCAGTAGCAGTTTTGTGTTTCTTGCGTGGGTTGCGGTTGCCAAGGCTTAGTGGATCCAATCCGGACACTAACACCGCAGCGACCCTCATCCTTTGTGGGACAGTCGCCCTCCAGAAGCTGGCCTTCCTTGACGCCTCCTGGACCCCGTGGCTGACGATCCAAGCTACACCTCTTCCACCTGGAAGCACCCGACATTGAAGGGCTCCTTCTCCTGAGCCCCCTGGTCACTGTGCCGTGACCCAGACTCTGTCCCCTCTGCTTTCAGGTCCTTCTCTTCAAGATCTACGTTTTCAATCTTCACGAGATCGACGACGCTTCTTGCTAGCAGCAGTTCTTCACGTTTTGCCATTGAAAATCAGCCCGCGACCCGACATCGAAAACGACCTATGCACCCGGCTTCCCTGGGGCAGGTAACAGTGGTACCTCGGTACTCTCGTGGGTGTGGGCCCTTCAAAAGCTTAACTCTAAAGTATTGAACTTGAACTCCTGCTAGAAGTGTTTTTAATCTTGTAAAATTCAACCGCGACATTCTCCATAGGCTTTAATAGAGATCCAGACAGTAGCTTTGGTAGTTTCACAAGGGGCCAGCGACCCTAAATGCCCTAGGCATTGTCTGTAGAATTGTCGTGGTTCTTATACCACTTTTTTGATATATGGTTTGGTCCCCCCGTGGGGCCCTATGATTCCAGTGCTATTTATTGTAACTATCAATGCTTGTTTGAATTGTATCTTTACCTCTAGCCTCATAAAGAGATTAGTGGGGTTATTCTTAGAATAAATACATATATTTTATATATATACCTGTGTGGACTACTCTTTCATTTGGTTATTCAAGAGGTTATCTATGGTAAAACAATAAGCTTAGGGGAGCGCTAGGTGGTGCTAATCAAGATGGCCGCACCGATGTGAGGCTCCTGATGCTTGACCCCTCGCATCCGGCCTCCATCCGTGCCCCGCTGTCCTAGCATCGATCCGGAGGTCTCCACCTGCAGCGGGACCGGTGCACGACACTCGGTGCAACTTTCAGCCGCTTTCCTGCTCCCGGGGCCGAGTTCTGATGCCCTTTGATGTGAAGCCGTGAGGGACGCGGCAGGCTGGTTCCGCGGCCGGCGCTGGGCGCTACGCGAGTCCCGCGGCGCCAGTGAGGGGCACAGGCCGTGTGGCTGGCGGCGACCGGCCGCCCATTGCGGGACCCGGGGAGGTGACCCCAGTCGTCCACGGACCAACAGGGTGCTGTCACGGGCACAGTGGGGTGCCCCTGGACCTGCGGGGGCCCCACAGCGGTGACGGCCTGCAGCGAGTGGTGTGGACCTGCGTGGGCGGCCACATCGGGCCGCACTGGGACTGGCTCCTGTTTCTTCTCCACGCCGCTGCTTGGGACTTGCACTGGATGCGGCCGGGCGGCGGCCTCCTGGAGGGCCTTGAGCGTGGACCCACCACAAGGGGTGACGGAGCCCTGCGGACACGGGCGTAAGCGGCCGGCGTGGGAGCTCATCCCTGTTTTGCGGCCATTGGACTCCATCCCCCCCGCCGCCCCCTGTTGGGACCTGCCGCTGGCGAGCAGAGGGCGCCCTGTTTCCCCCCCCACCCCCCGGAGGGGTCCTGCTGTCGTTCGAGCCCGGGGGCGATTGCGGGGTGACCCCGCCGCATCGGGCGAACCTGCGGGCCCACCGTGAGAGACGGCGGTGAGGCGGACCTGGGACTGTGCCTGTTCTGACGACGTCTGCGGGAGTGGGTCGCGCCGGAGCGGCCGTGGTGAGGTGAGAGGGCGGTCCGGCCCGGATCAAAGCGGGGCAGTGGTGTTTCCGGCGGACTCCTGGCCTCCCCCCGCTGGGGGACGGCAGTGCCTCTGTTCTTCCTTTCTTCTGGTCCCTCCGGTCCCAGGCCCCGCGCCGGCCGGTCGCTTGGCGGCAGGGCGCGGCTGGCCGACGATTCGCCATACCGAGCCTAGGCACCGGCGCACACATCCCGGGCGCCATCATGGGTAAGGACAGGGGTGCCAAGTCGACGACCCCGTCCCACCAGACCAAAAGCGACCGCTTCACGAACCCAGACCCCCCGGGCGCGGGCGGAGAGGCGGCATCAACTCCTAGCGCAGACCTTGCCGCCATCCTGCAGGCCATCAACGCCTCCCGCGTGTCCCTGGAGGGGATGGTCGGGGAGGTGAAGGTGGACGTTACGCTCCTGCGACAGGACCTCCGCAATGCCACGGCCCGCATCACGGAGTCCCGGATTTCGACGGCGGAGGATGACATCCGACAGCTCCAAGACCAAGTCCAGGAGCTAACGACCCATTCCAAGGAGCTGCATCGGCGGGCGGAGGATGCCGAAAACCGGGCCCGCCGCAACAACCTCCGCCTGGTGGGCTTTCCGGAGGGGGTCGAGTCTGGCCGCACCGACGACTTCCTGGAGAAGTGGTTCAAGTCTTGGATGCCGGCGGCCAGCTTGTCCACCAGGTTTGTGGTGGAGAGGGCGCACCGGTCGTTGGCCGCCAAGCCTCCGGTGGGGGCCCCCCCGCGCCCCTTCCTCTTGCGGATCCTCAACTTCAGAAAGAGGGACGCTATTCTGAAGGAAGCGCGGGTGCAAGCCCCCTTGTCCTTTAACAACCACACCATCATGGGCTTTCCGGATTACACCCGTGAGGTCCAGGAGCAACGCCGCTCATATACGGAGGTGAAACACAAGATGCGCTCCTTGGGCCTCAGCTACCAACTCCAATTCCCGGCACGCCTCCGCGTTGTCTTCCAGGGCAAGACTCTATTTTTCGACACTCCCCGGGCGGCATGGACCTGGCTCACCGAGGAACGACCGTTGCGCCAGCCCGGGCGGGTGTCGCCTGCTCGGCGGCCTTCGGACCAGGACACGGCCAGGCTCCCGCAACCATGACGTAGGAGGCGCACGCAATCCCGAGGTGGGGTGGCGGCTGGGCCTCGATCTGCGAGTGTGTCGGGGAGGAGACCGAGAGACTCATCCGCCTCATCCGGGACATCCTCTCAAGCGGCTGGGGGTTCTCAACGCCGCTCATCGCATCTGCCGAACCCATCCCCGACCCCCCTCCCCACGCACATAGACCTCTCCGACCTCACCCGCAGCCCAGCCATGTGACTTTTCTTTGTCCTCTGTCTTGGCAGGGGGTTCGACGGCCTGGTCCGGCTGCGGGGGCCTCAATCTCGGACTTGGATTCAGCGGTTTCCCGCTCTTATGTAGTAACCTAGGACAGAACACTTACATCCGTACTTCAGGAGGGGTCCACCAAGCTCTTTACACCCGAGAGCCCGTGCTTGGGGCCTTGTAGTTGTTTGTTAAAGTTAGGGCGACAGATGCTTCCGTTCTCGAAGTGTAGGGTGGGGGGTGGGGGGTGGGGGGTCGGGAGTGGGGGTTTGTTGGTTGTTCCTCCTAGGGAGGGTGTTCTTTTTAGTTTGGGTTTGTTTCTTCTTGGGCCTGTCACACAGCAGCATCCTAAGAGCGCCACTGTGTGGCTCCACACTGACACTCACATGCGCTCCGCTAGCGCCCGCTCTCAGCCGGCCTTCCCTGGCTCCCTTCAGTATGTCATTCGTTCTCCCCCTGGTGCCTGTCTGCTCCTCGTCCCTTCCCTGCGCGCCCGCGCCGCTCGGTGTCCTCCCGGCGCCCCCCTGGTTGTTCCGTCCCCGCTGTGACTCACGTCCACTGTTTCCATGGAAGACTTAGCCCCCAAGGCCCAGCTGTGCATCCTGTCCTGGAATGTTAACGGCCTGTTGGATAGGCTCAAGCACACTGCAGTCCTTAAGTATGCCCAGCGCGTAGGGGCCGATGTGCTCCTGCTTCAGGAAACCCATGTTCTCGGTGAGAGATGTCCCTTTCTGGCACGCTACGGGTATGACCGGGTGTGGCACTCTGGGTTTTCCCGTGGCTCCCGCGGGGTGGCCGTCCTGCTGCACCGCTCCCTCCCCTTTGTCCTTACACAGGTGACCCAAGACCATCATGGAATCGGGATTGCTATTTGCGGCACACTCGACGGTAGGCCGATCAGCTTTCTGTCGCTCTATGCGCCACCCTCCGGACTGTCGCAGGCTTTATCTCATGCCGCCTCTCTGTTGGAGACCTTCCCGCTGGGTACTGTTGTGCTTGGGGGGGATTTTAATGCCGTCTCGGCCCCTCAGCTGGACTCATCGGGACCGATTTCAGACTCCCGCGCTGCGCGAGCGAGGCAGCTGGCGGGTTGGGCCGAGGCCCAGGGCCTATGCGACGCCTGGAGGATTTGGCATCCTCACACTTGTCAGTACACCCACACCTCGGCCGCTCACCACTCTCACGCGCGTATTGACATGATTTTTGTCCCCCCCGCCGATTGCGGGGGCATCCAAGATGTCCGTATCCTCCCCAGGGGGATTTCGGATCACTCTCTGGTCCTCCTGGGTCTGGGCCCTCCGCCTCACACGGCCCGACCGATGTGGCGCTTTAACGCTTGGTTCCTCCAAGACAAGACACTTCGTAAGGCGGTGGGCACTGAGCATACCCAGTACTACTGCACCAATGAGGGTTCGGTCTCCTCGGCGGGCACCCTTTGGGAGGCCTGCAAGGCGACCATTAGAGGCGCGGCTAAGGCGCATGTGGTGCGGCACCGCCAGACGCAGCTGCAGCAGCTCACTGCCTGTGAGGCCCGGGCGCTGCGGTTGGAGCAATCTCTCTCTGAGCTCGACGACCCGGCTGGGAGCCGGCAGCTGCGACTCCTTCGTGAGTAGATTCGTCAGCGATCCCTCGAGGCGGCCAAGCTTCTCTGGCAGTCTTCACTGGCGAGGGTGTATGGTTGGGGTGATAAGAACGGCGCGATGTTACATCGCCTGGCCACCTATCCCATAACGTCGCGCATCATTCCGGCGATCACCGATTCCGACGGCGTGCTCCAGTCCTCTTCCATGGCGATAGCGGCAGCTTTCGCCCAGTTCTATTCTCAGCTCTACCGGGCTCGGGCACCGGATCTTTCTCTGGCCACTCTGCTCGTGTCTGGTAACGTGCGCCTCAACCAGCTTCGGCCGTACGAGTGGGAGAGCATGGAAGCCCCCATTTCCCTTGAGGAAATTGGGGACGCAATAGGGCGTACGTCCGCTGGGAAGACCCCGGGACCCGACGGCTTCCCCCAAGAATTCTATGCCACCTATAGGGATAGCCTGGTCCCGCGGTTGCGGGACCACTATGCGGAGGCAATTGAGAAGGGCTCCTTCCCCCTCGAAGCCGACTTGGCCACAATTGTGGTTTTGCCCAAGTCTACGCCACCGTCCACCGACAGAGCGGCTTACCGACCGATCTCGCTCATCAATACTGACATGAAGCTCTATGCGGCGGTCCTGGCCCAACGGCTCCAGCCCTTTTTGTCGACCCTGGTCCACCCGGATCAATGTGGCTTCATGCCCGCTCGGGGCACCCGCCATTGTCTTCGCCGCCTCCATGTGGCCTTGGCTCACCGCCACCGATTGACTCCATACCTCGCCCTCCTCCTTGCTGATTTCGAAAAGGCTTTCGACTCGGTGGGGTGGGCCTACCTGTTTGACGTCCTGACCCACATGGGTTTTGGCCCTAAGTTCTTGGGGATGGTGCGGGTCCTCTATGCCCGCCCCCGTGCCAGGGTATTGGTTAACGGAGCGCTGTCGAGGCCATTTCGGATCGGCCGGGGGACGCGGCAGGGCTGCCCGCTGTCGCCCCTTCTCTTCGCGCTCGCGATGGAGCCCCTCGCTGCCCTGATTAGAACTGACCCTCTCCTTCAGGGCTGGGAATGGCCTGGCCTCGAGGCTGACAAAATCGCCCTCTACGCGGACGACGTCCTGCTGTATCTTGGAAACCCGGCGCGCTCCGGACCCCGTGCATTATCCATCCTGGGCCGCTTTGGCCGGGCGTCTGGTTTGTCTCTAAATTCGCGGAAGTCGGTTCTGGTTCCTTTGCACCCCTCCCGGGAATGTTTTGATTGGCAAGCGACCATCCCCCTCCGCCGGTTATCCTTTAAATACCTGGGCATCTGGGTCTCCCTCCTCCCGGAGCTGAGCTGGGCGCTTAACGTGACCCCCCTGGTCAAGAAGGCCAAGGCAGACTTGGCAAGATGGCACCAGCTACCCCTCAATCCGCTGGGGAGGGTGGCCCTCTACAAAATGATGATTCTTCCCCGGTTTCTGTATGTGCTGCAAAATACCCCCCTCTCCTTTCCACGACCTTGGTTTCGTGAGCTGGACGGGATGGCGACGAGATTTCTCTGGGGTGGTGGGAGGCCTCGGTTGGCTCTGTTGACATGCCGCCTGCCCACCTTTGATGGGGGCCTGGGCATGTCCAATCTCTACCTCTATTATCTGGCCACCCGCCTCCTGGTCATTCATGACTGGTTTGGGGGGGATGGTCCGACCCGGCCTACAGGGTGGAACTTGGGGATCTGGGTTTCTCCGGTATTCAGGACCGCCTGTATGGCGCCTCCATCCCCGCCTCCTGCCCGGATATCACCAAAGCAATATTCCTGGCCTGGCGAGCGGCGCTCTGTCACACCCGATGGACTGGGAGGCTGACCCGTGTCACTCCTTTGTGGCATGGGACGTGGTTGCGGGAGGTCACGGAGCTGGAAGGCTTTAAATCATGGGACCTACTCGGCATTTCCCAGCTGGGGGACGTCTGGCGGGGGGGGCGAATGTGTTCCTATTCAGAGCTGCAGGCGCGCTTCTCCGTCCACTCCTCCCAATTCTATAGATACCTCCAGCTGCGCCACGCCATACGCACCTACACCCCACTGGACGTCCGGCTGCCGGACCACAGCCCCCCGGAGGCTCACGTCATGATGGGCAACTTGGGGAGGGGGGGCGTTTCCAGGATCTATCGCTCCCTCGTCAACTGCACCCCTACTTCCCTGGAGGGCCTTAAGGAGCGATGGGAGGGTTGGGTGGGTCCCCTGGATGAGGCCGACTGGCGGGATGCCCTTATGGCCCCCCGCTTGGTGACAGCCTCTGCCAAACTGCGGCTTATCCAAATTTACTACCTACACACCGCTTATCTCACACCGGCTCGCCTACACCTCGCGGGCCTCTCCACTGACGCGGCCTGCCCCCGCTGTGGCTCTGAGCCAGCCGACTTCCTTCACATGGTGTGGTCGTGCACGGAACTGGAGGGGTTCTGGAGGGGCATAGAGTCCGAACTTACGGAGGTCCTGGGGTGGGAGGTGCCGCACGAACCTAGACACTCCCTACTGGGCATCACTGACGGCCTGGATGGCACACGCCCAGAGCAGCTATTCCTCATGACAGCCTTAATGGTGGCCAAACGTGACATTGCAGCGGCGTGGAAGCAACCGCAGCCGCCTAGCTTAGCTAAATGAGGCGCCGGGGTGGACTGGTGTGCGGCGCAGGAACGGACTCTTTATCGGGCGTGGGGCTGCCCCAAGAAATACCGAAAAGTCTGGGGGAAATGGCTTGGCAACGTACCATAAGAGGGCGGTTTAGAAGATGGGGGAGGGTTTCAAGGGGAGGGTGGGAATGTGGTGCACTTTCTACTGTATTACTGTGTGGTGGTGGTTCGAAGGGCCCGAAAGTTTCTTCTGTTGTACTGCCTAACACAATAACAACTTGTTTATCAACAAAAAACAATAAGCTTAACACTCCTTCAAGACTTAGCCAGAAGGCTGCTCTCCACAGCTACCACTAGGATAGCTTTCTTTAAAGGTTGTCTTTAACCTATCACCATAAGAGTCGAATTGGACTGGTGCAAGGTGTCCCCTATAACTAGTGGACAGCATATGCCAGGCCAACTTCTCACAGTTTCTGATACTGTATTAACCTCTAGGATGAGGGAAATAGAATCAGCTCTGGATGCAATTCCAACCGGAAGGGTCCCCGGCCCGGATTGCATCCCTGCAGACATATTTAAACATGATAAACCCAACTGGCTTAAATATATCTATGCATTATCCAACGCCATAGCCAGAGGGGCACCCATTCCCGAATCTTGGCGGGGAGCTGAAATTGTCCCAATTTATAAAAAGGAGACCGTGCTATCCCTAGCAACTATAGGCCAATTCGCCTAATAGATACTATTAAAAAACATTATGGCCAGGCTTGTGCTGGGCAAAATAAATACGTGGATAGATGATCATGATATTCTATCAAACCTACAGGCGGGCTTTCGACCCAATGTAAGCACTATTGATCAAGTTTTTAGGTTCATGATGATCTACTGGAGCACCGTAATTCTAGCAGGGGGGACCTTATATGCAGCATTTATAGATTTAAAATCTGCATTCGATTTAGTCCCCCGAAACAAATTATGGGATATATTAAAGGATTTAGGGCTGCCACCGGAATTATTACTCATTCTTGTCAAACTCCATGAGGCAAATTATGCTCAGGTACGCTGGGGCAAACAGGGTGATTTAACGGACCGTTTCCCAGTAAGTAAGGGGGTTCGCCAAGGATGCGTTTTGGCACCCACACTCTTCTCTTTGTTTATCAACAGGGTAGTCACTTATTATACAACATACTCTTCTGATGCACCATCACTCGCTGGTTCGAAGGTACCCCTTTTGATGTTTGCACACGATACTTTAATTCTGTCTAAGACACAATCTGGGCTACAACGAGCACTAGACAGATTTACAGTCTTCTGCAACGACCACGACCTAGCGATAAATGTTGAAAAAACAAAGTTTATGATTTTACATAAGCACAAAACAGTGAAAGGCAGAGTGATTGTGAATAAGGCCCCCTTGGAACAAACTGACATCTTTACATATTTGGGTGTGACTATGAGTAAGAGGTTAAATTATTATTTATTTAATTTATTATTTAAGGTTTTTATAGAGCGCGTAGTCACCCATGAGTATCCCAGCGCTATACCTCGTAATACTGATGGGAGGGGGTGCGGAAAATAAGAATGGTTTATGGAAAGAGGAGGGTTTTGAGCGATTTCCTAAAACGGAGGAGATTCGGTTCTGTTCTTAGTTTCAGAGGGAAACTCCAGATAGACCTACTGACCATTAGGCATAATCAACTTGCAGGTGCCCTACTGAAAGAGTATCGTCTCTCTTATTCAAAACCGGTAGGGCCCGCGTTATCGATTTACAATGGAAAAATCAGGGCGTCAATAATATATGGCGCAGATAAACGCACAAAAGGAGAGGGTGGAGGCTGATCAGAACCGCACCTAACAAATATTAGTGGCTAACGTAAATAACTCAGAGATAGTGCACGAAACCAGAGAGTACTACCCTCTTTACTCTCAACGATGTGGGACAAAGTCCTACAACAACATATGAATACACAGGAGGTTCAGCACTATATACTTTCGTAAGATCTCCAAGCATCTATACACATTTATATCGTTTCAAAGTAACAAAAAAACTCCTGATAAAGCATACGACACATATAACATGTTGAGATTTTCTTCTTTATTGATTTTGAGTGAAGATTTCTTCCATGTCATATTTCATGTTTTCATAGTCATAGCCAACGCGTTTCGTCTCCCATGAGACTTCTTCAGGGCTCAATAATATGGTGAGTATATTTCTTTTCAGTCTTGTCGTTCTTTTGAATATGGTTTTCAAGATGCAGGTTTTGTCTTGGTCATAAAGTATTTTGTGACAGTCCGGTAACCACCAACTCAGGTCATGATTTCAGCGAAATCATGACCTGAGTTGAATTATTGAGCCCTGAAGAAGTCTCATGGGAGACGAAACGCATTGGCTATGACTATGAAAATATGAAATATGACATGGAAGAAATCTTCACTCAAAATCAATAAAGAAGAAAATCTCAACATGTTATATGTGTCGTATGCTTTATCAGGAGTTTTTTTGTTACTTTGAAACTATATAAATGTGTATAGATGCTTGGAGATCTTACGAAAGTATATAGTGCTGAACCTCCTGTGTATTAATATATGGCGCAGAGCTATGGGGCTTTGAAAACCTGTCTCCCCTAGTCCTAGCTCAAAATAAATTCCTGAGATCCTTAACCGGTCTTCCCCAATCGACCCCCCTAAGACCACTACACTTAGACTCAGGATGCAAAACACTTGAGGAGAACGCTTGTTTTAGACCCTTAGCATACTGGAAAAGGATCTGGACTACTCCCGAGCTTTTACCTTATGCAAATGCATTAAAACACCTAAGAGAAGTAGATACATCATGCAAAATTAAATGGTTGCAAAAAATCAAGTGCTCACTGACTGTTAAGGGGCTTAGCCACTTGTGGGAGGATCCAGTAGGAAATTCCTTTCCCTCACAATTAGAATACAAGGCAATCTACTGGAACTTGGTCACCCTTAAGTCTTTGTCATCGGCGAATAACACCTCGCTGACACGTAGTTTCCTGGAGCACAAGCTCGAAACCAGGCTTGAAGCTTACTGGGATTTTATTACTAGACCAGGCGACAGGAAATTGTATCATCAATTTAGAGTTGGGCCTCTCCCCATAAAAATGTTTCCATCTAATTGGTGGAATGCCCTGGAAATTAAGTGCTCCTCGTGCCCATTGATAGATGAGTCCATTTCGCACATACTGTTCGCATGTCCCGCATATAAACCGACCAAGACAGAAATGGCTTAAACCGATCTGTTCTAATTTAGGTACTAGATGATGCAAAACAGCACTTCGCATATTGAAAACAGATACCCGAGAAGATATAGTGGTAGCAATGGCGAAATTTTTAAGCTGGATGCGGGACATCCGAAGAAAAATCTATAGGCTGAAGCTAACCTCTGAAATTAATTGTTTAAATAATTGTGCAGAATGACTAAATGTTTTTAACGTTATAATACTTCTAAAATATTTATTCGTATGCTTTTACAAAAACCTTTTTTAACCCATTGCATGGCTTTGATGAATTTTAACCAAATGTTCTTTTTTTATGCTATTGTGTCTTTTATGATTGGAAAAATCGAAATAAAGACTAACTGAACTGAACTGAGCTTTGAAAAGGCAACTCAGAGGAATTTCTCATGGTACACCCCATCCAGGTCTCTGCGCTCTTCATACACCCCATCCAGGTCTCTGCGCTCTTCATACACCCCATCCAGGTCTCTGCGCTCTTCATACACCCCATCCAGGTTTCTGCGTTCTTCATACAACCCATCCAGGTCTCTGCACTCTTCATACACCCCATCCAGGTCTCTACACTCTTCATTCAGCCCATCCAGGTCTCTGCACTCTTCATACACCCCATCCAGGTGTGTGCGCTTTTCATACACCTCATCCAGGTTCCTGCGCTCTTCATGCACCCCATCCAGGTCTCTACGCTCTTCATGCACCCCAGCCAGGTCTCTACGCTCTTCATGCACACCATCCAGGTCTCTGCGCTCTTCATACACCTCATCCAGGTGCCTGCGTTCTTCATACACCCCATCGAGGTCTCTGCACTCTTCATACACCCCATCAAGGTGTCTGCGCTCTTCATACACCTCATCCAGGTTCCTGCGCTCTTCATACACCCCATTGAGGTCTCTGCACTCTTCATACACCCCATCCAGGTCTCTACACTCTTCATACACCCCATCCAGGTCTCTACGCTCTTCATGCACCCCATCCAGGTCTAGCGCTTTTCATACACCCCATCCAGGCGTCTGCGTTCTTCATACACCCCATCGAGGTCTCTGCACTCTTCATACACCCCGTCCAGGTCTCTGCGCTCTTCATACACCCCATCCAGGTCTCTGCACGCTTCATAGACCCCATGCAGGTCTCTGCGCTCTTCATACACACCATCCAGGTCTCTGCGCTCTTCATACACCCCATCCAGGTCTCTGGGCTCTTCATACACCACATCCAGGTCCCTGCGCACTTGATGTACCCCATCCAGGTCTCTGTGCTCCTCATACACCTCATCCAGGTCTCTGCGCTCTTCATACACCCCATCCAGGTGTCTGCACTCTTCATCAACCACATCTAGGTCTCTGCGCTCTTCATACACCACATCCAGGTCTCTTAGCTCTTCTTACACCACATCCAGGTCTCTGCGCTCTTCATACACCTCATACAGGTCTCTGCGCTATTCATACACCCCATCCAGGTGTCTGCGCTCTTCATTCACCCCATCCAGGTGCCTGCGCTCTTCATACACCCCATCCAGGTCTCCGCTTTTTTCATTCACCCCATCCAGGTCTCTGCGCTCTCCATGCAGGTGTCTGCACTCTTCATGCACCTCTTGCCGGTGTCTGCGCTCTCCAAGCACTCCATGCAGGTGTCTGTGCTCTTCATTCACCCCATCCAAGTGCCAGCGCTTTTCATACACCCCATCCAGGTCTCTACGCTCTTCATGCACCCCATTCAGGTGTCTACTTTCTTCATACACCCCATCCAGGATTCTGCTTTCTTCATACACCCCATCCAGGTCTCTCTATGCTCTTCATGCACCCCATCCAGGTCTCTGCGCTCTTCATATACCCCATCCAGGTTACTGCGCTCTTCATACACCCCATCCAGGTCTCTGCGCTCTTCATACACCCCATCCAGGTGTCTGTGTTCTTCATACACCCTATCCAGGTGTCTGCACTCTTCATACACCCCATCCAGCTGTCTGCACTCTTCATACACCCCATCCAGGTCTCTGCGCTCTCCATTCACCCCATGCAGGTGTCTGCACTCTTCATGCACCCCATGCAGGTGTCTCTGCTCTCCATGTGCCCCATCCAAGTGTCTGCGCTCTTCATGCACCCCCTCCAAGTGTCTGCGCTCTTCATATACCCTATCCAGGTCTCTATGCTCTTCATGCACCCCATCCAGGTCTCCGCTTTCTTCATACACCCCATCAAGGTCTCTGCGCTCTTCATACACCCCATCCATGTGTCTGCGCTCTTCATTCACCCCATCCAGGTGTCTGCACTCTTCATACACCCCATCCAGGTCTCTGAGCTCTCGATGCACCCAATGCAGGTGTCTGCGCTCTTCATGCACCCCATGCAGGTGTCTGCGCTCTTCATACACCCCATCCAGTTGTTTGCGCTCTTCATACACCCCATCCAGGTCTCTACGCTTTTCATGCACCCCATTCAGGTGTCTGCTTTCTTCATACACCCCATCCAGGACTCTCTACGCTCTTCATGCACTCCATCCAGGTTACTACGCTCTTCATACACCCCATCCAGGTCTCTGCGCTCTTCATACACCCCATCCAGGTGTGTGTGTTCTACATACACCCCATCCAAGTTTCTGCACTCTTCATACACCCCATCCAGCTGTCTGCGCTCTTCATACACCCAATCCAGGTCTCTGCATTCTCCTTATACCCCATCCAGGTCTCTGCGCTCTTCATACACCCCATCCAGTTGTCTGAGTTCTTCATGCACCCCATCCAGGTCTCTGCACTCTTCATACAACCCGTCCAGTTGTCTGCGCTCTTTATATATGCCATGCAGGACTCTGCACTCTTCATACACCCCATCTAGGTCTCTGCGCTCTTCATACACACCATCCAGGTCTGTGCGCTCTTCATACACCCCATCCAGGTATCTGTGCTCTTCGTACACCCCATCCAGGTCCCTGCGCTCTTCATACACCCCATCCAGCTGTCTACGCCCTTCATACACCCCATCCAGGTCCCTGCACTCTTCATACACCCCATCAAGGTCTCTGCGCTCTTCATACACCCCATCCAGGTTGCTGCGTTCTTCATACACCCCATCCAAGTCTCTGAGCTCTACATACACCCCATCCAGGTCTCTGCGCTATTCGTACACCCCATCCAAGTCTCTGCGCTATTCGTACACCCCATCTGGGTCTCTGCGCTCTTCATATACCCCATCTAGGTCTCTGCACTCTTCATACACACTTTCCAGGTCTCTGCGCTCCTGATATACCCCATCCAGGTCTATGTGCTCTTCATACACCCCATCCAGGTCTCTGCGCTCTTCATACACCCCATCCAGGTGTCATCGCTCTTCATACACCTCATCAGGAGTCTGCGCTGTTCATGCAACCTATCCAGCTGTCTGCGCTCTTCATACACCCCATCCAGGTCCCTGCACTTTTCATACACCCCATCCAGGTCTCTGCGTTCTTCATACACCCCATCCAGGTCCCTGCACTCTTCATACACCCCATCAAGGTCTCTGCGCTCTTCATGCACCCCATCCAAGTCTCTGAGCTCTACATACACCCCATCCAGGTCTCTGCGCTATTCGTACACCCCATCCAGGTCTCTGCGCTCTTCATACACCCCATCCAGGTGTCTGTGTTCTTCATACACCCTATCCAGGTGTCTGCACTCTTCATACACCCCATCCAGCTGTCTGCACTCTTCATACACCCCATCCAGGTCTCTGCGCTCTCCATTCACCCCATGCAGGTGTCTGCACTCTTCATGCACCCCATGCAGGTGTCTCTGCTCTCCATGTGCCCAATCCAGGTCTCTGCGCTCTTCATACACCCCATCCAGGTGTCTGCGCTCTTCATACACCCCATCCAGGTCTCTGTGCTCTTCATACACCCCATCCAGGTCTCTGCGCTCTTCATACACCCCTTGCAGGGGTCTGCGCTCGTCATAGACCTCATCCAGGTCTCTGCGCTCTTCATACACCCCGTACAGGTGTCTGCGCTCTTCATACACTGGGTCCAGGTCTCTACGCTCTTCATAACCCCATCCAGGTGTCTGTGCTCTTCATACACCCCATCCAGGTCTCTGCGCTCTTCATACACCCCATCCAGGTCTCTGCACTCTTCATACACCCCATCCAGGTCTCTGCGCTCTTCATACACTCCATCCAGGTCTCTGCGCTCTGCATACACCCCATCCAGGTCTCTGCGCTCTTCATACTCCCCATCCAGGTGTCTGCACTCGTCATACACCCCATCCAGGGCTCTGCGCTCTCCATACACCCCATCCAGGTCTCTGCGCTCTTCATACACCCCTTGCAGGGGTCTGAGTTCGTCATAGACCCCATCCAGGTCTCTGCGCTCTTCATACACCCTGTCGAGGTGTCTGCGGTCTTCATACACCCGGTCCACGTCTCTACGCTGTTCATACACCCCATCCAGGTCTCTGCGCTCCTCATATACCCCATCCAGGTGTCTGCTCTCTTCATACACCCGATCCAGGTCTCTTCGCTCATCATACACCCCATCCAGGTCTCTGCGCTCTTTATACACCCTGTCCAGGTGTCTGCGCTCTTCATACACCCCATCCAGGTCTCTGCGCCCTTCATACACCCCATGCAGGTCTCTGCGCGTTTCATGCACTCGATCCAGGTGCATGCTTTCTTCATACAGGTGTCTGCACTCTTCATGATACCCATCCAGGCCTCTGCGCTCTTCATACACCACATCCAGGTCTCTGCACTCTTCATACACCCCGTCCAGGTCTCTGCGCTCTGCATACACCCCATCCAGGTCTCTGCACTCTTCATACACCCCATCCAGGTGTCTGCACTCGTCATACACCCCATCCAGGTCTCTGCGCTCTCCATACACCCCGTCCAGGTGTCTGCTCTCTTCATACACCGGGTCCAGGTCTCTACGCTCTTCATAACCCCACCCCGTCTATGTGTCTGTGCTCTTCATTCACCCCATCCAGGTCTCTGCGCTCTTCATACACCCCATCCAGGTCTCTGCGCTCTTCCTACACCCCATCCAGGTCTCTGCACTCTCCATACACCCCATCCAGGTCTCTGCGCTCTTCATACACCCCTTGCAGGGGTCTGAGCTCGTCATAGACCCCATCCAGGTCTCTGCGCTCTTCATACACCCTGTCCAGGTGTTTGCGGTCTTCATACACACGGTCCACGTCTCTACGCTCTTCATACAACCCATCCAGGTCTCTGCGCTCTTCATACACCCCATCCAGGTATCTGCTCTCTTCATACACCCCATCCAGGTCTCTGCGCTCTTCATACGCCCTGTCCAGGTCTCTGCGCTCTTCATACACCCATCCAGGTGTCTGCGCTCTTCATACACCAAATCCAGGTCTCTGCGCTCTTCATACACCCCATCCAGGTCTCCGCACTCTTCATACACCCCTTGCAGATGTCTGCACTCATCATACACCCTATCCAGGTCTCTGCGCTCTTCATACACCCCGTCCAGGTGTCTGTGCTCATCATACACCCCATCCATGTCTCTGCGCTCTTCATACAACCCGTCCTGGTGTCGGTGCTCTTCATACGCCCCATCCAGGTGTCTCCGCTCTTCATACATGTCTTGCAGGCCTCTGCGCTCTTCATACACCCCTTGCAGGGGTCTGAGCTCGTCATAGACCCCATCCAGGTCTCTGCGCTCTTCATACACCCTGTCCAGGTGTTTGCGGTCTTCATACACACGGTCCACGTCTCTACGCTCTTCATACAACCCATCCAGGTCTCTGCGCTCTTCATACACCCCATCCAGGTATCTGCTCTCTTCATACACCCCATCCAGGTCTCTGCGCTCTTCATACGCCCTGTCCAGGTCTCTGCGCTCTTCATACACCCATCCAGGTGTCTGCGCTCTTCATACACCAAATCCAGGTCTCTGCGCTCTTCATACACCCCATCCAGGTCTCCGCACTCTTCATACACCCCTTGCAGATGTCTGCACTCATCATACACCCCATCCAGGTCTCTGCACTCTTCATACACCCCATCCAGGTCTCTGCGCTCTTCATACACTCCATCCAGGTCTCTGCGCTCTCCATACACCCCATCCAGGTCTCTGCGCTCTTCATACACCCCTTGCAGGGGTCTGAGTTCGTCATAGACCCCATCCAGGTCTCTGCGCTCTTCATACACCCTGTCGAGGTGTCTGCGGTCTTCATACACCCGGTCCACGTCTCTACGCTGTTCATACACCCCAGCCAGCTCTCTGCGCTCCTCATATACCCCATCCAGGTGTCTGCTCTCTTCATACACCCCATCCAGGTCTCTTCGCTCTTCATACACCCCATCCAGGTCTCTGCGCTCTTTATACACCCTGTCCAGGTGTCTGCGCTCTTCATACACCCCATCCAGGTCTCTACGCCCTTCATACACCCCATGCAGGTCTCTGCGCGTTTCATGCACTCGATCCAGGTGCATGCTTTCTTCATACAGGTGTCTGAACTCTTCATGATACCCATCCAGGCCTCTGCGCTCTTCATACACCACATCCAGGTCTTTGCACTCTTCATACACCCCGTCCAGGTCTCTGCGCTCTGCATACACCCCATCCAGGTCTCTGCACTCTTCATACACCCCATCCAGGTGTCTGCACTCGTCATACACCTCATCCAGGTCTCTGCGCTCTCCATACACCCCGTCCAGGTGTCTGCTCTCTTCATACACCGGGTCCAGGTCTCTACGCTCTTCATAACCCCACCCCGTCTATGTGTCTGTGCTCTTCATTCACCCCATCCAGGTGTCTGCACTCTTCATACACCCCATCCAGGTCTCTGAGCTCTCGATGCACCCAATGCAGGTGTCTGCGCTCTTCATGCACCCCATGCAGGTGTCTGCGCTCTTCATACACCCCATCCAGTTGTTTGCGCTCTTCATACACCCCATCCAGGTCTCTACGCTTTTCATGCACCCCATTCAGGTGTCTGCTTTCTTCATACACCCCATCCAGGACTCTCTACGCTCTTCATGCACTCCATCCAGGTTACTACGCTCTTCATACACCCCATCCAGGTCTCTGCGCTCTTCATACACCCCATCCAGGTGTGTGTGTTCTACATACACCCCATCCAAGTTTCTGCACTCTTCATACACCCCATCCAGCTGTCTGCGCTCTTCATACACCCAATCCAGGTCTCTGCATTCTCCTTATACCCCATCCAGGTCTCTGCGCTCTTCATACACCCCATCCAGTTGTCTGAGTTCTTCATGCACCCCATCCAGGTCTCTGCACTCTTCATACAACCCGTCCAGTTGTCTGCGCTCTTTATATATGCCATGCAGGACTCTGCACTCTTCATACACCCCATCTAGGTCTCTGCGCTCTTCATACACACCATCCAGGTCTGTGCGCTCTTCATACACCCCATCCAGGTATCTGTGCTCTTCGTACACCCCATCCAGGTCCCTGCGCTCTTCATACACCCCATCCAGCTGTCTACGCCCTTCATACACCCCATCCAGGTCCCTGCACTCTTCATACACCCCATCAAGGTCTCTGCGCTCTTCATACACCCCATCCAGGTTGCTGCGTTCTTCATACACCCCATCCAAGTCTCTGAGCTCTACATACACCCCATCCAGGTCTCTGCGCTATTCGTACACCCCATCCAAGTCTCTGCGCTATTCGTACACCCCATCTGGGTCTCTGCGCTCTTCATATACCCCATCTAGGTCTCTGCACTCTTCATACACACTTTCCAGGTCTCTGCGCTCCTGATATACCCCATCCAGGTCTATGTGCTCTTCATACACCCCATCCAGGTCTCTGCGCTCTTCATACACCCCATCCAGGTGTCATCGCTCTTCATACACCTCATCAGGAGTCTGCGCTGTTCATGCAACCTATCCAGCTGTCTGCGCTCTTCATACACCCCATCCAGGTCCCTGCACTTTTCATACACCCCATCCAGGTCTCTGCGTTCTTCATACACCCCATCCAGGTCCCTGCACTCTTCATACACCCCATCAAGGTCTCTGCGCTCTTCATGCACCCCATCCAAGTCTCTGAGCTCTACATACACCCCATCCAGGTCTCTGCGCTATTCGTACACCCCATCCAGGTCTCTGCGCTCTTCATACACCCCATCCAGGTGTCTGTGTTCTTCATACACCCTATCCAGGTGTCTGCACTCTTCATACACCCCATCCAGCTGTCTGCACTCTTCATACACCCCATCCAGGTCTCTGCGCTCTTCCTACACCCCATCCAGGTCTCTGCACTCTCCATACACCCCATCCAGGTCTCTGCGCTCTTCATACACCCCTTGCAGGGGTCTGAGCTCGTCATAGACCCCATCCAGGTCTCTGCGCTCTTCATACACCCTGTCCAGGTGTTTGCGGTCTTCATACACACGGTCCACATCTCTACGCTCTTCATACAACCCATCCAGGTCTCTGCGCTCTTCATACACCCCATCCAGGTATCTGCTCTCTTCATACACCCCATCCAGGTCTCTGCGCTCTTCATACGCCCTGTCCAGGTCTCTGCGCTCTTCATACACCCATCCAGGTGTCTGCGCTCTTCATACACCAAATCCAGGTCTCTGCGCTCTTCATACACCCCATCCAGGTCTCCGCACTCTTCATACACCCCTTGCAGGTGTCTGCACTCATCATACACCCTATCCAGGTCTCTGCGCTCTTCATACACCCCGTCCAGGTGTCTGTGCTCATCATACACCCCATCCATGTCTCTGCGCTCTTCATACAACCCGTCCTGGTGTCGGTGCTCTTCATACGCCCCATCCAGGTGTCTCCGCTCTTCATACATGTCTTGCAGGCCTCTGCACACTTCATACACCCCGTCCAGGTCTCTGCGGTCTTCATACATCCCTTGCAGGTCTCTGTGTTCTTCATACACCCCGTCTATGTGTCTGCGCTCTTCATACACCCCATCCAGGTCTCTGCGCTCTTCATTCACCCCATCCAGGTGTCTGCACTCTTCATACACCCCATCCAGGTCACTACGCTCTTCATACACCCCATTCAGGTCTCTGCGCTCTTCATACACCCTGTCCAGGTGTCTGCGCTCTTCATACACCCCATCCAGGTCTCTGCACTCTTCATACACCCCGTCCAGGTCTCTGCGCTCTGCATACACCCCATCCAGGTCTCTGCACTCTTCATACACCCCATCCAGGTGTCTGCACTCGTCATACACCCCATCCAGGTCTCTGCGCTCTCCATACACCCCGTCCAGGTGTCTGCTCTCTTCATACACCGGGTCCAGGTCTCTACGCTCTTCATAACCCCACCCCATCTATGTGTCTGTGCTCTTCATTCACCCCATCCAGGTCTCTGCGCTCTTCATACACCCCATCCAGGTCTCTGCGCTCTTCATACACCCCATCCAGGTCTCTGCACTCTCCATACACCCCATCCAGGTCTCTGCGCTCTTCATACACCCCTTGCAGGGGTCTGAGCTCGTCATAGACCCCATCCAGGTCTCTGCGCTCTTCACACACCCTGTCCAGGTGTTTGCGGTCTTCATACACCCGGTCCACGTCTCTACGCTCTTCATACACCCCATCCAGGTCTCTGCGCTCTTCATACACCCCATCCAGGTCTCTGCTCTCTTCATACACCCCATCCAGGTCTCTGCGCTCTTCATACGCCCTGTCCAGGTCTCTGCGCTCTTCATACACCCATCCAGGTGTCTGCGCTCTTCATACACCAAATCCAGGTCTCTGCGCTCTTCATACACCCCATCCAGGTCTCCGCACTCTTCATACACCCCTTGCAGGTGTCTGCACTCATCATGCACCCTATCCAGGTCTCTGCGCTCTTCATACACCCCGTCCAGGTGTCTGTGCTCATCATACACCCCATCCAGGTCTCTGCGCTCTTCATAGAACCCGTCCTGGTGTCGGTGCTCTTCATACACCCCATCCAGGTGTCTGCGCTCTTCATACATGTCTTGCAGGCCTCTGCACACTTCATACACCCCGTCTCGGTCTCTGTGGTCTTCATACATCCCTTGCAGGTCTCTGTGTTCTTCATGCACCCCGTCTATGTGTCTGCGCTCTTCATACACCCCATCCAGGTCTCTGCGCTATTCATACCCCCCATCCAGGTGTCTGCACTCTTCATACACCCCATCCAGGTCACTACGCTCTTCATACACCCCATTCAGGTCTCTGCGCTCTTCATACACCCTGTCCAGGTGTCTGCGCTCTTCATACACCCCATCCAGGTCTCTGCGCTCTTCATACACCCCATGCAGGTCTCTGCGCGTTTCATGCACTCCATCCAGGTGCATGCTTTCTTCATACAGGTGTCTGCACTCTTCATGATCCCCATCCAGGCCTCTGAGCTCTTCATACACCACATTCAGGTCTCTGCGTTCATACATCTCATCCAGGTCTCTGGGCTCTTCATACACCCCATCCAGGTCTCTGCGATCTTCATGGACCCCATCCAGGTCTCTGCGCTCTTCATACACCCCATCCACGTCTCTGCGCTCTTCATACACCCCTTGCAGGTGTCTGCACTCATCATGCACCCCATCCAGGTCTCTGCGCTACATCCCGTCCAGGTGTCTGTGATCCTCATACACCCCATCCAGGTCTCTGCACTCTTCATAAACCCCATCCAGGTGTCTGCACTCGTCATACACCCCATCCAGGTCTCTGCGCTCTCCATACACCCCGTCCAGGTGTCTGCGCTCTTCATACACCGTGTCCAGGTCTCTACGCTCTTCATAAACCCATCCAGGTATCTGTGCTCTTCATTCACCCCATCCAGGTCTCTGCGCTCTTCATACACCCCATCCAGGTCTCTGCGCTCTTCATACACCCCATCCAGGTCTCTGCGCTCTCCATACACCCCATCCAGGTCTCTGCGCTCTTCATACACCCCTTGCAGGGGTCTGAGCTAGTCATAGACCCCATCCAGGTCTCTGCGCTCTTCATACACCCTGTGCAGGTGTTTGCGGTCTTCATACACCCGGTCCACGTCTCTAAGCTCTTCATACACCCCATCCAGGTCTCTTCGCGATTCATACACCCCATCCAGGTCTCTGCGCTCTTTATACACCCTGTCCAGGTGTCTGCGCTCTTCATACACCCTGTCCAGGTCTCTGCGCTCTTCATACACCCCATCCAGGTCTCTGCGCCCTTTATACACCCCATGCAGGTCTCTGCGCGTTTCATGCACTCGATCCAGGTGCATGCTTTCTTCATACAGGTGTCTGCACTCTTCATGATACCCATCCAGGCCTCTGCGCTCTTCATACACCACATCCAGGTCTCTGCACTCTTCATACACCCCGTCCAGGTCTCTGCGCTCTGCATACACCCCATCCAGGTCTCTGCACTCTTCATACACCCCATCCAGGTGTCTGCACTCGTCATACACCCCATCCAGGTCTCTGCGCTCTCCATACACCCCGTCCAGGTGTCTGCTCTCTTCATACACCGGGTCCAGGTCTCTACGCTCTTCATAACCCCACCCCGTCTATGTGTCTGTGCTCTTCATTCACCCCATCCAGGTCTCTGCGCTCTTCATACACCCCATCCAGGTCTCTGCGCTCTTCCTACACCCCATCCAGGTCTCTGCACTCTCCATACACCCCATCCAGGTCTCTGCGCTCTTCATACACCCCTTGCAGGGGTCTGAGCTCGTCATAGACCCCATCC
This sequence comes from Triturus cristatus, assembly GCF_964204655.1. Taxonomy (NCBI): domain Eukaryota; kingdom Metazoa; phylum Chordata; class Amphibia; order Caudata; family Salamandridae; genus Triturus; species Triturus cristatus. Next base: position 1,048,065,157 of record NC_140582.1, read on the forward strand.
AGGTCTCTGCGCTCTTCATACACCCTGTCCAGGTGTTTGGGGTCTTCATACACCCGGTCCACGTCTCTACGCTCTTCATACAACCCATCCAGGTCTCTGCGCTCTTCATACACCCCATCCAGGTCTCTGCTCTCTTCATACACCCCATCCAGGTCTCTGCGCTCTTCATACGCCCTGTCCAGGTCTCTGCGCTCTTCATACACCCATCCAGGTGTCTGCGCTCTTCATACACCAAATCCAGGTCTCTGCGCTCTTCATACACCCCATCCAGGTCTCCGCACTCTTCATACACCCCTTGCAGGTGTCTGCACTCATCATACACCCTATCCAGGTCTCTGCGCTCTTCATACACCCCGTCCAGGTCTCTGCTCTCTTCATACACCCCATCCAGGTCTCTGCGCTCTTCATACGCCCTGTCCAGGTCTCTGCGCTCTTCATACACCCATCCAGGTGTCTGCGCTCTTCATACACCAAATCCAGGTCTCTGCGCTCTTCATACACCCCATCCAGGTCTCCGCACTCTTCATACACCCCTTGCAGGTGTCTGCACTCATCATACACCCTATCCAGGTCTCTGCACTCTTCATACACCCCGTCCAGGTGTCTGTGCTCATCATACACCCCATCCAGGTCTCTGCGCTCTTCATACAACCCGTCCTGGTGTCGGTGCTCTTCATACGCCCCATCCAGGTGTCTCCGCTCTTCATACATGTCTTGCAGGCCTCTGCACACTACATACACCCCGTCCAGGTCTCTGCGGTCTTCATACATCCCTTGCAGGTCTCTGTGTTCTTCATACACCCCGTCTATGTGTCTGCGCTCTTCATACACCCCATCCAGGTCTCTGCGCTCTTCATACACCCCATCCAGGTGTCTGCACTCTTCATACACCCCATCTAGGTCACTACGCTCTTCATACACCCCATTCAGGTCTCTGCGCTCTTCATACACCCTGTCCAGGTGTCTGCGCTCTTCATACACCCCATCCAGGTCTCTGCACTCTTCATACACCCCGTCCAGGTCTCTGCGCTCTGCATACACCCCATCCAGGTCTCTGCACTCTTCATACACCCCATCCAGGTGTCTGCACTCGTCATACACCCCATCCAGGTCTCTGCGCTCTCCATACACCCCGTCCAGGTGTCTGCTCTCTTCATACACCGGGTCCAGGTCTCTACGCTCTTCATAACCCCACCACATCTATGTGTCTGTGCTCTTCATTCACCCCATCCAGGTCTCTGCGCTCTTCATACACCCCATCCAGGTCTCTGCGCTCTTCATACACCCCATCCAGGTCTCTGCACTCTCCATACACCCCATCCAGGTATCTGCGCTCTTCATACACCCCTTGCAGGGGTCTGAGCTCGTCATAGACCCCATCCAGGTCTCTGCGCTCTTCATACACCCTGTCCAGGTGTTTGCGGTCTTCATACACCCGGTCCACGTCTCTACGCTCTTCATACACCCCATCCAGGTCTCTGCGCTCTTCATACACCCCATCCAGGTCTCTGCTCTCTTCATACACCCCATCCAGGTCTCTGCGCTCTTCATACGCCCTGTCCAGGTCTCTGCGCTCTTCATACACCTATCCAGGTGTCTGCGCTCTTCATACACCAAATCCAGGTCTCTGCGCTCTTCATACACCCCATCCAGGTCTCCGCACTCTTCATACACCCCTTGCAGGTGTCTGCACTCATCATGCACCCTATCCAGGTCTCTGCGCTCTTCATACACCCCGTCCAGGTGTCTGTGCTCATCATACACCCCATCCAGGTCTCTGCGCTCTTCATAGAACCCGTCCTGGTGTCGGTGCTCTTCATACACCCCATCCAGGTGTCTGCGCTCTTCATACATGTCTTGCAGGCCTCTGCACACTTCATACACCCCGTCTCGGTCTCTGCGGTCTTCATACATCCCTTGCAGGTCTCTGTGTTCTTCATACACCCCGTCTATGTGTCTGCGCTCTTCATACACCCCATCCAGGTCTCTGCGCTCTTCATACACCCCATCCAGGTGTCTGCACTCTTCATACACCCCATCCAGGTCACTACGCTCTTCATACACCCCATTCAGGTCTCTGCGCTCTTCATACACCCTGTCCAGGTGTCTGCGCTCTTCATACACCCCATCCAGGTCTCTGCGCTCTTCATACACCCCATGCAGGTCTCTGCGCGTTTCATGCACTTCATCCAGGTGCATGCTTTCTTCATACAGGTGTCTGCACTCTTCATGATCCCCATCCAGGCCTCTGAGCTCTTCATACACCACATCCAGGTCTCTGCGTTCATACATCTCATCCAGGTCTCTGGGCTCTTCATACACCCCATCCAGGTCTCTGCGATCTTCATGGACCCCATCCAGGTCTCTGCGCTCTTCATACACCCCATCCACGTCTCTGCGCTCTTCATACACCCCTTGCAGGTGTCTGCACTCATCATGCACCCCATCCAGGTCTCTGCGCTACACCCCGTCCAGGTGTCTGTGATCCTCATACACCCCATCCAGGTCTCTGCACTCTTCATACACCCCATCCAGGTGTCTGCACTCGTCATACACCCCATCCAGGTCTCTGCGCTCTCCATACACCCCGTCCAGGTGTCTGCGCTCTTCATACACCGTGTCCAGGTCTCTACGCTCTTCATAAACCCATCCAGGTATCTGTGCTCTTCATTCACCCCATCCAGGTCTCTGCGCTCTTCATACACCCCATCCAGGTCTCTGCGCTCTTCATACACCCCATGCAGGTCTCTGCGCTCTCCATACACCCCATCCAGGTCTCTGCGCTCTTCATACACCCCTTGCAGGGGTCTGAGCTAGTCATAGACCCCATCCAGGTCTCTGCGCTCTTCATACACCCTGTGCAGGTGTTTGCGGTCTTCATACACCCGGTCCACGTCTCTAAGCTCTTCATACACCCCATCCAGGTCTCTTCGCGATTCATACACCCCATCCAGGTCTCTGCGCTCTTTATACACCCTGTCCAGGTGTCTGCGCTCTTCATACACCCTGTCCAGGTCTCTGCGCTCTTCATACACCCCATCCAGGTCTCTGCGCCCTTTATACACCCCATGCAGGTCTCTGCGCGTTTCATGCACTCGATCCAGGTGCATGCTTTCTTCATACAGGTGTCTGCACTCTTCATGATACCCATCCAGGCCTCTGCGCTCTTCATACACCACATCCAGGTCTCTGCGCTCTCCATTCACCCCATGCAGGTGTCTGCACTCTTCATGCACCCCATGCAGGTGTCTCTGCTCTCCATGTGCCCAATCCAGGTCTCTGCGCTCTTCATACACCCCATCCAGGTGTCTGCGCTCTTCATACACCCCATCCAGGTCTCTGTGCTCTTCATACACCCCATCCAGGTCTCTGCGCTCTTCATACACCCCTTGCAGGGGTCTGCGCTCGTCATAGACCTCATCCAGGTCTCTGCGCTCTTCATACACCCCGTACAGGTGTCTGCGCTCTTCATACACTGGGTCCAGGTCTCTACGCTCTTCATAACCCCATCCAGGTGTCTGTGCTCTTCATACACCCCATCCAGGTCTCTGCGCTCTTCATACACCCCATCCAGGTCTCTGCACTCTTCATACACCCCATCCAGGTCTCTGCGCTCTTCATACACTCCATCCAGGTCTCTGCGCTCTGCATACACCCCATCCAGGTCTCTGCGCTCTTCATACTCCCCATCCAGGTGTCTGCACTCGTCATACACCCCATCCAGGGCTCTGCGCTCTCCATACACCCCATCCAGGTCTCTGCGCTCTTCATACACCCCTTGCAGGGGTCTGAGTTCGTCATAGACCCCATCCAGGTCTCTGCGCTCTTCATACACCCTGTCGAGGTGTCTGCGGTCTTCATACACCCGGTCCACGTCTCTACGCTGTTCATACACCCCATCCAGGTCTCTGCGCTCCTCATATACCCCATCCAGGTGTCTGCTCTCTTCATACACCCGATCCAGGTCTCTTCGCTCATCATACACCCCATCCAGGTCTCTGCGCTCTTTATACACCCTGTCCAGGTGTCTGCGCTCTTCATACACCCCATCCAGGTCTCTGCGCCCTTCATACACCCCATGCAGGTCTCTGCGCGTTTCATGCACTCGATCCAGGTGCATGCTTTCTTCATACAGGTGTCTGCACTCTTCATGATACCCATCCAGGCCTCTGCGCTCTTCATACACCACATCCAGGTCTCTGCACTCTTCATACACCCCGTCCAGGTCTCTGCGCTCTGCATACACCCCATCCAGGTCTCTGCACTCTTCATACACCCCATCCAGGTGTCTGCACTCGTCATACACCCCATCCAGGTCTCTGCGCTCTCCATACACCCCGTCCAGGTGTCTGCTCTCTTCATACACCGGGTCCAGGTCTCTACGCTCTTCATAACCCCACCCCGTCTATGTGTCTGTGCTCTTCATTCACCCCATCCAGGTCTCTGCGCTCTTCATACACCCCATCCAGGTCTCTGCGCTCTTCCTACACCCCATCCAGGTCTCTGCACTCTCCATACACCCCATCCAGGTCTCTGCGCTCTTCATACACCCCTTGCAGGGGTCTGAGCTCGTCATAGACCCCATCCAGGTCTCTGCGCTCTTCATACACCCTGTCCAGGTGTTTGCGGTCTTCATACACACGGTCCACGTCTCTACGCTCTTCATACAACCCATCCAGGTCTCTGCGCTCTTCATACACCCCATCCAGGTATCTGCTCTCTTCATACACCCCATCCAGGTCTCTGCGCTCTTCATACGCCCTGTCCAGGTCTCTGCGCTCTTCATACACCCATCCAGGTGTCTGCGCTCTTCATACACCAAATCCAGGTCTCTGCGCTCTTCATACACCCCATCCAGGTCTCCGCACTCTTCATACACCCCTTGCAGATGTCTGCACTCATCATACACCCTATCCAGGTCTCTGCGCTCTTCATACACCCCGTCCAGGTGTCTGTGCTCATCATACACCCCATCCATGTCTCTGCGCTCTTCATACAACCCGTCCTGGTGTCGGTGCTCTTCATACGCCCCATCCAGGTGTCTCCGCTCTTCATACATGTCTTGCAGGCCTCTGCGCTCTTCATACACCCCTTGCAGGGGTCTGAGCTCGTCATAGACCCCATCCAGGTCTCTGCGCTCTTCATACACCCTGTCCAGGTGTTTGCGGTCTTCATACACACGGTCCACGTCTCTACGCTCTTCATACAACCCATCCAGGTCTCTGCGCTCTTCATACACCCCATCCAGGTATCTGCTCTCTTCATACACCCCATCCAGGTCTCTGCGCTCTTCATACGCCCTGTCCAGGTCTCTGCGCTCTTCATACACCCATCCAGGTGTCTGCGCTCTTCATACACCAAATCCAGGTCTCTGCGCTCTTCATACACCCCATCCAGGTCTCCGCACTCTTCATACACCCCTTGCAGATGTCTGCACTCATCATACACCCCATCCAGGTCTCTGCACTCTTCATACACCCCATCCAGGTCTCTGCGCTCTTCATACACTCCATCCAGGTCTCTGCGCTCTCCATACACCCCATCCAGGTCTCTGCGCTCTTCATACACCCCTTGCAGGGGTCTGAGTTCGTCATAGACCCCATCCAGGTCTCTGCGCTCTTCATACACCCTGTCGAGGTGTCTGCGGTCTTCATACACCCGGTCCACGTCTCTACGCTGTTCATACACCCCATTCAGCTCTCTGCGCTCCTCATATACCCCATCCAGGTGTCTGCTCTCTTCATACACCCCATCCAGGTCTCTTCGCTCTTCATACACCCCATCCAGGTCTCTGCGCTCTTTATACACCCTGTCCAGGTGTCTGCGCTCTTCATACACCCCATCCAGGTCTCTGCGCCCTTCATACACCCCATGCAGGTCTCTGCGCGTTTCATGCACTCGATCCAGGTGCATGCTTTCTTCATACAGGTGTCTGAACTCTTCATGATACCCATCCAGGCCTCTGCGCTCTTCATACACCACATCCAGGTCTTTGCACTCTTCATACACCCCGTCCAGGTCTCTGCGCTCTGCATACACCCCATCCAGGTCTCTGCACTCTTCATACACCCCATCCAGGTGTCTGCACTCGTCATACACCTCATCCAGGTCTCTGCGCCCTCCATACACCCCGTCCAGGTGTCTGCTCTCTTCATACACCGGGTCCAGGTCTCTACGCTCTTCATAACCCCACCCCGTCTATGTGTCTGTGCTCTTCATTCACCCCATCCAGGTCTCTGCGCTCTTCATACACCCCATCCAGGTCTCTGCGCTCTTCCTACACCCCATCCAGGTCTCTGCACTCTCCATACACCCCATCCAGGTCTCTGCGCTCTTCATACACCCCTTGCAGGGGTCTGAGCTCGTCATAGACCCCATCCAGGTCTCTGCGCTCTTCATACACCCTGTCCAGGTGTTTGCGGTCTTCATACACACGGTCCACATCTCTACGCTCTTCATACAACCCATCCAGGTCTCTGCGCTCTTCATACACCCCATCCAGGTATCTGCTCTCTTCATACACCCCATCCAGGTCTCTGCGCTCTTCATACGCCCTGTCCAGGTCTCTGCGCTCTTCATACACCCATCCAGGTGTCTGCGCTCTTCATACACCAAATCCAGGTCTCTGCGCTCTTCATACACCCCATCCAGGTCTCCGCACTCTTCATACACCCCTTGCAGGTGTCTGCACTCATCATACACCCTATCCAGGTCTCTGCGCTCTTCATACACCCCGTCCAGGTGTCTGTGCTCATCATACACCCCATCCATGTCTCTGCGCTCTTCATACAACCCGTCCTGGTGTCGGTGCTCTTCATACGCCCCATCCAGGTGTCTCCGCTCTTCATACATGTCTTGCAGGCCTCTGCACACTTCATACACCCCGTCCAGGTCTCTGCGGTCTTCATACATCCCTTGTAGGTCTCTGTGCTCTTCATTCACCCCATCCAGGTGTCTGCACTCTTCATACACCCCATCCAGGTCACTACGCTCTTCATACACCCCATTCAGGTCTCTGCGCTCTTCATACACCCTGTCCAGGTGTCTGCGCTCTTCATACACCCCATCCAGGTCTCTGCACTCTTCATACACCCCGTCCAGGTCTCTGCGCTCTGCATACACCCCATCCAGGTCTCTGCACTCTTCATACACCCCATCCAGGTGTCTGCACTCGTCATACACCCCATCCAGGTCTCTGCGCTCTCCATACACCCCGTCCAGGTGTCTGCTCTCTTCATACACCGGGTCCAGGTCTCTACGCTCTTCATAACCCCACCCCATCTATGTGTCTGTGCTCTTCATTCACCCCATCCAGGTCTCTGCGCTCTTCATACACCCCATCCAGGTCTCTGCGCTCTTCATACACCCCATCCAGGTCTCTGCACTCTCCATACACCCCATCCAGGTCTCTGCGCTCTTCATACACCCCTTGCAGGGGTCTGAGCTCGTCATAGACCCCATCCAGGTCTCTGCGCTCTTCACACACCCTGTCCAGGTGTTTGCGGTCTTCATACACCCGGTCCACGTCTCTACGCTCTTCATACACCCCATCCAGGTCTCTGCGCTCTTCATACACCCCATCCAGGTCTCTGCTCTCTTCATACACCCCATCCAGGTCTCTGCGCTCTTCATACGCCCTGTCCAGGTCTCTGCGCTCTTCATACACCCATCCAGGTGTCTGCGCTCTTCATACACCAAATCCAGGTCTCTGCGCTCTTCATACACCCCATCCAGGTCTCCGCACTCTTCATACACCCCTTGCAGGTGTCTGCACTCATCATGCACCCTATCCAGGTCTCTGCGCTCTTCATACACCCCGTCCAGGTGTCTGTGCTCATCATACACCCCATCCAGGTCTCTGCGCTCTTCATAGAACCCGTCCTGGTGTCGGTGCTCTTCATACACCCCATCCAGGTGTCTGCGCTCTTCATACATGTCTTGCAGGCCTCTGCACACTTCATACACCCCGTCTCGGTCTCTGTGGTCTTCATACATCCCTTGCAGGTCTCTGTGTTCTTCATGCACCCCGTCTATGTGTCTGCGCTCTTCATACACCCCATCCAGGTCTCTGCGCTATTCATACCCCCCATCCAGGTGTCTGCACTCTTCATACACCCCATCCAGGTCACTACGCTCTTCATACACCCCATTCAGGTCTCTGCGCTCTTCATACACCCTGTCCAGGTGTCTGCGCTCTTCATACACCCCATCCAGGTCTCTGCGCTCTTCATACACCCCATGCAGGTCTCTGCGCGTTTCATGCACTCCATCCAGGTGCATGCTTTCTTCATACAGGTGTCTGCACTCTTCATGATCCCCATCCAGGCCTCTGAGCTCTTCATACACCACATTCAGGTCTCTGCGTTCATACATCTCATCCAGGTCTCTGGGCTCTTCATACACCCCATCCAGGTCTCTGCGATCTTCATGGACCCCATCCAGGTCTCTGCGCTCTTCATACACCCCATCCACGTCTCTGCGCTCTTCATACACCCCTTGCAGGTGTCTGCACTCATCATGCACCCCATCCAGGTCTCTGCGCTACATCCCGTCCAGGTGTCTGTGATCCTCATACACCCCATCCAGGTCTCTGCACTCTTCATAAACCCCATCCAGGTGTCTGCACTCGTCATACACCCCATCCAGGTCTCTGCGCTCTCCATACACCCCGTCCAGGTGTCTGCGCTCTTCATACACCGTGTCCAGGTCTCTACGCTCTTCATAAACCCATCCAGGTATCTGTGCTCTTCATTCACCCCATCCAGGTCTCTGCGCTCTTCATACACCCCATCCAGGTCTCTGCGCTCTTCATACACCCCATCCAGGTCTCTGCGCTCTCCATACACCCCATCCAGGTCTCTGCGCTCTTCATACACCCCTTGCAGGGGTCTGAGCTAGTCATAGACCCCATCCAGGTCTCTGCGCTCTTCATACACCCTGTGCAGGTGTTTGCGGTCTTCATACACCCGGTCCACGTCTCTAAGCTCTTCATACACCCCATCCAGGTCTCTTCGCGATTCATACACCCCATCCAGGTCTCTGCGCTCTTTATACACCCTGTCCAGGTGTCTGCGCTCTTCATACACCCTGTCCAGGTCTCTGCGCTCTTCATACACCCCATCCAGGTCTCTGCGCCCTTTATACACCCCATGCAGGTCTCTGCGCGTTTCATGCACTCGATCCAGGTGCATGCTTTCTTCATACAGGTGTCTGCACTCTTCATGATACCCATCCAGGCCTCTGCGCTCTTCATACACCACATCCAGGTCTCTGCACTCTTCATACACCCCGTCCAGGTCTCTGCGCTCTGCATACACCCCATCCAGGTCTCTGCACTCTTCATACACCCCATCCAGGTGTCTGCACTCGTCATACACCCCATCCAGGTCTCTGCGCTCTCCATACACCCCGTCCAGGTGTCTGCTCTCTTCATACACCGGGTCCAGGTCTCTACGCTCTTCATAACCCCACCCCGTCTATGTGTCTGTGCTCTTCATTCACCCCATCCAGGTCTCTGCGCTCTTCATACACCCCATCCAGGTCTCTGCGCTCTTCCTACACCCCATCCAGGTCTCTGCACTCTCCATACACCCCATCCAGGTCTCTGCGCTCTTCATACACCCCTTGCAGGGGTCTGAGCTCGTCATAGACCCCATCCAGGTCTCTGCGCTCTTCATACACCCTGTCCAGGTGTTTGGGGTCTTCATACACCCGGTCCACGTCTCTACGCTCTTCATACAACCCATCCAGGTCTCTGCGCTCTTCATACACCCCATCCAGGTCTCTGCTCTCTTCATACACCCCATCCAGGTCTCTGCGCTCTTCATACGCCCTGTCCAGGTCTCTGCGCTCTTCATACACCCATCCAGGTGTCTGCGCTCTTCATACACCAAATCCAGGTCTCTGCGCTCTTCATACACCCCATCCAGGTCTCCGCACTCTTCATACACCCCTTGCAGGTGTCTGCACTCATCATACACCCTATCCAGGTCTCTGCGCTCTTCATACACCCCGTCCAGGTCTCTGCTCTCTTCATACACCCCATCCAGGTCTCTGCGCTCTTCATACGCCCTGTCCAGGTCTCTGCGCTCTTCATACACCCATCCAGGTGTCTGCGCTCTTCATACACCAAATCCAGGTCTCTGCGCTCTTCATACACCCCATCCAGGTCTCCGCACTCTTCATACACCCCTTGCAGGTGTCTGCACTCATCATACACCCTATCCAGGTCTCTGCGCTCTTCATACACCCCGTCCAGGTGTCTGTGCTCATCATACACCCCATCCAGGTCTCTGCGCTCTTCATACAACCCGTCCTGGTGTCGGTGCTCTTCATACGCCCCATCCAGGTGTCTCCGCTCTTCATACATGTCTTGCAGGCCTCTGCACACTACATACACCCCGTCCAGGTCTCTGCGGTCTTCATACATCCCTTGCAGGTCTCTGTGTTCTTCATACACCCCGTCTATGTGTCTGCGCTCTTCATACACCCCATCCAGGTCTCTGCGCTCTTCATACACCCCATCCAGGTGTCTGCACTCTTCATACACCCCATCTAGGTCACTACGCTCTTCATACACCCCATTCAGGTCTCTGCGCTCTTCATACACCCTGTCCAGGTGTCTGCGCTCTTCATACACCCCATCCAGGTCTCTGCACTCTTCATACACCCCGTCCAGGTCTCTGCGCTCTGCATACACCCCATCCAGGTCTCTGCACTCTTCATACACCCCATCCAGGTGTCTGCACTCGTCATACACCCCATCCAGGTCTCTGCGCTCTCCATACACCCCGTCCAGGTGTCTGCTCTCTTCATACACCGGGTCCAGGTCTCTACGCTCTTCATAACCCCACCCCATCTATGTGTCTGTGCTCTTCATTCACCCCATCCAGGTCTCTGCGCTCTTCATACACCCCATCCAGGTCTCTGCGCTCTTCATACACCCCATCCAGGTCTCTGCACTCTCCATACACCCCATCCAGGTATCTGCGCTCTTCATACACACCTTGCAGGGGTCTGAGCTCGTCATAGACCCCATCCAGGTCTCTGCGCTCTTCATACACCCTGTCCAGGTGTTTGCGGTCTTCATACACCCGGTCCACGTCTCTACGCTCTTCATACACCCCATCCAGGTCTCTGCGCTCTTCATACACCCCATCCAGGTCTCTGCTCTCTTCATACACCCCATCCAGGTCTCTGCGCTCTTCATACGCCCTGTCCAGGTCTCTGCGCTCTTCATACACCTATCCAGGTGTCTGCGCTCTTCATACACCAAATCCAGGTCTCTGCGCTCTTCATACACCCCATCCAGGTCTCCGCACTCTTCATACACCCCTTGCAGGTGTCTGCACTCATCATGCACCCTATCCAGGTCTCTGCGCTCTTCATACACCCCGTCCAGGTGTCTGTGCTCATCATACACCCCATCCAGGTCTCTGCGCTCTTCATAGAACCCGTCCTGGTGTCGGTGCTCTTCATACACCCCATCCAGGTGTCTGCGCTCTTCATACATGTCTTGCAGGCCTCTGCACACTTCATACACCCCGTCTCGGTCTCTGCGGTCTTCATACATCCCTTGCAGGTCTCTGTGTTCTTCATACACCCCGTCTATGTGTCTGCGCTCTTCATACACCCCATCCAGGTCTCTGCGCTCTTCATACACCCCATCCAGGTGTCTGCACTCTTCATACACCCCATCCAGGTCACTACGCTCTTCATACACCCCATTCAGGTCTCTGCGCTCTTCATACACCCTGTCCAGGTGTCTGCGCTCTTCATACACCCCATCCAGGTCTCTGCGCTCTTCATACACCCCATGCAGGTCTCTGCGCGTTTCATGCACTTCATCCAGGTGCATGCTTTCTTCATACAGGTGTCTGCACTCTTCATGATCCCCATCCAGGCCTCTGAGCTCTTCATACACCACATCCACGTCTCTGCGTTCATACATCTCATCCAGGTCTCTGGGCTCTTCATACACCCCATCCAGGTCTCTGCGATCTTCATGGACCCCATCCAGGTCGCTGCGCTCTTCATACACCCCATCCACGTCTCTGCGCTCTTCATACACCCCTTGCAGGTGTCTGCACTCATCATGCACCCCATCCAGGTCTCTGCACTACACCCCGTCCAGGTGTCTGTGATCCTCATACACCCCATCCAGGTCTCTGCACTCTTCATACACCCCATCCAGGTGTCTGCACTCGTCATACACCCCATCCAGGTCTCTGCGCTCTCCATACACCCCGTCCAGGTGTCTGCGCTCTTCATACACCGTGTCCAGGTCTCTACGCTCTTCATAAACCCATCCAGGTATCTGTGCTCTTCATTCACCCCATCCAGGTCTCTGCGCTCTTCATACACCCCATCCAGGTCTCTGCGCTCTTCATACACCCCATGCAGGTCTCTGCGCTCTCCATACACCCCATCCAGGTCTCTGCGCTCTTCATACACCCCTTGCAGGGGTCTGAGCTAGTCATAGACCCCATCCAGGTCTCTGCGCTCTTCATACACCCTGTGCAGGTGTTTGCGGTCTTCATACACCCGGTCCACGTCTCTAAGCTCTTCATACACCCCATCCAGGTCTCTTCGCGATTCATACACCCCATCCAGGTCTCTGCGCTCTTTATACACCCTGTCCAGGTGTCTGCGCTCTTCATACACCCTGTCCAGGTCTCTGCGCTCTTCATACACCCCATCCAGGTCTCTGCGCCCTTTATACACCCCATGCAGGTCTCTGCGCGTTTCATGCACTCGATCCAGGTGCATGCTTTCTTCATACAGGTGTCTGCACTCTTCATGATACCCATCCAGGCCTCTGCGCTCTTCATACACCACATCCAGGTCTCTGCACTCTTCATACACCCCGTCCAGGTCTCTGCGCTCTGCATACACCCCATCCAGGTCTCTGCACTCTTCATACACCCCATCCAGGTGTCTGCACTCGTCATACACCCCATCCAGGTCTCTGCGCTCTCCATACACCCCGTCCAGGTGTCTGCTCTCTTCATACACCGGGTCCAGGTCTCTACGCTCTTCATAACCCCACCCCGTCTATGTGTCTGTGCTCTTCATTCACCCCTTCCAGGTCTCTGCGCTCTTCATACACCCCATCCAGGTCTCTGCGCTCTTCCTACACCCCATCCAGGTCTCTGCACTCTCCATACACCCCATCCAGGTCTCTGCGCTCTTCATACACCCCTTGCAGGGGTCTGAGCTCGTCATAGACCCCATCCAGGTCTCTGCGCTCTTCATACACCCTGTCCAGGTGTTTGCGGTCTTCATACACCCGGTCCACGTCTCTACGCTCTTCATACAACCCATCCAGGTCTCTGCGCTCTTCATACACCCCGTCCAGGTCTCTGCTCTCTTCATACACCCCATCCAGGTCTCTGCGCTCTTCAAACGCCCTGTCCAGGTCTCTGCGCTCTTCATACACCCATCCAGGTGTCTGCGCTCTTCATACACCAAATCCAGGTCTCTGCGCTCTTCATACACCCCATCCAGGTCTCCGCACTCTTCATACACCCCTTGCAGGTGTCTGCACTCATCATACACCCTATCCAGGTCTCTGCGCTCTTCATACACCCCGTCCAGGTGTCTGTGCTCATCATACACCCCATCCAGGTCTCTGCGCTCTTCATACAACCCGTCCTGGTGTCGGTGCTCTTCATACGCCCCATCCAGGTGTCTCCGCTCTTCATACATGTCTTGCAGGCCTCTGCACACTACATACACCCCGTCCAGGTCTCTGCGGTCTTCATACATCCCTTGCAGGTCTCTGTGTTCTTCATACACCCCGTCTATGTGTCTGCGCTCTTCATACACCCCATCCAGGTCTCTGCGCTCTTCATACACCCCATCCAGGTGTCTGCACTCTTCATACACCCCATCTAGGTCACTACGCTCTTCATACACCCCATTCAGGTCTCTGCGCTCTTCATACACCCTGTCCAGGTGTCTGCGCTCTTCATACACCCCATCCAGGTCTCTGCACTCTTCATACACCCCGTCCAGGTCTCTGCGCTCTGCATACACCCCATCCAGGTCTCTGCACTCTTCATACACCCCATCCAGGTGTCTGCACTCGTCATACACCCCATCCAGGTCTCTGCGCTCTCCATACACCCCGTCCAGGTGTCTGCTCTCTTCATACACCGGGTCCAGGTCTCTACGCTCTTCATAACCCCACCCCATCTATGTGTCTGTGCTCTTCATTCACCCCATCCAGGTCTCTGCGCTCTTCATACACCCCATCCAGGTCTCTGCGCTCTTCATACACCCCATCCAGGTCTCTGCACTCTCCATACACCCCATCCAGGTATCTGCGCTCTTCATACACCCCTTGCAGGGGTCTGAGCTCGTCATAGACCCCATCCAGGTCTCTGCGCTCTTCATACACCCTGTCCAGGTGTTTGCGGTCTTCATACACCCGGTCCACGTCTCTACGCTCTTCATACACCCCATCCAGGTCTCTGCGCTCTTCATACACCCCATCCAGGTCTCTGCTCTCTTCATACACCCCATCCAGGTCTCTGCGCTCTTCATACGCCCTGTCCAGGTCTCTGCGCTCTTCATACACCTATCCAGGTGTCTGCGCTCTTCATACACCAAATCCAGGTCTCTGCGCTCTTCATACACCCCATCCAGGTCTCCGCACTCTTCATACACCCCTTGCAGGTGTCTGCACTCATCATGCACCCTATCCAGGTCTCTGCGCTCTTCATACACCCCGTCCAGGTGTCTGTGCTCATCATACACCCCATCCAGGTCTCTGCGCTCTTCATAGAACCCGTCCTGGTGTCGGTGCTCTTCATACACCCCATCCAGGTGTCTGCGCTCTTCATACATGTCTTGCAGGCCTCTGCACACTTCATACACCCCGTCTCGGTCTCTGCGGTCTTCATACATCCCTTGCAGGTCTCTGTGTTCTTCATACACCCCGTCTATGTGTCTGCGCTCTTCATACACCCCATCCAGGTCTCTGCGCTCTTCATACACCCCATCCAGGTGTCTGCACTCTTCATACACCCCATCCAGGTCACTACGCTCTTCATACACCCCATTCAGGTCTCTGCGCTCTTCATACACCCTGTCCAGGTGTCTGCGCTCTTCATACACCCCATCCAGGTCTCTGCGCTCTTCATACACCCCATGCAGGTCTCTGCGCGTTTCATGCACTTCATCCAGGTGCATGCTTTCTTCATACAGGTGTCTGCACTCTTCATGATCCCCATCCAGGCCTCTGAGCTCTTCATACACCACATCCAGGTCTCTGCGTTCATACATCTCATCCAGGTCTCTGGGCTCTTCATACACCCCATCCAGGTCTCTGCTATCTTCATGGACCCCATCCAGGTCTCTGCGCTCTTCATACACCCCATCCACGTCTCTGCGCTCTTCATACACCCCTTGCAGGTGTCTGCACTCATCATGCACCCCATCCAGGTCTCTGCGCTACACCCCGTCCAGGTGTCTGTGATCCTCATACACCCCATCCAGGTCTCTGCACTCTTCATACACCCCATCCAGGTGTCTGCACTCGTCATACACCCCATCCAGGTCTCTGCGCTCTCCATACACCCCGTCCAGGTGTCTGCGGTCTTCATACACCGTGTCCAGGTCTCTACGCTCTTCATAAACCCATCCAGGTATCTGTGCTCTTCATTCACCCCATCCAGGTCTCTGCGCTCTTCATACACCCCATCCAGGTCTCTGCGCTCTTCATACACCCCATCCAGGTCTCTGCGCTCTCCATACACCCCATCCAGGTCTCTGCACTCTTCATACACCCCTTGCAGGGGTCTGAGCTAGTCATAGACCCCATCCAGGTCTCTGCGCTCTTCATACACCCTGTGCAGGTGTTTGCGGTCTTCATACACCCGGTCCACGTCTCTAAGCTCTTCATACACCCCATCCAGGTGTCTGCGCTCTTCATACACCCAATCCAGGTCTCTGCGCTCTTCATACACCCCATACAGGTCTCCGCACTCTTCATACACCCCTTGCAGGTGTCTGCACTCATCATACACCCTATCCAGGTCTCTGCGCTCTTCATACACCCCGTCCAGGTGTCTGTGCTCATCATACACCCCATCCAGGTCTCTGCGCTCTTCATACAACCCGTCCTGGTGTCGGTGCTCTTCATACATCCCATCCAGGTGTCTGCGCTCTTCATACATGCCTTGCAGGTCTCTGCACACTTCATACACCCCGTCCAGGTCTCTGCGGTCTTCATACATCCCTTGCAGGTCTCTGTGTTCTTCATACACCCCGTCTATGTGTCTGCGCTCTTCATACACCCCATCCAGGTCTCTGCACTCTTCATACACCCCACCCAGGTGTCTGCACACTTCATACACCCCATCCAGGTCACTACGCTCTTCATACACCCCATCCAGGTCTCTGCGCTTTTCATACACCCTGTCCAGGTGTCTGCGCTCTTCATACACCCCATCCAGGTCTCTGAGATCTTCATACACCACATCCAGGTCTCTGCACTCTTCATACACCCCGTCCAGGTCTCTGCGCTCTGCATACACCCCATCCAGGTCTCTGCACTCTTCATACACCCCATCCAGGTGTCTGCACTCGTCATACACCCCATCCAGGTCTTTGCGCTCTCCATACACCCCGTCCAGGTGTCTGCTCTCTTCATACACTGGGTCCAGGTCTCTACGCTCTTCATAACCCTATCCAGGTGTCTGTGCTCTTCATTCACCCCATCCAGGTCTCTGCGCTCTTCATACACCCCATCCAGGTCTCTGCGCTCTTCATACACCCTGTAAGGATCGCGGATGTTCTGCAGGAGCGTCTGGAGTCGTGAAGATGAGTCCACAGCCGTCCCCCGTGTCTCCCCGACTCTATCAAACTCTAGAGTGCGAGGAATCCACCGGGGAAAACAGGGAAACAAAACAAGGAAAGGTGGGGGGATCCGGTAAGTCTTGATAGGTGATGTCGTCAGGAGGAACAACAGGAGCGTAAGAGATCTCCACAAGGCAAACAAGTAGATCTCCCAGCTGTAATATAAAGGTAGTTAGTGGTATACCTCTGTAACGCCCTCCCTGTGTCCCTACTTCTTTAGGTCCCCAACACCTACCGGTATATCGTCTGCTGCTAAGTAGAAGTATGTATGAACCAACAGGTGTGATCTAAATAGTAGTTCCTTAGGGTGCAGCTGCAGGGAATAAGTATATCAAGATTATACTCCTGGGAAAGTAGAGTATCCCTTTAATACCTGAGTAAGGCTGGGAAGATCTAGTACCTGGCTTGATAGTTAGAAGAGCGGGAAACCTAACCCCCCTGCTCAATGGTCCTCGCAATGTATCACCACCGGATTCCTGGTAGCTGCTCAGGATGATGAAGGGGATGGATATAAAGGTGACGGGAGGAAAGGATACTGGGGGCGTGAAAACCGGACAAAGGAAAAGACTCCAGCTAATCCAAACTTGGAGTACCTTAACAACAGGCAAAACAATACTAAATGATATTCAAGTATAACACATGGATCAGCGAGGCGATAGACAGAGGACACCACGCTAGGCAGCGCTGGGAATGGAGAAAGCGCTCCGTCAATGTCAGACTACCTCTCAACACGAAGAAACGCGAGACAGGAAACCCCTGGACCTCCAACCACCCAGCAGACCTTACTTGGGTGAAGATGCCACAACCAGGAGCAACCCTCGTGAATATCCTGAAGAGAGAGGACACCTTCCACTGTCAGTAACGACAGGATCCACACGCTACAAACACCAGCGCCGAGGAACGTCCCCGACACCAAACAGGAAACCGGAACTAACAATACAGGAAGTCAGGCAACAGCACTTGTGACGGAAATGGGGCTCGATGCAAGAACGCGAAGCGGCGTGTATACGCTCTTTGCCCCTTATATACTTGCCACCTGTAGGGGCTGAATCGCGTGGCATGACACACCCCATCCAGGTCTCTGCACTCTCCATACACCCCATCCAGGTCTCTGTGCTCTTCATACACCCCTTGCAGGGGTCTGAGCTCGTCATAGACCCCATCCAGGTCTCTGCGCTCTTCATACACCCTGTCCAGGTGTTTGCGGTCTTCATACACCCGGTCCACGTCTCTACGCTCTTCATACACCCCATCCAGGTCTCTGCGCTCTTCATACACCCCATCCAGGTCTCTGCGCTCTTCATACACCCCATCCATGTCTCTGCGCTCTTCATACGCCCTGTCCAGGTCTCTGCGCTCTTCATACACCCATCCAGGTGTCTGCGCTCTTCATATTCCCAATCCAGGTCTCTGCGCTCTTCATACACCCCATCCAGGTCTCCGCACTCTTCATACACCCCTTGCAGGTGTCTGCACTCATCATACACCCTATCCAGGTCTCTGCGCTCTTCATACACCCCGTCCAGGTGTCTGTGCTCATCATACACCCCATCCAGGTCTCTGCGCTCTTCATACAACCCGTCCTGGTGTCGGTGCTCTTCATACACCCCATCCAGGTGTCTGCGCTCTTCATACATGCCTTGCAGGTCTCTGCACACTTCATACACCCCGTCCAGGTCTCTGCGGTCTTCATACATCCCTTGCAGGTCTCTGTGTTCTTCATTCCCCCTACGTCTATGTGTCTGCGCTCTTCATACACCCCATCCAGGTCTCTGCGCTCTTCATACACCCCATCCAGGTGTCTGCACTCTTCATACGCCCCATCCAGGTCACTACGCTCTTCATACACCCCATTCAGGTCTCTGCGCTCTTCATACACCCTGTCCAGGTGTCTGCGCTCTTCATACACCCCATCCAGGTCTCTGCGCTCTTCATACACCCCATGCAGGTCTCTGCGCGTTTCATGCACTCCATCCAGGTGCATGCTTTCTTCATACAGGTGTCTGCACTCTTCATGATCCCCATCCAGGCCTCTGAGCTCTTCATACACCACATCCAGGTCTCTGCGTTCATACATCTCATCCAGGTCTCTGCGATCTTCATGGACCCCATCCAGGTCTCTGCGCTCTTCATACACCCCATCCACGTCTCTGCGCTCTTCATACACCCCTTGCAGGTGTCTGCACTCATCATGCACCCCATCCAGGTCTCTGCGCTACACCCCGTCCAGGTGTCTGTGATCCTCATACACCCCATCCAGGTCTCTGCACTCTTCATACACCCCATCCAGGTGTCTGCACTCGTCATACACCCCATCCAGGTCTCTGCGCTCTCCATACACCCCGTCCAGGTGTCTGCCCTCTTCATACACCGTGTCCAGGTCTCTACGCTCTTCATAAACCCATCCAGGTATCTGTGCTCTTCATTCACCCCATCCAGGTCTCTGCGCTCTTCATACACCCCATCCAGGTATCTGCGCTCTTCATACACCCCATCCAGGTCTCTGCACTCTCCATACACCCCATCCAGGTCTCTGTGCTCTTCATACACCCCTTGCAGGGGTCTGAGCTCGTCATAGACCCCATCCAGGTCTCTGCGCTCTTCATACACCCTGTCCAGGTGTTTGCGGTCTTCATACACCCGGTCCACGTCTCTACGCTCTTCATACACCCCATCCAGGTCTCTGCGCTCTTCATACACCCAATCCAGGTCTCTGCGCTCTTCATACACCCCATCCATGTCTCTGCGCTCTTCATACGCCCTGTCCAGGTCTCTGCACTCTTCATACACCCATCCAGGTGTCTGCGCTCTTCATATACCCAATCCAGGTCTCTGCGCTCTTCATACACCCCATCCAGGTCTCCGCACTCTTCATACACCCCTTGCAGGTCTCTGCGCTCTTCATACACCCCGTCCAGGTGTCTGTGCTCATCATACACCCCATCCAGGTCTCTGCGCTCTTCATACAACCCATCCTGGTGTCGGTGCTCTTCATACACCCCATCCAGGTGTCTGCGCTCTTCATACATGCCTTGCAGGTCTCTGCACACTTCATACACCCCGTCCAGGTCTCTGCGGTCTTCATACATCCCTTGCAGGTCTCTGTGTTCTTCATACACCCCGTCTATGTGTCTGCGCTCTTCATACACCCCATCCAGGTCTCTGCGCTTTTCATACACCCCATCCAGGTGTCTGCACTCTTCATACATCCCATCCAGGTCACTACGCTCTTCATACACCCCATCCAGGTCTCTGCGCTCTTCATACACCCTGTCCAGGTGTCTGCGCTCTTCATACACCCCATCCAGGTCTCTGCGCTCTTCATACACCCCATGCAGGTCTCTGCGCGTTTCATGCACTCCATCCAGGTGCATGCTTTCTTCATACAGGTGTCTGCACTCTTCATGATCCCCATCCAGGCCTCTGCGCTCTTCATACACCACATCCAGGTCTCTGCGCTCATAGATCTTATCCAGGTCTCTGCGCTCTTCATACACCCCATCCAGGTCTCTGCGATCTTCATGGACCCCATCCAGGTCTCTGCGCTCTTCATACACCCCATCCACATCACTGCGCTCTTCATACACACCATCCAGGTCTCTGCGCTCTTCATACACCCCTTGCAGGTGTCTGAACTCATCATACACCCCAGCCAGGTCTCTGCGCTCTTCATACACCCCGTCCAGGTGTCTGTGATCATCATACACCCCATCCAGGTCTCTGCACTCTTCATACACCCCATCCAGGTGTCTGCACTCGTCATACACCCCATCCAGGTCTCTGCGTTCTCCATACACCCGTCCAGGTGTCTGCGCTCTTCATACACCGGGTCCAGGTCTCTCCGCTCTTCATAACCCCATCCAGGTGTCTGTGCTCTTCATTCACCCCATCCAGGTCTCTGCGCTCTCCATACACCCCATCCAGGTCTCTGTGCTCTTCATACACCCCTTGCAGGGGTCTGAGCTCGTCATAGACCCCATCCAGGTCTCTGCGCTCTTCATACACCCTGTCCAGGTGTTTGCGGTCTTCATACACCCGGTCCACGTCTCTGCGCTCTTCATACACACCATCCAGGTCTCTGCGCTCTTCATACACCCCATCCAGGTATCTGTGCTCTTCGTACACCCCATCCAGGTCCCTGCGCTCTTCATACACCCCATCCAGCTGTCTACGCCCTTCATACACCCCATCCAGGTCCCTGCACTCTTCATACACCCCATCAAGGTCTCTGCGCTCTTCATACACCCCATCCAGGTTGCTGCGTTCTTCATACACCCCATCCAAGTCTCTGAGCTCTACATACACCCCATCCAGGTCTCTGCGCTATTCGTACACCCCATCCAAGTCTCTGCGCTATTCGTACACCCCATCTGGGTCTCTGCGCTCTTCATATACCCCATCTAGGTCTCTGCACTCTTCATACACACTTTCCAGGTCTCTGCGCTCCTGATATACCCCATCCAGGTCTATGTGCTCTTCATACACCCCATCCAGGTCTCTGCGCTCTTCATACACCCCATCCAGGTGTCATCGCTCTTCATACACCTCATCAGGAGTCTGCGCTGTTCATGCAACCTATCCAGCTGTCTGCGCTCTTCATACACCCCATCCAGGTCCCTGCACTTTTCATACACCCCATCCAGGTCTCTGCGTTCTTCATACACCCCATCCAGGTCCCTGCACTCTTCATACACCCCATCAAGGTCTCTGCGCTCTTCATGCACCCCATCCAAGTCTCTGAGCTCTACATACACCCCATCCAGGTCTCTGCGCTATTCGTACACCCCATCCAGGTCTCTGCGCTCTTCATACACCCCATCCAGGTGTCTGTGTTCTTCATACACCCTATCCAGGTGTCTGCACTCATCATACACCCTATCCAGGTCTCTGCGCTCTTCATACACCCCGTCCAGGTGTCTGTGCTCATCATACACCCCATCCAGGTCTCTGCGCTCTTCATACAACCCGTCCTGGTGTCGGTGCTCTTCATACATCCCATCCAGGTGTCTGCGCTCTTCATACATGCCTTGCAGGTCTCTGCACACTTCATACACCCCGTCCAGGTCTCTGCGGTCTTCATACATCCCTTGCAGGTCTCTGTGTTCTTCATACACCCCGTCTATGTGTCTGCGCTCTTCATACACCCCATCCAGGTCTCTGCACTCTTCATACACCCCACCCAGGTGTCTGCACACTTCATACACCCCATCCAGGTCACTACGCTCTTCATACACCCCATCCAGGTCTCTGCGCTTTTCATACACCCTGTCCAGGTGTCTGCGCTCTTCATACACCCCATCCAGGTCTCTGAGCTCTTCATACACCACATCCAGGTCTCTGCACTCTTCATACACCCCGTCCAGGTCTCTGCGCTCTGCATACACCCCATCCAGGTCTCTGCACTCTTCATACACCCCATCCAGGTGTCTGCACTCGTCATACACCCCATCCAGGTCTTTGCGCTCTCCATACACCCCGTCCAGGTGTCTGCTCTCTTCATACACTGGGTCCAGGTCTCTACGCTCTTCATAACCCTATCCAGGTGTCTGTGCTCTTCATTCACCCCATCCAGGTCTCTGCGCTCTTCATACACCCCATCCAGGTCTCTGCGCTCTTCATACACCCCATCCAGGTCTCTGCACTCTCCATACACCCCATCCAGGTCTCTGTGCTCTTCATACACCCCTTGCAGGGGTCTGAGCTCGTCATAGACCCCATCCAGGTCTCTGCGCTCTTCATACACCCTGTCCAGGTGTTTGCGGTCTTCATACACCCGGTCCACGTCTCTACGCTCTTCATACACCCCATCCAGGTCTCTGCGCTCTTCATACACCCCATCCAGGTCTCTGCGCTCTTCATACACCCCATCCATGTCTCTGCGCTCTTCATACGCCCTGTCCAGGTCTCTGCGCTCTTCATACACCCATCCAGGTGTCTGCGCTCTTCATATTCCCAATCCAGGTCTCTGCGCTCTTCATACACCCCATCCAGGTCTCCGCACTCTTCATACACCCCTTGCAGGTGTCTGCACTCATCATACACCCTATCCAGGTCTCTGCGCTCTTCATACACCCCGTCCAGGTGTCTGTGCTCATCATACACCCCATCCAGGTCTCTGCGCTCTTCATACAACCCGTCCTGGTGTCGGTGCTCTTCATACACCCCATCCAGGTGTCTGCACTCTTCATACGCCCCATCCAGGTCACTACGCTCTTCATACACCCCATTCAGGTCTCTGCGCTCTTCATACACCCTGTCCAGGTGTCTGCGCTCTTCATACACCCCATCCAGGTCTCTGCGCTCTTCATACACCCCATGCAGGTCTCTGCGCGTTTCATGCACTCCATCCAGGTGCATGCTTTCTTCATACAGGTGTCTGCACTCTTCATGATCCCCATCCAGGCCTCTGAGCTCTTCATACACCACATCCAGGTCTCTGCGTTCATACATCTCATCCAGGTCTCTGCGATCTTCATGGACCCCATCCAGGTCTCTGCGCTCTTCATACACCCCATCCACGTCTCTGCGCTCTTCATACACCCCTTGCAGGTGTCTGCACTCATCATGCACCCCATCCAGGTCTCTGCGCTACACCCCGTCCAGGTGTCTGTGATCCTCATACACCCCATCCAGGTCTCTGCACTCTTCATACACCCCATCCAGGTGTCTGCACTCGTCATACACCCCATCCAGGTCTCTGCGCTCTCCATACACCCCGTCCAGGTGTCTGCCCTCTTCATACACCGTGTCCAGGTCTCTACGCTCTTCATAAACCCATCCAGGTATCTGTGCTCTTCATTAACCCCATCCAGGTCTCTGCGCTCTTCATACACCCCATCCAGGTATCTGCGCTCTTCATACACCCCATCCAGGTCTCTGCACTCTCCATACACCCCATCCAGGTCTCTGTGCTCTTCATACACCCCTTGCAGGGGTCTGAGCTCGTCATAGACCCCATCCAGGTCTCTGCGCTCTTCATACACCCTGTCCAGGTGTTTGCGGTCTTCATACACCCGGTCCACGTCTCTACGCTCTTCATACACCCCATCCAGGTCTCTGCGCTCTTCATACACCCCATCCAGGTCTCTGCGCTCTTCATACACCCCATCCATGTCTCTGCGCTCTTCATACGCCCTGTCCAGGTCTCTGCACTCTTCATACACCCATCCAGGTGTCTGCGCTCTTCATATACCCAATCCAGGTCTCTGCGCTCTTCATACACCCCATCCAGGTCTCCGCACTCTTCATACACCCCTTGCAGGTCTCTGCGCTCTTCATACACCCCGTCCAGGTGTCTGTGCTCATCATACACCCCATCCAGGTCTCTGCGCTCTTCATACAACCCATCCTGGTGTCGGTGCTCTTCATACACCCCATCCAGGTGTCTGCGCTCTTCATACATGCCTTGCAGGTCTCTGCACACTTCATACACCCCGTCCAGGTCTCTGCGGTCTTCATACATCCCTTGCAGGTCTCTGTGTTCTTCATACACCCCGTCTATGTGTCTGCGCTCTTCATACACCCCATCCAGGTCTCTGCGCTTTTCATACACCCCATCCAGGTGTCTGCACTCTTCATACATCCCATCCAGGTCACTACGCTCTTCATACACCCCATCCAGGTCTCTGCGCTCTTCATACACCCTGTCCAGGTGTCTGCGCTCTTCATACACCCCATCCAGGTCTCTGCGCTCTTCATACACCCCATGCAGGTCTCTGCGCGTTTCATGCACTCCATCCAGGTGCATGCTTTCTTCATACAGGTGTCTGCACTCTTCATGATCCCCATCCAGGCCTCTGAGCTCTTCATACACCACATCCAGGTCTCTGCGTTCATACATCTCATCCAGGTCTCTGCGATCTTCATGGACCCCATCCAGGTCTCTGCGCTCTTCATACACCCCATCCACGTCTCTGCGCTCTTCATACACCCCTTGCAGGTGTCTGCACTCATCATGCACCCCATCCAGGTCTCTGCGCTCTTCATACACCCTGTCCAGGTGTCTGCGCTCTTCATACACCCCATCCAGGTCTCTGCGCTCTTCATACACCCCATGCAGGTCTCTGCGCGTTTCATGCACTCCATCCAGGTGCATGCTTTCTTCATACAGGTGTCTGCACTCTTCATGATCCCCATCCAGGCCTCTGCGCTCTTCATACACCACATCCAGGTCTCTGCGCTCATAGATCTTATCCAGGTCTCTGCGCTCTTCATACACCCCATCCAGGTCTCTGCGATCTTCATGGACCCCATCCAGGTCTCTGCGCTCTTCATACACCCCATCCACATCACTGCGCTCTTCATACACCCCATCCAGGTCTCTGCGCTCTTCATACACCCCTTGCAGGTGTCTGAACTCATCATACACCCCAGCCAGGTCTCTGCGCTCTTCATACACCCCGTCCAGGTGTCTGTGATCATCATACACCCCATCCAGGTCTCTGCACTCTTCATACACCCCATCCAGGTGTCTGCACTCGTCATACACCCCATCCAGGTCTCTGCGTTCTCCATACACCCGTCCAGGTGTCTGCGCTCTTCATAACCCCATCCAGGTGTCTGTGCTCTTCATTCACCCCATCCAGGTCTCTGCGCTCTCCATACACCCCATCCAGGTCTCTGTGCTCTTCATACACCCCTTGCAGGGGTCTGAGCTCGTCATAGACCCCATCCAGGTCTCTGCGCTCTTCATACACCCTGTCCAGGTGTTTGCGGTCTTCATACACCCGGTCCACGTCTCTGCGCTCTTCATACACACCATCCAGGTATCTGTGCTCTTCGTACACCCCATCCAGGTCCCTGCGCTCTTCATACACCCCATCCAGCTGTCTACGCCCTTCATACACCCCATCCAGGTCCCTGCACTCTTCATACACCCCATCAAGGTCTCTGCGCTCTTCATACACCCCATCCAGGTTGCTGCGTTCTTCATACACCCCATCCAAGTCTCTGAGCTCTACATACACCCCATCCAGGTCTCTGCGCTATTCGTACACCCCATCCAGGTCCCTGCGCTCTTCATACACCCCATCCAGCTGTCTACGCCCTTCATACACCCCATCCAGGTCCCTGCACTCTTCATACACCCCATCAAGGTCTCTGCGCTCTTCATACACCCCATCCAGGTTGCTGCGTTCTTCATACACCCCATCCAAGTCTCTGAGCTCTACATACACCCCATCCAGGTCTCTGCGCTATTCGTACACCCCATCCAAGTCTCTGCGCTATTCGTACACCCCATCTGGGTCTCTGCGCTCTTCATATACCCCATCTAGGTCTCTGCACTCTTCATACACACTTTCCAGGTCTCTGCGCTCCTGATATACCCCATCCAGGTCTATGTGCTCTTCATACACCCCATCCAGGTCTCTGCGCTCTTCATACACCCCATCCAGGTGTCATCGCTCTTCATACACCTCATCAGGAGTCTGCGCTGTTCATGCAACCTATCCAGCTGTCTGCGCTCTTCATACACCCCATCCAGGTCCCTGCACTTTTCATACACCCCATCCAGGTCTCTGCGTTCTTCATACACCCCATCCAGGTCCCTGCACTCTTCATACACCCCATCAAGGTCTCTGCGCTCTTCATGCACCCCATCCAAGTCTCTGAGCTCTACATACACCCCATCCAGGTCTCTGCGCTATTCGTACACCCCATCCAGGTCTCTGCGCTCTTCATACACCCCATCCAGGTGTCTGTGTTCTTCATACACCCTATCCAGATGTCTGCACTCTTCATACACCCCATCCAGCTGTCTGCACTCTTCATACACCCCATCCAGGTCTCTGCGCTCTCCATTCACCCCATGCAGGTGTCTGCACTCTTCATGCACCCCATGCAGGTGTCTCTGCTCTCCATGTGCCCAATCCAGGTCTCTGCGCTCTTCATACACCCCATCCAGGTGTCTGCGCTCTTCATACACCCCATCCAGGTCTCTGTGCTCTTCATACACCCCATCCAGGTCTCTGCGCTCTTCATACACCCCTTGCAGGGGTCTGCGCTCGTCATAGACCTCATCCAGGTCTCTGCGCTCTTCATACACCCCGTACAGGTGTCTGCGCTCTTCATACACTGGGTCCAGGTCTCTACGCTCTTCATAACCCCATCCAGGTGTCTGTGCTCTTCATACACCCCATCCAGGTCTCTGCGCTCTTCATACACCCCATCCAGGTCTCTGCGCTCTTCATACACCCCGTCCAGGTGTCTGTGCTCATCATACACCCCATCCAGGTCTCTGCGCTCTTCATACAACCCGTCCTGGTGTCGGTGCTCTTCATACATCCCATCCAGGTGTCTGCGCTCTTCATACATGCCTTGCAGGTCTCTGCACACTTCATACACCCCGTCCAGGTCTCTGCGGTCTTCATACATCCCTTGCAGGTCTCTGTGTTCTTCATACACCCCGTCTATGTGTCTGCGCTCTTCATACACCCCATCCAGGTCTCTGCACTCTTCATACACCCCACCCAGGTGTCTGCACACTTCATACACCCCATCCAGGTCACTACGCTCTTCATACACCCCATCCAGGTCTCTGCGCTTTTCATACACCCTGTCCAGGTGTCTGCGCTCTTCATACACCCCATCCAGGTCTCTGAGCTCTTCATACACCACATCCAGGTCTCTGCACTCTTCATACACCCCGTCCAGGTCTCTGCGCTCTGCATACACCCCATCCAGGTCTCTGCACTCTTCATACACCCCATCCAGGTGTCTGCACTCGTCATACACCCCATCCAGGTCTTTGCGCTCTCCATACACCCCGTCCAGGTGTCTGCTCTCTTCATACACTGGGTCCAGGTCTCTACGCTCTTCATAACCCTATCCAGGTGTCTGTGCTCTTCATTCACCCCATCCAGGTCTCTGCGCTCTTCATACACCCCATCCAGGTCTCTGCGCTCTTCATACACCCCATCCAGGTCTCTGCACTCTCCATACACCCCATCCAGGTCTCTGTGCTCTTCATACACCCCTTGCAGGGGTCTGAGCTCGTCATAGACCCCATCCAGGTCTCTGCGCTCTTCATACACCCTGTCCAGGTGTTTGCGGTCTTCATACACCCGGTCCACGTCTCTACGCTCTTCATACACCCCATCCAGGTCTCTGCGCTCTTCATACACCCCATCCAGGTCTCTGCGCTCTTCATACACCCCATCCATGTCTCTGCGCTCTTCATACGCCCTGTCCAGGTCTCTGCGCTCTTCATACACCCATCCAGGTGTCTGCGCTCTTCATATTCCCAATCCAGGTCTCTGCGCTCTTCATACACCCCATCCAGGTCTCCGCACTCTTCATACACCCCTTGCAGGTGTCTGCACTCATCATACACCCTATCCAGGTCTCTGCGCTCTTCATACACCCCGTCCAGGTGTCTGTGCTCATCATACACCCCATCCAGGTCTCTGCGCTCTTCATACAACCCGTCCTGGTGTCGGTGCTCTTCATACACCCCATCCAGGTGTCTGCGCTCTTCATACATGCCTTGCAGGTCTCTGCACACTTCATACACCCCGTCCAGGTCTCTGCGGTCTTCATACATCCCTTGCAGGTCTCTGTGTTCTTCATTCCCCCTACGTCTATGTGTCTGCGCTCTTCATACACCCCATCCAGGTCTCTGCGCTCTTCATACACCCCATCCAGGTGTCTGCACTCTTCATACGCCCCATCCAGGTCACTACGCTCTTCATACACCCCATTCAGGTCTCTGCGCTCTTCATACACCCTGTCCAGGTGTCTGCGCTCTTCATACACCCCATCCAGGTCTCTGCGCTCTTCATACACCCCATGCAGGTCTCTGCGCGTTTCATGCACTCCATCCAGGTGCATGCTTTCTTCATACAGGTGTCTGCACTCTTCATGATCCCCATCCAGGCCTCTGAGCTCTTCATACACCACATCCAGGTCTCTGCGTTCATACATCTCATCCAGGTCTCTGCGATCTTCATGGACCCCATCCAGGTCTCTGCGCTCTTCATACACCCCATCCACGTCTCTGCGCTCTTCATACACCCCTTGCAGGTGTCTGCACTCATCATGCACCCCATCCAGGTCTCTGCGCTACACCCCGTCCAGGTGTCTGTGATCCTCATACACCCCATCCAGGTCTCTGCACTCTTCATACACCCCATCCAGGTGTCTGCACTCGTCATACACCCCATCCAGGTCTCTGCGCTCTCCATACACCCCGTCCAGGTGTCTGCCCTCTTCATACACCGTGTCCAGGTCTCTACGCTCTTCATAAACCCATCCAGGTATCTGTGTTCTTCATTCACCCCATCCAGGTCTCTGCGCTCTTCATACACCCCATCCAGGTATCTGCGCTCTTCATACACCCCATCCAGGTCTCTGCACTCTCCATACACCCCATCCAGGTCTCTGTGCTCTTCATACACCCCTTGCAGGGGTCTGAGCTCGTCATAGACCCCATCCAGGTCTCTGCGCTCTTCATACACCCTGTCCAGGTGTTTGCGGTCTTCATACACCCGGTCCACGTCTCTACGCTCTTCATACACCCCATCCAGGTCTCTGCGCTCTTCATACACCCCATCCAGGTCTCTGCGCTCTTCATACACCCCATCCATGTCTCTGCGCTCTTCATACGCCCTGTCCAGGTCTCTGCACTCTTCATACACCCATCCAGGTGTCTGCGCTCTTCATATACCCAATCCAGGTCTCTGCGCTCTTCATACACCCCATCCAGGTCTCCGCACTCTTCATACACCCCTTGCAGGTCTCTGCGCTCTTCATACACCCCGTCCAGGTGTCTGTGCTCATCATACACCCCATCCAGGTCTCTGCGCTCTTCATACAACCCATCCTGGTGTCGGTGCTCTTCATACACCCCATCCAGGTGTCTGCGCTCTTCATACATGCCTTGCAGGTCTCTGCACACTTCATACACCCCGTCCAGGTCTCTGCGGTCTTCATACATCCCTTGCAGGTCTCTGTGTTCTTCATACACCCCGTCTATGTGTCTGCGCTCTTCATACACCCCATCCAGGTCTCTGCGCTTTTCATACACCCCATCCAGGTGTCTGCACTCTTCATACATCCCATCCAGGTCACTACGCTCTTCATACACCCCATCCAGGTCTCTGCGCTCTTCATACACCCTGTCCAGGTGTCTGCGCTCTTCATACACTCCATCCAGGTCTCTGCGCTCTTCATACACCCCATGCAGGTCTCTGCGCGTTTCATGCACTCCATCCAGGTGCATGCTTTCTTCATACAGGTGTCTGCACTCTTCATGATCCCCATCCAGGCCTCTGCGCTCTTCATACACCACATCCAGGTCTCTGCGCTCATAGATCTTATCCAGGTCTCTGCGCTCTTCATACACCCCATCCAGGTCTCTGCGATCTTCATGGACCCCATCCAGGTCTCTGCGCTCTTCATACACCCCATCCACATCACTGCGCTCTTCATACACCCCATCCAGGTCTCTGCGCTCTTCATACACCCCTTGCAGGTGTCTGAACTCATCATACACCCCAGCCAGGTCTCTGCGCTCTTCATACAGCCCGTCCAGGTGTCTGTGATCATCATACACCCCATCCAGGTCTCTGCACTCTTCATACACCCCATCCAGGTGTCTGCACTCGTCATACACCCCATCCAGGTCTCTGCGTTCTCCATACACCCGTCCAGGTGTCTGCGCTCTTCATACACCGGGTCCAGGTCTCTCCGCTCTTCATAACCCCATCCAGGTGTCTGTGCTCTTCATTCACCCCATCCAGGTCTCTGCGCTCTCCATACACCCCATCCAGGTCTCTGTGCTCTTCATACACCCCTTGCAGGGGTCTGAGCTCGTCATAGACCCCATCCAGGTCTCTGCGCTCTTCATACACCCTGTCCAGGTGTTTGCGGTCTTCATACACCCGGTCCACGTCTCTACACTCTTCATACACCCCATCCAGGTCTCTGAGCTCTTCATACACCCCATCCAGGTCTCTGCGCTCTTCATACACCCCATCCATGTCTCTGCGCTCTTCATACGCCCTGTCCAGGTCTCTGCACTCTTCATACACCCATCCAGGTGTCTGCGCTCTTCATATACCCAATCCAGGTCTCTGCGCTCTTCATACACCCCATCCAGGTCTCCGCACTCTTCATACACCCCTTGCAGGTGTCTGCACTCATCATACACCCTATCCAGGTCTCTGCGCTCTTCATACACCCCGTCCAGGTGTCTGTGCTCATCATACACCCCATCCAGGTCTCTGCGCTCTTCATACAACCCATCCTGGTGTCGGTGCTCTTCATACACCCCATCCAGGTGTCTGCGCTCTTCATACATGCCTTGCAGGTCTCTGCACACTTCATACACCCCGTCCAGGTCTCTGCGGTCTTCATACATCCCTTGCAGGTCTCTGTGTTCTTCATACACCCCGTCTATGTGTCTGCGCTCTTCATACACCCCATCCAGGTCTCTGCGCTCTTCATACACCCCATCCAGGTGTCTGCACTCTTCATACATCCCATCCAGGTCACTACGCTCTTCATACACCCCATCCAGGTCTCTGCGCTCTTCATACACCCTGTCCAGGTGTCTGCGCTCTTCATACACCCCATCCAGGTCTCTGCGCTCTTCATACACCCCATGCAGGTCTCTGCGCGTTTCATGCACTCCATCCAGGTGCATGCTTTCTTCATACAGGTGTCTGCACTCTTCATGATCCCCATCCAGGCCTCTGCGCTCTTCATACACCACATCCAGGTCTCTGCGCTCATAGATCTTATCCAGGTCTCTGCGCTCTTCATACACCCCATCCAGGTCTCTGCGATCTTCATGGACCCCATCCAGGTCTCTGCGCTCTTCATACACCCCATCCACATCACTGCGCTCTTCATACACCCCATCCAGGTCTCTGCGCTCTTCATACACCCCTTGCAGGTGTCTGAACTCATCATACACCCCAGCCAGGTCTCTGCGCTCTTCATACACCCCATCCAGGTGTCTGTGATCATCATACACCCCATCCAGGTCTCTGCACTCTTCATACACCCCATCCAGGTCTCTGCGCTCTCCATACACCCCATCCAGGTCTCTGCGCTCTTCATACACACCATCCAGGTCTCTGCGCTCTTCATACACCCCATCCAGGTATCTGTGCTCTTCGTACACCCCATCCAGGTCCCTGCGCTCTTCATACACCCCATCCAGCTGTCTACGCCCTTCATACACCCCATCCAGGTCCCTGCACTCTTCATACACCCCATCAAGGTCTCTGCGCTCTTCATACACCCCATCCAGGTTGCTGCGTTCTTCATACACCCCATCCAAGTCTCTGAGCTCTACATACACCCCATCCAGGTCTCTGCGCTATTCGTACACCCCATCCAAGTCTCTGCGCTATTCGTACACCCCATCTGGGTCTCTGCGCTCTTCATATACCCCATCTAGGTCTCTGCACTCTTCATACACACTTTCCAGGTCTCTGCGCTCCTGATATACCCCATCCAGGTCTATGTGCTCTTCATACACCCCATCCAGGTCTCTGCGCTCTTCATACACCCCATCCAGGTCTCTGCGTTCTCCATACACCCGTCCAGGTGTCTGCGCTCTTCATACACCGGGTCCAGGTCTCTCCGCTCTTCATAACCCCATCCAGGTGTCTGTGCTCTTCATTCACCCCATCCAGGTCTCTGCGCTCTCCATACACCCCATCCAGGTCTCTGTGCTCTTCATACACCCCTTGCAGGGGTCTGAGCTCGTCATAGACCCCATCCAGGTCTCTGCGCTCTTCATACACCCTGTCCAGGTGTTTGCGGTCTTCATACACCCGGTCCACGTCTCTGCGCTCTTCATACACACCATCCAGGTCTCTGCGCTCTTCATACACCCCATCCAGTTATCTGTGCTCTTCGTACACCCCATCCAGGTCCCTGCGCTCTTCATACACCCCATCCAGCTGTCTACGCCCTTCATACACCCCATCCAGGTCCCTGCACTCTTCATACACCCCATCAAAGTCTCTGCGCTCTTCATACACCCCATCCAGGTTGCTGCGTTCTTCATACACCCCATCCAAGTCTCTGAGCTCTACATACACCCCATCCAGGTCTCTGCGCTATTCGTACACCCCATCCAAGTCTCTGCGCTATTCGTACACCCCATCTGGGTCTCTGCGCTCTTCATATACCCCATCTAGGTCTCTGCACTCTTCATACACACTTTCCAGGTCTCTGCGCTCCTGATATACCCCATCCAGGTCTATGTGCTCTTCATACACCCCATCCAGGTCTCTGCGCTCTTCATACACCCCATCCAGGTGTCATCGCTCTTCATACACCTCATCAGGAGTCTGCGCTGTTCATGCAACCTATCCAGCTGTCTGCGCTCTTCATACACCCCATCCAGGTCCCTGCACTTTTCATACACCCCATCCAGGTCTCTGCGTTCTTCATACACCCCATCCAGGTCCCTGCACTCTTCATACACCCCATCAAGGTCTCTGCGCTCTTCATGCACCCCATCCAAGTCTCTGAGCTCTACATACACCCCATCCAGGTCTCTGCGCTATTCGTACACCCCATCCAGGTCTCTGCGCTCTTCATACACCCCATCCAGGTGTCTGTGTTCTTCATACACCCTATCCAGGTGTCTGCACTCTTCATACACCCCATCCAGCTGTCTGCACTCTTCATACACCCCATCCAGGTCTCTGCGCTCTCCATTCACCCCATGCAGGTGTCTGCACTCTTCATGCACCCCATGCAGGTGTCTCTGCTCTCCATGTGCCCAATCCAGGTCTCTGCGCTCTTCATACACCCCATCCAGGTGTCTGCGCTCTTCATACACCCCATCCAGGTCTCTGTGCTCTTCATACACCCCATCCAGGTCTCTGCGCTCTTCATACACCCCTTGCAGGGGTCTGCGCGCGTCATAGACCTCATCCAGGTCTCTGCGCTCTTCATACACCCCGTACAGGTGTCTGCGCTCTTCATACACTGGGTCCAGGTCTCTACGCTCTTCATAACCCCATCCAGGTGTCTGTGCTCTTCATACACCCCATCCAGGTCTCTGCGCTCTTCATACACCCCATCCAGGTCTCTGCGCTCTTCATACACCCCGTCCAGGTGTCTGTGCTCATCATACACCCCATCCAGGTCTCTGCGCTCTTCATACAACCCGTCCTGGTGTCGGTGCTCTTCATACATCCCATCCAGGTGTCTGCGCTCTTCATACATGCCTTGCAGGTCTCTGCACACTTCATACACCCCGTCCAGGTCTCTGCGGTCTTCATACATCCCTTGCAGGTCTCTGTGTTCTTCATACACCCCGTCTATGTGTCTGCGCTCTTCATACACCCCATCCAGGTCTCTGCACTCTTCATACACCCCACCCAGGTGTCTGCACACTTCATACACCCCATCCAGGTCACTACGCTCTTCATACACCCCATCCAGGTCTCTGCGCTTTTCATACACCCTGTCCAGGTGTCTGCGCTCTTCATACACCCCATCCAGGTCTCTGAGCTCTTCATACACCACATCCAGGTCTCTGCACTCGTCATACACCCCATCCAGGTCTTTGCGCTCTCCATACACCCCGTCCAGGTGTCTGCTCTCTTCATACACTGGGTCCAGGTCTCTACGCTCTTCATAACCCTATCCAGGTGTCTGTGCTCTTCATTCACCCCATCCAGGTCTCTGCGCTCTTCATACACCCCATCCAGGTCTCTGCGCTCTTCATACACCCCATCCAGGTCTCTGCACTCTCCATACACCCCATCCAGGTCTCTGTGCTCTTCATACACCCCTTGCAGGGGTCTGAGCTCGTCATAGACCCCATCCAGGTCTCTGCGCTCTTCATACACCCTGTCCAGGTGTTTGCGGTCTTCATACACCCGGTCCACGTCTCTACGCTCTTCATACACCCCATCCAGGTCTCTGCGCTCTTCATACACCCCATCCAGGTCTCTGCGCTCTTCATACACCCCATCCATGTCTCTGCGCTCTTCATACGCCCTGTCCAGGTCTCTGCGCTCTTCATACACCCATCCAGGTGTCTGCGCTCTTCATATTCCCAATCCAGGTCTCTGCGCTCTTCATACACCCCATCCAGGTCTCCGCACTCTTCATACACCCCTTGCAGGTGTCTGCACTCATCATACACCCTATCCAGGTCTCTGCGCTCTTCATACACCCCGTCCAGGTGTCTGTGCTCATCATACACCCCATCCAGGTCTCTGCGCTCTTCATACAACCCGTCCTGGTGTCGGTGCTCTTCATACACCCCATCCAGGTGTCTGCGCTCTTCATACATGCCTTGCAGGTCTCTGCACACTTCATACACCCCGTCCAGGTCTCTGCGGTCTTCATACATCCCTTGCAGGTCTCTGTGTTCTTCATTCCCCCTACGTCTATGTGTCTGCGCTCTTCATACACCCCATCCAGGTCTCTGCGCTCTTCATACACCCCATCCAGGTGTCTGCACTCTTCATACGCCCCATCCAGGTCACTACGCTCTTCATACACCCCATTCAGGTCTCTGCGCTCTTCATACACCCTGTCCAGGTGTCTGCGCTCTTCATACACCCCATCCAGGTCTCTGCGCTCTTCATACACCCCATGCAGGTCTCTGCGCGTTTCATGCACTCCATCCAGGTGCATGCTTTCTTCATACAGGTGTCTGCACTCTTCATGATCCCCATCCAGGCCTCTGAGCTCTTCATACACCACATCCAGGTCTCTGCGTTCATACATCTCATCCAGGTCTCTGCGATCTTCATGGACCCCATCCAGGTCTCTGCGCTCTTCATACACCCCATCCACGTCTCTGCGCTCTTCATACACCCCTTGCAGGTGTCTGCACTCATCATGCACCCCATCCAGGTCTCTGCGCTACACCCCGTCCAGGTGTCTGTGATCCTCATACACCCCATCCAGGTCTCTGCACTCTTCATACACCCCATCCAGGTGTCTGCACTCGTCATACACCCCATCCAGGTCTCTGCGCTCTCCATACACCCCGTCCAGGTGTCTGCCCTCTTCATACACCGTGTCCAGGTCTCTACGCTCTTCATAAACCCATCCAGGTATCTGTGTTCTTCATTCACCCCATCCAGGTCTCTGCGCTCTTCATACACCCCATCCAGGTATC
Source organism: Triturus cristatus (assembly GCF_964204655.1). NCBI lineage: Eukaryota > Metazoa > Chordata > Amphibia > Caudata > Salamandridae > Triturus > Triturus cristatus. The sequence continues at coordinate 1,048,101,128 of NC_140582.1, forward strand.
TGCGCTCTTCATACACCCCATCCAGGTCTCTGCACTCTCCATACACCCCATCCAGGTCTCTGTGCTCTTCATACACCCCTTGCAGGGGTCTGAGCTCGTCATAGACCCCATCCAGGTCTCTGCGCTCTTCATACACCCTGTCCAGGTGTTTGCGGTCTTCATACACCCGGTCCACGTCTCTACGCTCTTCATACACCCCATCCAGGTCTCTGCGCTCTTCATACACCCCATCCAGGTCTCTGCGCTCTTCATACACCCCATCCATGTCTCTGCGCTCTTCATACGCCCTGTCCAGGTCTCTGCACTCTTCATACACCCATCCAGGTGTCTGCGCTCTTCATATACCCAATCCAGGTCTCTGCGCTCTTCATACACCCCATCCAGGTCTCCGCACTCTTCATACACCCCTTGCAGGTCTCTGCGCTCTTCATACACCCCGTCCAGGTGTCTGTGCTCATCATACACCCCATCCAGGTCTCTGCGCTCTTCATACAACCCATCCTGGTGTCGGTGCTCTTCATACACCCCATCCAGGTGTCTGCGCTCTTCATACATGCCTTGCAGGTCTCTGCACACTTCATACACCCCGTCCAGGTCTCTGCGGTCTTCATACATCCCTTGCAGGTCTCTGTGTTCTTCATACACCCCGTCTATGTGTCTGCGCTCTTCATACACCCCATCCAGGTCTCTGCGCTTTTCATACACCCCATCCAGGTGTCTGCACTCTTCATACATCCCATCCAGGTCACTACGCTCTTCATACACCCCATCCAGGTCTCTGCGCTCTTCATACACCCTGTCCAGGTGTCTGCGCTCTTCATACACCCCATCCAGGTCTCTGCGCTCTTCATACACCCCATGCAGGTCTCTGCGCGTTTCATGCACTCCATCCAGGTGCATGCTTTCTTCATACAGGTGTCTGCACTCTTCATGATCCCCATCCAGGCCTCTGCGCTCTTCATACACCACATCCAGGTCTCTGCGCTCATAGATCTTATCCAGGTCTCTGCGCTCTTCATACACCCCATCCAGGTCTCTGCGATCTTCATGGACCCCATCCAGGTCTCTGCGCTCTTCATACACCCCATCCACATCACTGCGCTCTTCATACACCCCATCCAGGTCTCTGCGCTCTTCATACACCCCTTGCAGGTGTCTGAACTCATCATACACCCCAGCCAGGTCTCTGCGCTCTTCATACAGCCCGTCCAGGTGTCTGTGATCATCATACACCCCATCCAGGTCTCTGCACTCTTCATACACCCCATCCAGGTGTCTGCACTCGTCATACACCCCATCCAGGTCTCTGCGTTCTCCATACACCCGTCCAGGTGTCTGCGCTCTTCATACACCGGGTCCAGGTCTCTCCGCTCTTCATAACCCCATCCAGGTGTCTGTGCTCTTCATTCACCCCATCCAGGTCTCTGCGCTCTCCATACACCCCATCCAGGTCTCTGTGCTCTTCATACACCCCTTGCAGGGGTCTGAGCTCGTCATAGACCCCATCCAGGTCTCTGCGCTCTTCATACACCCTGTCCAGGTGTTTGCGGTCTTCATACACCCGGTCCACGTCTCTACACTCTTCATACACCCCATCCAGGTCTCTGAGCTCTTCATACACCCCATCCAGGTCTCTGCGCTCTTCATACACCCCATCCATGTCTCTACGCTCTTCATACGCCCTGTCCAGGTCTCTGCACTCTTCATACACCCATCCAGGTGTCTGCGCTCTTCATATACCCAATCCAGGTCTCTGCGCTCTTCATACACCCCATCCAGGTCTCCGCACTCTTCATACACCCCTTGCAGGTGTCTGCACTCATCATACACCCTATCCAGGTCTCTGCGCTCTTCATACACCCCGTCCAGGTGTCTGTGCTCATCATACACCCCATCCAGGTCTCTGCGCTCTTCATACAACCCATCCTGGTGTCGGTGCTCTTCATACACCCCATCCAGGTGTCTGCGCTCTTCATACATGCCTTGCAGGTCTCTGCACACTTCATACACCCCGTCCAGGTCTCTGCGGTCTTCATACATCCCTTGCAGGTCTCTGTGTTCTTCATACACCCCGTCTATGTGTCTGCGCTCTTCATACACCCCATCCAGGTCTCTGCGCTCTTCATACACCCCATCCAGGTGTCTGCACTCTTCATACATCCCATCCAGGTCACTACGCTCTTCATACACCCCATCCAGGTCTCTGCGCTCTTCATACACCCTGTCCAGGTGTCTGCGCTCTTCATACACCCCATCCAGGTCTCTGCGCTCTTCATACACCCCATGCAGGTCTCTGCGCGTTTCATGCACTCCATCCAGGTGCATGCTTTCTTCATACAGGTGTCTGCACTCTTCATGATCCCCATCCAGGCCTCTGCGCTCTTCATACACCACATCCAGGTCTCTGCGCTCATAGATCTTATCCAGGTCTCTGCGCTCTTCATACACCCCATCCAGGTCTCTGCGATCTTCATGGACCCCATCCAGGTCTCTGCGCTCTTCATACACCCCATCCACATCACTGCGCTCTTCATACACCCCATCCAGGTCTCTGCGCTCTTCATACACCCCTTGCAGGTGTCTGAACTCATCATACACCCCAGCCAGGTCTCTGCGCTCTTCATACAGCCCGTCCAGGTGTCTGTGATCATCATACACCCCATCCAGGTCTCTGCACTCTTCATACACCCCATCCAGGTGTCTGCACTCGTCATACACCCCATCCAGGTCTCTGCGTTCTCCATACACCCGTCCAGGTGTCTGCGCTCTTCATACACCGGGTCCAGGTCTCTCCGCTCTTCATAACCCCATCCAGGTGTCTGTGCTCTTCATTCACCCCATCCAGGTCTCTGCGCTCTCCATACACCCCATCCAGGTCTCTGTGCTCTTCATAGACCCCTTGCAGGGGTCTGAGCTCGTCATAGACCCCATCTAGGTCTCTGCGCTCTTCATACACCCTGTCCAGGTGTTTGCGGTCTTCATACACCCGGTCCACGTCTCTACACTCTTCATACACCCCATCCAGGTCTCTGAGCTCTTCATACACCCCATCCAGGTCTCTGCGCTCTTCATACACCCCATCCATGTCTCTGCGCTCTTCATACGCCCTGTCCAGGTCTCTGCACTCTTCATACACCCATCCAGGTGTCTGCGCTCTTCATATACCCAATCCAGGTCTCTGCGCTCTTCATACACCCCATCCAGGTCTCCGCACTCTTCATACACCCCTTGCAGGTGTCTGCACTCATCATACACCCTATCCAGGTCTCTGCGCTCTTCATACACCCCGTCCAGGTGTCTGTGCTCATCATACACCCCATCCAGGTCTCTGCGCTCTTCATACAACCCATCCTGGTGTCGGTGCTCTTCATACACCCCATCCAGGTGTCTGCGCTCTTCATACATGCCTTGCAGGTCTCTGCACACTTCATACACCCCGTCCAGGTCTCTGCGGTCTTCATACATCCCTTGCAGGTCTCTGTGTTCTTCATACACCCCGTCTATGTGTCTGCGCTCTTCATACACCCCATCCAGGTCTCTGCGCTCTTCATACACCCCATCCAGGTGTCTGCACTCTTCATACATCCCATCCAGGTCACTACGCTCTTCATACACCCCATCCAGGTCTCTGCGCTCTTCATACACCCTGTCCAGGTGTCTGCGCTCTTCATACACCCCATCCAGGTCTCTGCGCTCTTCATACACCCCATGCAGGTCTCTGCGCGTTTCATGCACTCCATCCAGGTGCATGCTTTCTTCATACAGGTGTCTGCACTCTTCATGATCCCCATCCAGGCCTCTGCGCTCTTCATACACCACATCCAGGTCTCTGCGCTCATAGATCTTATCCAGGTCTCTGCGCTCTTCATACACCCCATCCAGGTCTCTGCGATCTTCATGGACCCCATCCAGGTCTCTGCGCTCTTCATACACCCCATCCACATCACTGCGCTCTTCATACACCCCATCCAGGTCTCTGCGCTCTTCATACACCCCTTGCAGGTGTCTGAACTCATCATACACCCCAGCCAGGTCTCTGCGCTCTTCATACACCCCGTCCAGGTGTCTGTGATCATCATACACCCCATCCAGGTCTCTGCACTCTTCATACACCCCATCCAGGTCTCTGCGCTCTCCATACACCCCATCCAGGTCTCTGCGCTCTTCATACACACCATCCAGGTCTCTGCGCTCTTCATACACCCCATCCAGGTATCTGTGCTCTTCGTACACCCCATCCAGGTCCCTGCGCTCTTCATACACCCCATCCAGCTGTCTACGCCCTTCATACACCCCATCCAGGTCCCTGCACTCTTCATACACCCCATCAAGGTCTCTGCGCTCTTCATACACCCCATCCAGGTTGCTGCGTTCTTCATACACCCCATCCAAGTCTCTGAGCTCTACATACACCCCATCCAGGTCTCTGCGCTATTCGTACACCCCATCCAAGTCTCTGCGCTATTCGTACACCCCATCTGGGTCTCTGCGCTCTTCATATACCCCATCTAGGTCTCTGCACTCTTCATACACACTTTCCAGGTCTCTGCGCTCCTGATATACCCCATCCAGGTCTATGTGCTCTTCATACACCCCATCCAGGTCTCTGCGCTCTTCATACACCCCATCCAGGTGTCATCGCTCTTCATACACCTCATCAGGAGTCTGCGCTGTTCATGCAACCTATCCAGCTGTCTGCGCTCTTCATACACCCCATCCAGGTCCCTGCACTTTTCATACACCCCATCCAGGTCTCTGCGTTCTTCATACACCCCATCCAGGTCCCTGCACTCTTCATACACCCCATCAAGGTCTCTGCGCTCTTCATGCACCCCATCCAAGTCTCTGAGCTCTACATACACCCCATCCAGGTCTCTGCGCTATTCGTACACCCCATCCAGGTCTCTGCGCTCTTCATACACCCCATCCAGGTGTCTGTGTTCTTCATACACCCTATCCAGGTGTCTGCACTCTTCATACACCCCATCCAGCTGTCTGCACTCTTCATACACCCCATCCAGGTCTCTGCGCTCTCCATTCACCCCATGCAGGTGTCTGCACTCTTCATGCACCCCATGCAGGTGTCTCTGCTCTCCATGTGCCCAATCCAGGTCTCTGCGCTCTTCATACACCCCATCCAGGTGTCTGCGCTCTTCATACACCCCATCCAGGTCTCTGTGCTCTTCATACACCCCATCCAGGTCTCTGCGCTCTTCATACACCCCTTGCAGGGGTCCGCGCTCGTCATAGACCTCATCCAGGTCTCTGCGCTCTTCATACACCCCGTACAGGTGTCTGCGCTCTTCATACACTGGGTCCAGGTCTCTACGCTCTTCATAACCCCATCCAGGTGTCTGTGCTCTTCATACACCCCATCCAGGTCTCTGCGCTCTTCATACACCCCATCCAGGTCTCCGCACTCTTCATACACCCCATCCAGGTCTCTGCGCTCTTCATACACTCCATCCAGGTCTCTGCGCTCTGCATACACCCCATCCAGGTCTCTGCGCTCTTCATACTCCCCATCCAGGTGTCTGCACTCGTCATACACCCCATCCAGGGCTCTGCGCTCTCCATACACCCCATCCAGGTCTCTGCGCTCTTCATACACCCCTTGCAGGGGTCTGAGTTCGTCATAGACCCCATCCAGGTCTCTGCGCTCTTCATACACCCTGTCGAGGTGTCTGCGGTCTTCATACACCCGGTCCACGTCTCTACGCTGTTCATACACCCCATCCAGGTCTCTGCGCTCCTCATATACCCCATCCAGGTGTCTGCTCTCTTCATACACCCGATCCAGGTCTCTTCGCTCTTCATACACCCCATCCAGGTCTCTGCGCTCTTTATACACCCTGTCCAGGTGTCTGCGCTCTTCATACACCCCATCCAGGTCTCTGCGCCCTTCATACACCCCATGCAGGTCTCTGCGCGTTTCATGCACTCGATCCAGGTGCATGCTTTCTTCATACAGGTGTCTGCACTCTTCATGATACCCATCCAGGCCTCTGCGCTCTTCATACACCACATCCAGGTCTCTGCACTCTTCATACACCCCGTCCAGGTCTCTGCGCTCTGCATACACCCCATCCAGGTCTCTGCACTCTTCATACACCCCATCCAGGTGTCTGCACTCGTCATACAACCCATCCAGGTCTCTGCGCTCTCCATACACCCCGTCCAGGTGTCTGCTCTCTTCATACACCGGGTCCAGGTCTCTACGCTCTTCATAACCCCACCCCGTCTATGTGTCTGTGCTCTTCATTCACCCCATCCAGGTCTCTGCGCTCTTCATACACCCCATCCAGGTCTCTGCGCTCTTCCTACACCCCATCCAGGTCTCTGCACTCTCCATACACCCCATCCAGGTCTCTGCGCTCTTCATACACCCCTTGCAGGGGTCTGAGCTCGTCATAGACCCCATCCAGGTCTCTGCGCTCTTCATACACCCTGTCCAGGTGTTTGCGGTCTTCATACACACGGTCCACGTCTCTACGCTCTTCATACAACCCATCCAGGTCTCTGCGCTCTTCATACACCCCATCCAGGTATCTGCTCTCTTCATACACCCCATCCAGGTCTCTGCGCTCTTCATACGCCCTGTCCAGGTCTCTGCGCTCTTCATACACCCATCCAGGTGTCTGCGCTCTTCATACACCAAATCCAGGTCTCTGCGCTCTTCATACACCCCATCCAGGTCTCCGCACTCTTCATACACCCCTTGCAGATGTCTGCACTCATCATGCACCCTATCCAGGTCTCTGCGCTCTTCATACACCCCGTCCAGGTGTCTGTGCTCATCATACACCCCATCCATGTCTCTGCGCTCTTCATACAACCCGTCCTGGTGTCGGTGCTCTTCATACGCCCCATCCAGGTGTCTCCGCTCTTCATACATGTCTTGCAGGCCTCTGCACACTTCATACACCCCGTCCAGGTCTCTGCGGTCTTCATACATCCCTTGCAGGTCTCTGTGTTCTTCATACACCCCGTCTATGTGTCTGCGCTCTTCATACACCCCATCCAGGTCTCTGCGCTCTTCATTCACCCCATCCAGGTGTCTGCACTCTTCATACACCCCATCCAGGTCACTACGCTCTTCATACACCCCATTCAGGTCTCTGCGCTCTTCATACACCCTGTCCAGGTGTCTGCGCTCTTCATACACCCCATCCAGGTCTCTGCACTCTTCATACACCCCGTCCAGGTCTCTGCGCTCTGCATACACCCCATCCAGGTCTCTGCACTCTTCATACACCCCATCCAGGTGTCTGCACTCGTCATACACCCCATCCAGGTCTCTGCGCTCTCCATACACCCCGTCCAGGTGTCTGCTCTCTTCATACACCCCATCCAGGTCCCTGCACTTTTCATACACCCCATCCAGGTCTCTGCGTTCTTCATACACCCCATCCAGGTCCCTGCACTCTTCATACACCCCATCAAGGTCTCTGCGCTCTTCATACACCCCATCCAAGTCTCTGAGCTCTACATACACCCCATCCAGGTCTCTGCGCTATTCGTACACCCCATCCAGGTCTCTGCGCTCTTCATACACCCCATCCAGGTGTCTGTGTTCTTCATACACCCTATCCAGGTGTCTGCACTCTTCATACACCCCATCCAGCTGTCTGCACTCTTCATACACCCCATCCAGCTGTCTGCACTCTTCATACACCCCATCCAGGTCTCTGCGCTCTCCATTCACCCCATGCAGGTGTCTGCACTCTTCATGCACCCCATGCAGGTGTCTCTGCTCTCCATGTGCCCAATCCAGGTCTCTGCGCTCTTCATACACCCCATCCAGGTGTCTGCGCTCTTCATACACCCCATCCAGGTCTCTGTGCTCTTCATACACCCCATCCAGGTCTCTGCGCTCTTCATACACCCCTTGCAGGGGTCTGCGCTCGTCATAGACCTCATCCAGGTCTCTGCGCTCTTCATACACCCCGTACAGGTGTCTGCGCTCTTCATACACTGGGTCCAGGTCTCTACGCTCTTCATAACCCCATCCAGGTGTCTGTGCTCTTCATACACCCCATCCAGGTCTCTGCGCTCTTCATACACCCCATCCAGGTCTCTGCACTCTTCATACACCCCATCCAGGTCTCTGCGCTCTTCATACACTCCATCCAGGTCTCTGCGCTCTGCATACACCCCATCCAGGTCTCTGCGCTCTTCATACTCCCCATCCAGGTGTCTGCACTCGTCATACACCCCATCCAGGGCTCTGCGCTCTCCATACACCCCATCCAGGTCTCTGCGCTCTTCATACACCCCTTGCAGGGGTCTGAGTTCGTCATAGACCCCATCCAGGTCTCTGCGCTCTTCATACACCGTGTCGAGGTGTCTGCGGTCTTCATACACCCGGTCCACGTCTCTACGCTGTTCATACACCCCATCCAGCTCTCTGCGCTCCTCATATACCCCATCCAGGTGTCTGCTCTCTTCATACACCCCATCCAGGTCTCTTCGCTCTTCATACACCCCATCCAGGTCTCTGCGCTCTTTATACACCCTGTCCAGGTGTCTGCGCTCTTCATACACCCCATCCAGGTCTCTGCGCCCTTCATACACCCCATGCAGGTCTCTGCGCGTTTCATGCACTCGATCCAGGTGCATGCTTTCTTCATACAGGTGTCTGAACTCTTCATGATACCCATCCAGGCCTCTGCGCTCTTCATACACCACATCCAGGTCTCTGCACTCTTCATACACCCCATCCAGGTCTCTGCGCTCTGCATACACCCCATCCAGGTCTCTGCACTCTTCATACACCCCATCCAGGTGTCTGCACTCGTCATACACCCCATCCAGGTCTCTGCGCTCTCCATACACCCCGTCCAGGTGTCTGCTCTCTTCATACACCGGGTCCAGGTCTCTACGCTCTTCATAACCCCACCCCGTCTATGTGTCTGTGCTCTTCATTCACCCCATCCAGGTCTCTGCGCTCTTCATACACCCCATCCAGGTCTCTGCGCTCTTCCTACACCCCATCCAGGTCTCTGCACTCTCCATACACCCCATCCAGGTCTCTGCGCTCTTCATACACCCCTTGCAGGGGTCTGAGCTCGTCATAGACCCCATCCAGGTCTCTGCGCTCTTCATACACCCTGTCCAGGTGTTTGCGGTCTTCATACACACGGTCCACGTCTCTACGCTCTTCATACAACCCATCCAGGTCTCTGCGCTCTTCATACACCCCATCCAGGTATCTGCTCTCTTCATACACCCCATCCAGGTCTCTGCGCTCTTCATACGCCCTGTCCAGGTCTCTGCGCTCTTCATACACCCATCCAGGTGTCTGCGCTCTTCATACACCAAATCCAGGTCTCTGCGCTCTTCATACACCCCATCCAGGTCTCCGCACTCTTCATACACCCCTTGCAGGTGTCTGCACTCATCATACACCCTATCCAGGTCTCTGCGCTCTTCATACACCCCGTCCAGGTGTCTGTGCTCATCATACACCCCATCCATGTCTCTGCGCTCTTCATACAACCCGTCCTGGTGTCGGTGCTCTTCATACGCCCCATCCAGGTGTCTCCGCTCTTCATACATGTCTTGCAGGCCTCTGCACACTTCATACACCCCGTCCAGGTCTCTGCGGTCTTCATACATCCCTTGCAGGTCTCTGTGTTCTTCATACACCCCGTCTATGTGTCTGCGCTCTTCATACACCCCATCCAGGTCTCTGCGCTCTTCATTCACCCCATCCAGGTGTCTGCACTCTTCATACACCCCATCCAGGTCACTACGCTCTTCATACACCCCATTCAGGTCTCTGCGCTCTTCATACACCCTGTCCAGGTGTCTGCGCTCTTCATACACCCCATCCAGGTCTCTGCACTCTTCATACACCCCGTCCAGGTCTCTGCGCTCTGCATACACCCCATCCAGGTCTCTGCACTCTTCATACACCCCATCCAGGTGTCTGCACTCGTCATACACCCCATCCAGGTCTCTGCGCTCTCCATACACCCCGTCCAGGTGTCTGCTCTCTTCATACACCGGGTCCAGGTCTCTACGCTCTTCATAACCCCACCCCATCTATGTGTCTGTGCTCTTCATTCACCCCATCCAGGTCTCTGCGCTCTTCATACACCCCATCCAGGTCTCTGCGCTCTTCATACACCCCATCCAGGTCTCTGCACTCTCCATACACCCCATCCAGGTCTCTGCGCTCTTCATACACCCCTTGCAGGGGTCTGAGCTCGTCATAGACCCCATCCAGGTCTCTGCGCTCTTCACACACCCTGTCCAGGTGTTTGCGGTCTTCATACACCCGGTCCACGTCTCTGCGCTCTTCATACACCCCATCCAGGTCTCCGCACTCTTCATACACCCCATCCAGGTCTCTGCGCTCTTCATACACTCCATCCAGGTCTCTGCGCTCTGCATACACCCCATCCAGGTCTCTGCGCTCTTCATACTCCCCATCCAGGTGTCTGCACTCGTCATACACCCCATCCAGGGCTCTGCGCTCTCCATACACCCCATCCAGGTCTCTGCGCTCTTCATACACCCCTTGCAGGGGTCTGAGTTCGTCATAGACCCCATCCAGGTCTCTGCGCTCTTCATACACCCTGTCGAGGTGTCTGCGGTCTTCATACACCCGGTCCACGTCTCTACGCTGTTCATACACCCCATCCAGGTCTCTGCGCTCCTCATATACCCCATCCAGGTGTCTGCTCTCTTCATACACCCGATCCAGGTCTCTTCGCTCTTCATACACCCCATCCAGGTCTCTGCGCTCTTTATACACCCTGTCCAGGTGTCTGCGCTCTTCATACACCCCATCCAGGTCTCTGCGCCCTTCATACACCCCATGCAGGTCTCTGCGCGTTTCATGCACTCGATCCAGGTGCATGCTTTCTTCATACAGGTGTCTGCACTCTTCATGATACCCATCCAGGCCTCTGCGCTCTTCATACACCACATCCAGGTCCCTGCACTCTTCATACACCCCGTCCAGGTCTCTGCGCTCTGCATACACCCCATCCAGGTCTCTGCACTCTTCATACACCCCATCCAGGTGTCTGCACTCGTCATACAACCCATCCAGGTCTCTGCGCTCTCCATACACCCCGTCCAGGTGTCTGCTCTCTTCATACACCGGGTCCAGGTCTCTACGCTCTTCATAACCCCACCCCGTCTATGTGTCTGTGCTCTTCATTCACCCCATCCAGGTCTCTGCGCTCTTCATACACCCCATCCAGGTCTCTGCGCTCTTCCTACACCCCATCCAGGTCTCTGCACTCTCCATACACCCCATCCAGGTCTCTGCGCTCTTCATACACCCCTTGCAGGGGTCTGAGCTCGTCATAGACCCCATCCAGGTCTCTGCGCTCTTCATACACCCTGTCCAGGTGTTTGCGGTCTTCATACACACGGTCCACGTCTCTACGCTCTTCATACAACCCATCCAGGTCTCTGCGCTCTTCATACACCCCATCCAGGTATCTGCTCTCTTCATACACCCCATCCAGGTCTCTGCGCTCTTCATACGCCCTGTCCAGGTCTCTGCGCTCTTCATACACCCATCCAGGTGTCTGCGCTCTTCATACACCAAATCCAGGTCTCTGCGCTCTTCATACACCCCATCCAGGTCTCCGCACTCTTCATACACCCCTTGCAGATGTCTGCACTCATCATACACCCTATCCAGGTCTCTGCGCTCTTCATACACCCCGTCCAGGTGTCTGTGCTCATCATACACCCCATCCATGTCTCTGCGCTCTTCATACAACCCGTCCTGGTGTCGGTGCTCTTCATACGCCCCATCCAGGTGTCTCCGCTCTTCATACATGTCTTGCAGGCCTCTGCACACTTCATACACCCCGTCCAGGTCTCTGCGGTCTTCATACATCCCTTGCAGGTCTCTGTGTTCTTCATACACCCCGTCTATGTGTCTGCGCTCTTCATACACCCCATCCAGGTCTCTGCGCTCTTCATTCACCCCATCCAGGTGTCTGCACTCTTCATACACCCCATCCAGGTCACTACGCTCTTCATACACCCCATTCAGGTCTCTGCGCTCTTCATACACCCTGTCCAGGTGTCTGCGCTCTTCATACACCCCATCCAGGTCTCTGCACTCTTCATACACCCCGTCCAGGTCTCTGCGCTCTGCATACACCCCATCCAGGTCTCTGCACTCTTCATACACCCCATCCAGGTGTCTGCACTCGTCATACACCCCATCCAGGTCTCTGCGCTCTCCATACACCCCGTCCAGGTGTCTGCTCTCTTCATACACCCCATCCAGGTCCCTGCACTTTTCATACACCCCATCCAGGTCTCTGCGTTCTTCATACACCCCATCCAGGTCCCTGCACTCTTCATACACCCCATCAAGGTCTCTGCGCTCTTCATACACCCCATCCAAGTCTCTGAGCTCTACATACACCCCATCCAGGTCTCTGCGCTATTCGTACACCCCATCCAGGTCTCTGCGCTCTTCATACACCCCATCCAGGTGTCTGTGTTCTTCATACACCCTATCCAGGTGTCTGCACTCTTCATACACCCCATCCAGCTGTCTGCACTCTTCATACACCCCATCCAGCTGTCTGCACTCTTCATACACCCCATCCAGGTCTCTGCGCTCTCCATTCACCCCATGCAGGTGTCTGCACTCTTCATGCACCCCATGCAGGTGTCTCTGCTCTCCATGTGCCCAATCCAGGTCTCTGCGCTCTTCATACACCCCATCCAGGTGTCTGCGCTCTTCATACACCCCATCCAGGTCTCTGTGCTCTTCATACACCCCATCCAGGTCTCTGCGCTCTTCATACACCCCTTGCAGGGGTCTGCGCTCGTCATAGACCTCATCCAGGTCTCTGCGCTCTTCATACACCCCGTACAGGTGTCTGCGCTCTTCATACACTGGGTCCAGGTCTCTACGCTCTTCATAACCCCATCCAGGTGTCTGTGCTCTTCATACACCCCATCCAGGTCTCTGCGCTCTTCATACACCCCATCCAGGTCTCTGCACTCTTCATACACCCCATCCAGGTCTCTGCGCTCTTCATACACTCCATCCAGGTCTCTGCGCTCTGCATACACCCCATCCAGGTCTCTGCGCTCTTCATACTCCCCATCCAGGTGTCTGCACTCGTCATACACCCCATCCAGGGCTCTGCGCTCTCCATACACCCCATCCAGGTCTCTGCGCTCTTCATACACCCCTTGCAGGGGTCTGAGTTCGTCATAGACCCCATCCAGGTCTCTGCGCTCTTCATACACCGTGTCGAGGTGTCTGCGGTCTTCATACACCCGGTCCACGTCTCTACGCTGTTCATACACCCCATCCAGCTCTCTGCGCTCCTCATATACCCCATCCAGGTGTCTGCTCTCTTCATACACCCCATCCAGGTCTCTTCGCTCTTCATACACCCCATCCAGGTCTCTGCGCTCTTTATACACCCTGTCCAGGTGTCTGCGCTCTTCATACACCCCATCCAGGTCTCTGCGCCCTTCATACACCCCATGCAGGTCTCTGCGCGTTTCATGCACTCGATCCAGGTGCATGCTTTCTTCATACAGGTGTCTGAACTCTTCATGATACCCATCCAGGCCTCTGCGCTCTTCATACACCACATCCAGGTCTCTGCACTCTTCATACACCCCATCCAGGTCTCTGCGCTCTGCATACACCCCATCCAGGTCTCTGCACTCTTCATACACCCCATCCAGGTGTCTGCACTCGTCATACACCCCATCCAGGTCTCTGCGCTCTCCATACACCCCGTCCAGGTGTCTGCTCTCTTCATACACCGGGTCCAGGTCTCTACGCTCTTCATAACCCCACCCCGTCTATGTGTCTGTGCTCTTCATTCACCCCATCCAGGTCTCTGCGCTCTTCATACACCCCATCCAGGTCTCTGCGCTCTTCCTACACCCCATCCAGGTCTCTGCACTCTCCATACACCCCATCCAGGTCTCTGCGCTCTTCATACACCCCTTGCAGGGGTCTGAGCTCGTCATAGACCCCATCCAGGTCTCTGCGCTCTTCATACACCCTGTCCAGGTGTTTGCGGTCTTCATACACACGGTCCACGTCTCTACGCTCTTCATACAACCCATCCAGGTCTCTGCGCTCTTCATACACCCCATCCAGGTATCTGCTCTCTTCATACACCCCATCCAGGTCTCTGCGCTCTTCATACGCCCTGTCCAGGTCTCTGCGCTCTTCATACACCCATCCAGGTGTCTGCGCTCTTCATACACCAAATCCAGGTCTCTGCGCTCTTCATACACCCCATCCAGGTCTCCGCACTCTTCATACACCCCTTGCAGGTGTCTGCACTCATCATACACCCTATCCAGGTCTCTGCGCTCTTCATACACCCCGTCCAGGTGTCTGTGCTCATCATACACCCCATCCATGTCTCTGCGCTCTTCATACAACCCGTCCTGGTGTCGGTGCTCTTCATACGCCCCATCCAGGTGTCTCCGCTCTTCATACATGTCTTGCAGGCCTCTGCACACTTCATACACCCCGTCCAGGTCTCTGCGGTCTTCATACATCCCTTGCAGGTCTCTGTGTTCTTCATACACCCCGTCTATGTGTCTGCGCTCTTCATACACCCCATCCAGGTCTCTGCGCTCTTCATTCACCCCATCCAGGTGTCTGCACTCTTCATACACCCCATCCAGGTCACTACGCTCTTCATACACCCCATTCAGGTCTCTGCGCTCTTCATACACCCTGTCCAGGTGTCTGCGCTCTTCATACACCCCATCCAGGTCTCTGCACTCTTCATACACCCCGTCCAGGTCTCTGCGCTCTGCATACACCCCATCCAGGTCTCTGCACTCTTCATACACCCCATCCAGGTGTCTGCACTCGTCATACACCCCATCCAGGTCTCTGCGCTCTCCATACACCCCGTCCAGGTGTCTGCTCTCTTCATACACCGGGTCCAGGTCTCTACGCTCTTCATAACCCCACCCCATCTATGTGTCTGTGCTCTTCATTCACCCCATCCAGGTCTCTGCGCTCTTCATACACCCCATCCAGGTCTCTGCGCTCTTCATACACCCCATCCAGGTCTCTGCACTCTCCATACACCCCATCCAGGTCTCTGCGCTCTTCATACACCCCTTGCAGGGGTCTGAGCTCGTCATAGACCCCATCCAGGTCTCTGCGCTCTTCACACACCCTGTCCAGGTGTTTGCGGTCTTCATACACCCGGTCCACGTCTCTACGCTCTTCATACACCCCATCCAGGTCTCTGCGCTCTTCATACACCCCATCCAGGTCTCTGCTCTCTTCATACACCCCATCCAGGTCTCTGCGCTCTTCATACGCCCTGTCCAGGTCTCTGCGCTCTTCATACACCCATCCAGGTGTCTGCGCTCTTCATACACCAAATCCAGGTCTCTGCGCTCTTCATACACCCCATCCAGGTCTCCGCACTCTTCATACACCCCTTGCAGGTGTCTGCACTCATCATGCACCCTATCCAGGTCTCTGCGCTCTTCATACACCCCGTCCAGGTGTCTGTGCTCATCATACACCCCATCCAGGTCTCTGCGCTCTTCATAGAACCCGTCCTGGTGTCGGTGCTCTTCATACACCCCATCCAGGTGTCTGCGCTCTTCATACATGTCTTGCAGGCCTCTGCACACTTCATACACCCCGTCTCGGTCTCTGTGGTCTTCATACATCCCTTGCAGGTCTCTGTGTTCTTCATGCACCCCGTCTATGTGTCTGCGCTCTTCATACACCCCATCCAGGTCTCTGCGCTATTCATACCCCCCATCCAGGTGTCTGCACTCTTCATACACCCCATCCAGGTCACTACGCTCTTCATACACCCCATTCAGGTCTCTGCGCTCTTCATACACCCTGTCCAGGTGTCTGCGCTCTTCATACACCCCATCCAGGTCTCTGCGCTCTTCATACACCCCATGCAGGTCTCTGCGCGTTTCATGCACTCCATCCAGGTGCATGCTTTCTTCATACAGTTGTCTGCACTCTTCATGATCCCCATCCAGGCCTCTGAGCTCTTCATACACCACATTCAGGTCTCTGCGTTCATACATCTCATCCAGGTCTCTGGGCTCTTCATACACCCCATCCAGGTCTCTGCGCTCTTCATACACCCCTTGCAGGGGTCTGAGCTCGTCATAGACCCCATCCAGGTCTCTGCGCTCTTCATACACCCTGTCCAGGTGTTTGCGGTCTTCATACACACGGTCCACGTCTCTACGCTCTTCATACAACCCATCCAGGTCTCTGCGCTCTTCATACACCCCATCCAGGTATCTGCTCTCTTCATACACCCCATCCAGGTCTCTGCGCTCTTCATACGCCCTGTCCAGGTCTCTGCGCTCTTCATACACCCATCCAGGTGTCTGCGCTCTTCATACACCAAATCCAGGTCTCTGCGCTCTTCATACACCCCATCCAGGTCTCCGCACTCTTCATACACCCCTTGCAGGTGTCTGCACTCATCATACACCCTATCCAGGTCTCTGCGCTCTTCATACACCCCGTCCAGGTGTCTGTGCTCATCATACACCCCATCCATGTCTCTGCGCTCTTCATACAACCCGTCCTGGTGTCGGTGCTCTTCATACGCCCCATCCAGGTGTCTCCGCTCTTCATACATGTCTTGCAGGCCTCTGCACACTTCATACACCCCGTCCAGGTCTCTGCGGTCTTCATACATCCCTTGCAGGTCTCTGTGTTCTTCATACACCCCGTCTATGTGTCTGCGCTCTTCATACACCCCATCCAGGTCTCTGCGCTCTTCATTCACCCCATCCAGGTGTCTGCACTCTTCATACACCCCATCCAGGTCACTACGCTCTTCATACACCCCATTCAGGTCTCTGCGCTCTTCATACACCCTGTCCAGGTGTCTGCGCTCTTCATACACCCCATCCAGGTCTCTGCACTCTTCATACACCCCGTCCAGGTCTCTGCGCTCTGCATACACCCCATCCAGGTCTCTGCACTCTTCATACACCCCATCCAGGTGTCTGCACTCGTCATACACCCCATCCAGGTCTCTGCGCTCTCCATACACCCCGTCCAGGTGTCTGCTCTCTTCATACACCGGGTCCAGGTCTCTACGCTCTTCATAACCCCACCCCATCTATGTGTCTGTGCTCTTCATTCACCCCATCCAGGTCTCTGCGCTCTTCATACACCCCATCCAGGTCTCTGCGCTCTTCATACACCCCATCCAGGTCTCTGCACTCTCCATACACCCCATCCAGGTCTCTGCGCTCTTCATACACCCCTTGCAGGGGTCTGAGCTCGTCATAGACCCCATCCAGGTCTCTGCGCTCTTCACACACCCTGTCCAGGTGTTTGCGGTCTTCATACACCCGGTCCACGTCTCTACGCTCTTCATACACCCCATCCAGGTCTCTGCGCTCTTCATACACCCCATCCAGGTCTCTGCTCTCTTCATACACCCCATCCAGGTCTTTGCGCTCTTCATACGCCCTGTCCAGGTCTCTGCGCTCTTCATACACCCATCCAGGTGTCTGCGCTCTTCATACACCAAATCCAGGTCTCTGCGCTCTTCATACACCCCATCCAGGTCTCCGCACTCTTCATACACCCCTTGCAGGTGTCTGCACTCATCATGCACCCTATCCAGGTCTCTGCGCTCTTCATACACCCCGTCCAGGTGTCTGTGCTCATCATACACCCCATCCAGGTCTCTGCGCTCTTCATAGAACCCGTCCTGGTGTCGGTGCTCTTCATACACCCCATCCAGGTGTCTGCGCTCTTCATACATGTCTTGCAGGCCTCTGCACACTTCATACACCCCGTCTCGGTCTCTGTGGTCTTCATACATCCCTTGCAGGTCTCTGTGTTCTTCATGCACCCCGTCTATGTGTCTGCGCTCTTCATACACCCCATCCAGGTCTCTGCGCTATTCATACCCCCCATCCAGGTGTCTGCACTCTTCATACACCCCATCCAGGTCACTACGCTCTTCATACACCCCATTCAGGTCTCTGCGCTCTTCATACACCCTGTCCAGGTGTCTGCGCTCTTCATACACCCCATCCAGGTCTCTGCGCTCTTCATACACCCCATGCAGGTCTCTGCGCGTTTCATGCACTCCATCCAGGTGCATGCTTTCTTCATACAGGTGTCTGCACTCTTCATGATCCCCATCCAGGCCTCTGAGCTCTTCATACACCACATTCAGGTCTCTGCGTTCATACATCTCATCCAGGTCTCTGGGCTCTTCATACACCCCATCCAGGTCTCTGCGATCTTCATGGACCCCATCCAGGTCTCTGCGCTCTTCATACACCCCATCCACGTCTCTGCGCTCTTCATACACCCCTTGCAGGTGTCTGCACTCATCATGCACCCCATCCAGGTCTCTGCGCTACACCCCGTCCAGGTGTCTGTGATCCTCATACACCCCATCCAGGTCTCTGCACTCTTCATAAACCCCATCCAGGTGTCTGCACTCGTCATACACCCCATCCAGGTCTCTGCGCTCTCCATACACCCCGTCCAGGTGTCTGCGCTCTTCATACACCGTGTCCAGGTCTCTACGCTCTTCATAAACCCATCCAGGTATCTGTGCTCTTCATTCACCCCATCCAGGTCTCTGCGCTCTTAATACACCCCATCCAGGTCTCTGCGCTCTTCATACACCCCATCCAGGTCTCTGCGCTCTCCATACACCCCATCCAGGTCTCTGCGCTCTTCATACACCCCTTGCAGGGGTCTGAGCTAGTCATAGACCCCATCCAGGTCTCTGCGCTCTTCATACACCCTGTGCAGGTGTTTGCGGTCTTCATACACCCGGTCCACGTCTCTAAGCTCTTCATACACCCCATCCAGGTCTCTTCGCGATTCATACACCCCATCCAGGTCTCTGCGCTCTTTATACACCCTGTCCAGGTGTCTGCGCTCTTCATACACCCTGTCCAGGTCTCTGCGCTCTTCATACACCCCATCCAGGTCTCTGCGCCCTTTATACACCCCATGCAGGTCTCTGCGCGTTTCATGCACTCGATCCAGGTGCATGCTTTCTTCATACAGGTGTCTGCACTCTTCATGATACCCATCCAGGCCTCTGCGCTCTTCATACACCACATCCAGGTCTCTGCACTCTTCATACACCCCGTCCAGGTCTCTGCGCTCTGCATACACCCCATCCAGGTCTCTGCACTCTTCATACACCCCATCCAGGTGTCTGCACTCGTCATACACCCCATCCAGGTCTCTGCGCTCTCCATACACCCCGTCCAGGTGTCTGCTCTCTTCATACACCGGGTCCAGGTCTCTACGCTCTTCATAACCCCACCCCGTCTATGTGTCTGTGCTCTTCATTCACCCCATCCAGGTCTCTGCGCTCTTCATACACCCCATCCAGGTCTCTGCGCTCTTCCTACACCCCATCCAGGTCTCTGCACTCTCCATACACCCCATCCAGGTCTCTGCGCTCTTCATACACCCCTTGCAGGGGTCTGAGCTCGTCATAGACCCCATCCAGGTCTCTGCGCTCTTCATACACCCTGTCCAGGTGTTTGCGGTCTTCATACACCCGGTCCACGTCTCTACGCTCTTCATACAACCCATCCAGGTCTCTGCGCTCTTCATACACCCCATCCAGGTCTCTGCTCTCTTCATACACCCCATCCAGGTCTCTGCGCTCTTCATACGCCCTGTCCAGGTCTCTGCGCTCTTCATACACCCATCCAGGTGTCTGCGCTCTTCATACACCAAATCCAGGTCTCTGCGCTCTTCATACACCCCATCCAGGTCTCCGCACTCTTCATACACCCCTTGCAGGTGTCTGCACTCATCATACACCCTATCCAGGTCTCTGCGCTCTTCATACACCCCGTCCAGGTCTCTGCTCTCTTCATACACCCCATCCAGGTCTCTGCGCTCTTCATACGCCCTGTCCAGGTCTCTGCGCTCTTCATACACCCATCCAGGTGTCTGCGCTCTTCATACACCAAATCCAGGTCTCTGCGCTCTTCATACACCCCATCCAGGTCTCCGCACTCTTCATACACCCCTTGCAGGTGTCTGCACTCATCATACACCCTATCCAGGTCTCTGCGCTCTTCATACACCCCGTCCAGGTGTCTGTGCTCATCATACACCCCATCCAGGTCTCTGCGCTCTTCATACAACCCGTCCTGGTGTCGGTGCTCTTCATACGCCCCATCCAGGTGTCTCCGCTCTTCATACATGTCTTGCAGGCCTCTGCACACTACATACACCCCGTCCAGGTCTCTGCGGTCTTCATACATCCCTTGCAGGTCTCTGTGTTCTTCATACACCCCGTCTATGTGTCTGCGCTCTTCATACACCCCATCCAGGTCTCTGCGCTCTTCATACACCCCATCCAGGTGTCTGCACTCTTCATACACCCCATCTAGGTCACTACGCTCTTCATACACCCCATTCAGGTCTCTGCGCTCTTCATACACCCTGTCCAGGTGTCTGCGCTCTTCATACACCCCATCCAGGTCTCTGCACTCTTCATACACCCCGTCCAGGTCTCTGCGCTCTGCATACACCCCATCCAGGTCTCTGCACTCTTCATACACCCCATCCAGGTGTCTGCACTCGTCATACACCCCATCCAGGTCTCTGCGCTCTCCATACACCCCGTCCAGGTGTCTGCTCTCTTCATACACCGGGTCCAGGTCTCTACGCTCTTCATAACCCCACCCCATCTATGTGTCTGTGCTCTTCATTCACCCCATCCAGGTCTCTGCGCTCTTCATACACCCCATCCAGGTCTCTGCGCTCTTCATACACCCCATCCAGGTCTCTGCACTCTCCATACACCCCATCCAGGTATCTGCGCTCTTCATACACCCCTTGCAGGGGTCTGAGCTCGTCATAGACCCCATCCAGGTCTCTGCGCTCTTCATACACCCTGTCCAGGTGTTTGCGGTCTTCATACACCCGGTCCACGTCTCTACGCTCTTCATACACCCCATCCAGGTCTCTGCGCTCTTCATACACCCCATCCAGGTCTCTGCTCTCTTCATACACCCCATCCAGGTCTCTGCGCTCTTCATACGCCCTGTCCAGGTCTCTGCGCTCTTCATACACCTATCCAGGTGTCTGCGCTCTTCATACACCAAATCCAGGTCTCTGCGCTCTTCATACACCCCATCCAGGTCTCCGCACTCTTCATACACCCCTTGCAGGTGTCTGCACTCATCATGCACCCTATCCAGGTCTCTGCGCTCTTCATACACCCCGTCCAGGTGTCTGTGCTCATCATACACCCCATCTAGGTCTCTGCGCTCTTCATAGAACCCGTCCTGGTGTCGGTGCTCTTCATACACCCCATCCAGGTGTCTGCGCTCTTCATACATGTCTTGCAGGCCTCTGCACACTTCATACACCCCGTCTCGGTCTCTGCGGTCTTCATACATCCCTTGCAGGTCTCTGTGTTCTTCATACACCCCGTCTATGTGTCTGCGCTCTTCATACACCCCATCCAGGTCTCTGCGCTCTTCATACACCCCATCCAGGTGTCTGCACTCTTCATACACCCCATCCAGGTCACTACGCTCTTCATACACCCCATTCAGGTCTCTGCGCTCTTCATACACCCTGTCCAGGTGTCTGCGCTCTTCATACACCCCATCCAGGTCTCTGCGCTCTTCATACACCCCATGCAGGTCTCTGCGCGTTTCATGCACTTCATCCAGGTGCATGCT
Organism: Triturus cristatus; assembly: GCF_964204655.1. Classification (NCBI taxonomy): domain Eukaryota; kingdom Metazoa; phylum Chordata; class Amphibia; order Caudata; family Salamandridae; genus Triturus; species Triturus cristatus. Next base: position 1,048,122,815 of record NC_140582.1, read on the forward strand.
TTCTTCATACAGGTGTCTGCACTCTTCATGATCCCCATCCAGGCCTCTGAGCTCTTCATACACCACATCCAGGTCTCTGCATTCATACATCTCATCCAGGTCTCTGGGCTCTTCATACACCCCATCCAGGTCTCTGCGATCTTCATGGACCCCATCCAGGTCTCTGCGCTCTTCATACACCCCATCCACGTCTCTGCGCTCTTCATACACCCCTTGCAGGTGTCTGCACTCATCATGCACCCCATCCAGGTCTCTGCGCTACACCCCGTCCAGGTGTCTGTGATCCTCATACACCCCATCCAGGTCTCTGCACTCTTCATACACCCCATCCAGGTGTCTGCACTCGTCATACACCCCATCCAGGTCTCTGCGCTCTCCATACACCCCGTCCAGGTGTCTGCGCTCTTCATACACCGTGTCCAGGTCTCTACGCTCTTCATAAACCCATCCAGGTATCTGTGCTCTTCATTCACCCCATCCAGGTCTCTGCGCTCTTCATACACCCCATCCAGGTCTCTGCGCTCTTCATACACCCCATCCAGGTCTCTGCGCTCTCCATACACCCCATCCAGGTCTCTGCGCTCTTCATACACCCCTTGCAGGGGTCTGAGCTAGTCATAGACCCCATCCAGGTCTCTGCGCTCTTCATACACCCTGTGCAGGTGTTTGCGGTCTTCATACACCCGGTCCACGTCTCTAAGCTCTTCATACACCCCATCCAGGTGTCTGCGCTCTTCATACACCCAATCCAGGTCTCTGCGCTCTTCATACACCCCATACAGGTCTCCGCACTCTTCATACACCCCTTGCAGGTGTCTGCACTCATCATACACCCTATCCAGGTCTCTGCGCTCTTCATACACCCCGTCCAGGTGTCTGTGCTCATCATACACCCCATCCAGGTCTCTGCGCTCTTCATACAACCCGTCCTGGTGTCGGTGCTCTTCATACATCCCATCCAGGTGTCTGCGCTCTTCATACATGCCTTGCAGGTCTCTGCACACTTCATACACCCCGTCCAGGTCTCTGCGGTCTTCATACATCCCTTGCAGGTCTCTGTGTTCTTCATACACCCCGTCTATGTTTCTGCGCTCTTCATACACCCCATCCAGGTCTCTGCACTCTTCATACACCCCACCCAGGTGTCTGCACACTTCATACACCCCATCCAGGTCACTACGCTCTTCATACACCCCATCCAGGTCTCTGCGCTTTTCATACACCCTGTCCAGGTGTCTGCGCTCTTCATACACCCCATCCAGTTCTCTGAGCTCTTCATACACCACATCCAGGTCTCTGCACTCTTCATACACCCCGTCCAGGTCTCTGCGCTCTGCATACACCCCATCCAGGTCTCTGCACTCTTCATACACCCCATCCAGGTGTCTGCACTCGTCATACACCCCATCCAGGTCTTTGCGCTCTCCATACACCCCGTCCAGGTGTCTGCTCTCTTCATACACTGGGTCCAGGTCTCTACGCTCTTCATAACCCTATCCAGGTGTCTGTGCTCTTCATTCACCCCATCCAGGTCTCTGCGCTCTTCATACACCCCATCCAGGTCTCTGCGCTCTTCATACACCCCATCCAGGTCTCTGCACTCTCCATACACCCCATCCAGGTCTCTGTGCTCTTCATACACCCCTTGCAGGGGTCTGAGCTCGTCATAGACCCCATCCAGGTCTCTGCGCTCTTCATACACCCTGTCCAGGTGTTTGCGGTCTTCATACACCCGGTCCACGTCTCTACGCTCTTCATACACCCCATCCAGGTCTCTGCGCTCTTCATACACCCCATCCAGGTCTCTGCGCTCTTCATACACCCCATCCATGTCTCTGCGCTCTTCATACGCCCTGTCCAGGTCTCTGCGCTCTTCATACACCCATCCAGGTGTCTGCGCTCTTCATATTCCCAATCCAGGTCTCTGCGCTCTTCATACGCCCCATCCAGGTCTCTGCACTCTTCATACACCCCTTGCAGGTGTCTGCACTCATCATACACCCTATCCAGGTCTCTGCGCTCTTCATACACCCCGTCCAGGTGTCTGTGCTCATCATACACCCCATCCAGGTCTCTGCGCTCTTCATACAACCCGTCCTGGTGTCGGTGCTCTTCATACACCCCATCCAGGTGTCTGCGCTCTTCATACATGCCTTGCAGGTCTCTGCACACTTCATACACCCCGTCCAGGTCTCTGCGGTCTTCATACATCCCTTGCAGGTCTCTGTGTTCTTCATTCCCCCTACGTCTATGTGTCTGCGCTCTTCATACACCCCATCCAGGTCTCTGCGCTCTTCATACACCCCATCCAGGTGTCTGCACTCTTCATACGCCCCATCCAGGTCACTACGCTCTTCATACACCCCATTCAGGTCTCTGCGCTCTTCATACACCCTGTCCAGGTGTCTGCGCTCTTCATACACCCCATCCAGGTCTCTGCGCTCTTCATACACCCCATGCAGGTCTCTGCGCGTTTCATGCACTCCATCCAGGTGCATGCTTTCTTCATACAGGTGTCTGCACTCTTCATGATCCCCATCCAGGCCTCTGAGCTCTTCATACACCACATCCAGGTCTCTGCGTTCATACATCTCATCCAGGTCTCTGCGATCTTCATGGACCCCATCCAGGTCTCTGCGCTCTTCATACACCCCATCCACGTCTCTGCGCTCTTCATACACCCCTTGCAGGTGTCTGCACTCATCATGCACCCCATCCAGGTCTCTGCGCTACACCCCGTCCAGGTGTCTGTGATCCTCATACACCCCATCCAGGTCTCTGCACTCTTCATACACCCCATCCAGGTGTCTGCACTCGTCATACACCCCATCCAGGTCTCTGCGCTCTCCATACACCCCGTCCAGGTGTCTGCCCTCTTCATACACCGTGTCCAGGTCTCTACGCTCTTCATAAACCCATCCAGGTATCTGTGCTCTTCATTCACCCCATCCAGGTCTCTGCGCTCTTCATACACCCCATCCAGGTATCTGCGCTCTTCATACACCCCATCCAGGTCTCTGCACTCTCCATACACCCCATCCAGGTCTCTGTGCTCTTCATACACCCCTTGCAGGGGTCTGAGCTCGTCATAGACCCCATCCAGGTCTCTGCGCTCTTCATACACCCTGTCCAGGTGTTTGCGGTCTTCATACACCCGGTCCACGTCTCTACGCTCTTCATACACCCCATCCAGGTCTCTGCGCTCTTCATACACCCCATCCAGGTCTCTGCGCTCTTCATACACCCCATCCATGTCTCTGCGCTCTTCATACGCCCTGTCCAGGTCTCTGCACTCTTCATACACCCATCCAGGTGTCTGCGCTCTTCATATACCCAATCCAGGTCTCTGCGCTCTTCATACACCCCATCCAGGTCTCCGCACTCTTCATACACCCCTTGCAGGTCTCTGCGCTCTTCATACACCCCCTCCAGGTGTCTGTGCTCATCATACACCCCATCCAGGTCTCTGCGCTCTTCATACAACCCATCCTGGTGTCGGTGCTCTTCATACACCCCATCCAGGTGTCTGCGCTCTTCATACATGCCTTGCAGGTCTCTGCACACTTCATACACCCCGTCCAGGTCTCTGCGGTCTTCATACATCCCTTGCAGGTCTCTGTGTTCTTCATACACCCCGTCTATGTGTCTGCGCTCTTCATACACCCCATCCAGGTCTCTGCGCTTTTCATACACCCCATCCAGGTGTCTGCACTCTTCATACATCCCATCCAGGTCACTACGCTCTTCATACACCCCATCCAGGTCTCTGCGCTCTTCATACACCCTGTCCAGGTGTCTGCACTCGTCATACACCCCATCCAGGTCTCTGCGCTCTCCATACACCCCGTCCAGGTGTCTGCTCTCTTCATACACCGGGTCCAGGTCTCTACGCTCTTCATAACCCCACCCCATCTATGTGTCTGTGCTCTTCATTCACCCCATCCAGGTCTCTGCGCTCTTCATACACCCCATCCAGGTCTCTGCGCTCTTCATACACCCCATCCAGGTCTCTGCACTCTCCATACACCCCATCCAGGTATCTGCGCTCTTCATACACCCCTTGCAGGGGTCTGAGCTCGTCATAGACCCCATCCAGGTCTCTGCGCTCTTCATACACCCTGTCCAGGTGTTTGCGGTCTTCATACACCCGGTCCACGTCTCTACGCTCTTCATACACCCCATCCAGGTCTCTGCGCTCTTCATACACCCCATCCAGGTCTCTGCTCTCTTCATACACCCCATCCAGGTCTCTGCGCTCTTCATACGCCCTGTCCAGGTCTCTGCGCTCTTCATACACCTATCCAGGTGTCTGCGCTCTTCATACACCAAATCCAGGTCTCTGCGCTCTTCATACACCCCATCCAGGTCTCCGCACTCTTCATACACCCCTTGCAGGTGTCTGCACTCATCATGCACCCTATCCAGGTCTCTGCGCTCTTCATACACCCCGTCCAGGTGTCTGTGCTCATCATACACCCCATCTAGGTCTCTGCGCTCTTCATAGAACCCGTCCTGGTGTCGGTGCTCTTCATACACCCCATCCAGGTGTCTGCGCTCTTCATACATGTCTTGCAGGCCTCTGCACACTTCATACACCCCGTCTCGGTCTCTGCGGTCTTCATACATCCCTTGCAGGTCTCTGTGTTCTTCATACACCCCGTCTATGTGTCTGCGCTCTTCATACACCCCATCCAGGTCTCTGCGCTCTTCATACACCCCATCCAGGTGTCTGCACTCTTCATACACCCCATCCAGGTCACTACGCTCTTCATACACCCCATTCAGGTCTCTGCGCTCTTCATACACCCTGTCCAGGTGTCTGCGCTCTTCATACACCCCATCCAGGTCTCTGCGCTCTTCATACACCCCATGCAGGTCTCTGCGCGTTTCATGCACTTCATCCAGGTGCATGCTTTCTTCATACAGGTGTCTGCACTCTTCATGATCCCCATCCAGGCCTCTGAGCTCTTCATACACCACATCCAGGTCTCTGCATTCATACATCTCATCCAGGTCTCTGGGCTCTTCATACACCCCATCCAGGTCTCTGCGATCTTCATGGACCCCATCCAGGTCTCTGCGCTCTTCATACACCCCATCCACGTCTCTGCGCTCTTCATACACCCCTTGCAGGTGTCTGCACTCATCATGCACCCCATCCAGGTCTCTGCGCTACACCCCGTCCAGGTGTCTGTGATCCTCATACACCCCATCCAGGTCTCTGCACTCTTCATACACCCCATCCAGGTGTCTGCACTCGTCATACACCCCATCCAGGTCTCTGCGCTCTCCATACACCCCGTCCAGGTGTCTGCGCTCTTCATACACCGTGTCCAGGTCTCTACGCTCTTCATAAACCCATCCAGGTATCTGTGCTCTTCATTCACCCCATCCAGGTCTCTGCGCTCTTCATACACCCCATCCAGGTCTCTGCGCTCTTCATACACCCCATCCAGGTCTCTGCGCTCTCCATACACCCCATCCAGGTCTCTGCGCTCTTCATACACCCCTTGCAGGGGTCTGAGCTAGTCATAGACCCCATCCAGGTCTCTGCGCTCTTCATACACCCTGTGCAGGTGTTTGCGGTCTTCATACACCCGGTCCACGTCTCTAAGCTCTTCATACACCCCATCCAGGTGTCTGCGCTCTTCATACACCCAATCCAGGTCTCTGCGCTCTTCATACACCCCATACAGGTCTCCGCACTCTTCATACACCCCTTGCAGGTGTCTGCACTCATCATACACCCTATCCAGGTCTCTGCGCTCTTCATACACCCCGTCCAGGTGTCTGTGCTCATCATACACCCCATCCAGGTCTCTGCGCTCTTCATACAACCCGTCCTGGTGTCGGTGCTCTTCATACATCCCATCCAGGTGTCTGCGCTCTTCATACATGCCTTGCAGGTCTCTGCACACTTCATACACCCCGTCCAGGTCTCTGCGGTCTTCATACATCCCTTGCAGGTCTCTGTGTTCTTCATACACCCCGTCTATGTTTCTGCGCTCTTCATACACCCCATCCAGGTCTCTGCACTCTTCATACACCCCACCCAGGTGTCTGCACACTTCATACACCCCATCCAGGTCACTACGCTCTTCATACACCCCATCCAGGTCTCTGCGCTTTTCATACACCCTGTCCAGGTGTCTGCGCTCTTCATACACCCCATCCAGTTCTCTGAGCTCTTCATACACCACATCCAGGTCTCTGCACTCTTCATACACCCCGTCCAGGTCTCTGCGCTCTGCATACACCCCATCCAGGTCTCTGCACTCTTCATACACCCCATCCAGGTGTCTGCACTCGTCATACACCCCATCCAGGTCTTTGCGCTCTCCATACACCCCGTCCAGGTGTCTGCTCTCTTCATACACTGGGTCCAGGTCTCTACGCTCTTCATAACCCTATCCAGGTGTCTGTGCTCTTCATTCACCCCATCCAGGTCTCTGCGCTCTTCATACACCCCATCCAGGTCTCTGCGCTCTTCATACACCCCATCCAGGTCTCTGCACTCTCCATACACCCCATCCAGGTCTCTGTGCTCTTCATACACCCCTTGCAGGGGTCTGAGCTCGTCATAGACCCCATCCAGGTCTCTGCGCTCTTCATACACCCTGTCCAGGTGTTTGCGGTCTTCATACACCCGGTCCACGTCTCTACGCTCTTCATACACCCCATCCAGGTCTCTGCGCTCTTCATACACCCCATCCAGGTCTCTGCGCTCTTCATACACCCCATCCATGTCTCTGCGCTCTTCATACGCCCTGTCCAGGTCTCTGCGCTCTTCATACACCCATCCAGGTGTCTGCGCTCTTCATATTCCCAATCCAGGTCTCTGCGCTCTTCATACGCCCCATCCAGGTCTCTGCACTCTTCATACACCCCTTGCAGGTGTCTGCACTCATCATACACCCTATCCAGGTCTCTGCGCTCTTCATACACCCCGTCCAGGTGTCTGTGCTCATCATACACCCCATCCAGGTCTCTGCGCTCTTCATACAACCCGTCCTGGTGTCGGTGCTCTTCATACACCCCATCCAGGTGTCTGCGCTCTTCATACATGCCTTGCAGGTCTCTGCACACTTCATACACCCCGTCCAGGTCTCTGCGGTCTTCATACATCCCTTGCAGGTCTCTGTGTTCTTCATTCCCCCTACGTCTATGTGTCTGCGCTCTTCATACACCCCATCCAGGTCTCTGCGCTCTTCATACACCCCATCCAGGTGTCTGCACTCTTCATACGCCCCATCCAGGTCACTACGCTCTTCATACACCCCATTCAGGTCTCTGCGCTCTTCATACACCCTGTCCAGGTGTCTGCGCTCTTCATACACCCCATCCAGGTCTCTGCGCTCTTCATACACCCCATGCAGGTCTCTGCGCGTTTCATGCACTCCATCCAGGTGCATGCTTTCTTCATACAGGTGTCTGCACTCTTCATGATCCCCATCCAGGCCTCTGAGCTCTTCATACACCACATCCAGGTCTCTGCGTTCATACATCTCATCCAGGTCTCTGCGATCTTCATGGACCCCATCCAGGTCTCTGCGCTCTTCATACACCCCATCCACGTCTCTGCGCTCTTCATACACCCCTTGCAGGTGTCTGCACTCATCATGCACCCCATCCAGGTCTCTGCGCTACACCCCGTCCAGGTGTCTGTGATCCTCATACACCCCATCCAGGTCTCTGCACTCTTCATACACCCCATCCAGGTGTCTGCACTCGTCATACACCCCATCCAGGTCTCTGCGCTCTCCATACACCCCGTCCAGGTGTCTGCCCTCTTCATACACCGTGTCCAGGTCTCTACGCTCTTCATAAACCCATCCAGGTATCTGTGCTCTTCATTCACCCCATCCAGGTCTCTGCGCTCTTCATACACCCCATCCAGGTATCTGCGCTCTTCATACACCCCATCCAGGTCTCTGCACTCTCCATACACCCCATCCAGGTCTCTGTGCTCTTCATACACCCCTTGCAGGGGTCTGAGCTCGTCATAGACCCCATCCAGGTCTCTGCGCTCTTCATACACCCTGTCCAGGTGTTTGCGGTCTTCATACACCCGGTCCACGTCTCTACGCTCTTCATACACCCCATCCAGGTCTCTGCGCTCTTCATACACCCCATCCAGGTCTCTGCGCTCTTCATACACCCCATCCATGTCTCTGCGCTCTTCATACGCCCTGTCCAGGTCTCTGCACTCTTCATACACCCATCCAGGTGTCTGCGCTCTTCATATACCCAATCCAGGTCTCTGCGCTCTTCATACACCCCATCCAGGTCTCCGCACTCTTCATACACCCCTTGCAGGTCTCTGCGCTCTTCATACACCCCCTCCAGGTGTCTGTGCTCATCATACACCCCATCCAGGTCTCTGCGCTCTTCATACAACCCATCCTGGTGTCGGTGCTCTTCATACACCCCATCCAGGTGTCTGCGCTCTTCATACATGCCTTGCAGGTCTCTGCACACTTCATACACCCCGTCCAGGTCTCTGCGGTCTTCATACATCCCTTGCAGGTCTCTGTGTTCTTCATACACCCCGTCTATGTGTCTGCGCTCTTCATACACCCCATCCAGGTCTCTGCGCTTTTCATACACCCCATCCAGGTGTCTGCACTCTTCATACATCCCATCCAGGTCACTACGCTCTTCATACACCCCATCCAGGTCTCTGCGCTCTTCATACACCCTGTCCAGGTGTCTGCGCTCTTCATACACCCCATCCAGGTCTCTGCGCTCTTCATACACCCCATGCAGGTCTCTGCGCGTTTCATGCACTCCATCCAGGTGCATGCTTTCTTCATACAGGTGTCTGCACTCTTCATGATCCCCATCCAGGCCTCTGCGCTCTTCATACACCACATCCAGGTCTCTGCGCTCATAGATCTTATCCAGGTCTCTGCGCTCTTCATACACCCCATCCAGGTCTCTGCGATCTTCATGGACCCCATCCAGGTCTCTGCGCTCTTCATACACCCCATCCACATCACTGCGCTCTTCATACACCCCATCCAGGTCTCTGCGCTCTTCATACACCCCTTGCAGGTGTCTGAACTCATCATACACCCCAGCCAGGTCTCTGCGCTCTTCATACACCCCGTCCAGGTGTCTGTGATCATCATACACCCCATCCAGGTCTCTGCACTCTTCATACACCCCATCCAGGTGTCTGCACTCGTCATACACCCCATCCAGGTCTCTGCGTTCTCCATACACCCGTCCAGGTGTCTGCGCTCTTCATACACCGGGTCCAGGTCTCTCCGCTCTTCATAACCCCATCCAGGTGTCTGTGCTCTTCATTCACCCCATCCAGGTCTCTGCGCTCTCCATACACCCCATCCAGGTCTCTGTGCTCTTCATACACCCCTTGCAGGGGTCTGAGCTCGTCATAGACCCCATCCAGGTCTCTGCGCTCTTCATACACCCTGTCCAGGTGTTTGCGGTCTTCATACACCCGGTCCACGTCTCTACACTCTTCATACACCCCATCCAGGTCTCTGAGCTCTTCATACACCCCATCCAGGTCTCTGCGCTCTTCATACACCCCATCCATGTCTCTGCGCTCTTCATACGCCCTGTCCAGGTCTCTGCCCTCTTCATACACCCATCCAGGTGTCTGCGCTCTTCATATACCCAATCCAGGTCTCTGCGCTCTTCATACACCCCATCCAGGTCTCCGCACTCTTCATACACCCCTTGCAGGTGTCTGCACTCATCATACACCCTATCCAGGTCTCTGCGCTCTTCATACACCCCGTCTAGGTGTCTGTGCTCATCATACACCCCATCCAGGTCTCTGCGCTCTTCATACAACCCATCCTGGTGTCGGTGCTCTTCATACACCCCATCCAGGTGTCTGCGCTCTTCATACATGCCTTGCAGGTCTCTGCACACTTCATACACCCCGTCCAGGTCTCTGCGGTCTTCATACATCCCTTGCAGGTCTCTGTGTTCTTCATACACCCCGTCTATGTGTCTGCGCTCTTCATACACCCCATCCAGGTCTCTGCGCTCTTCATACACCCCATCCAGGTGTCTGCACTCTTCATACATCCCATCCAGGTCACTACGCTCTTCATACACCCCATCCAGGTCTCTGCGCTCTTCATACACCCTGTCCAGGTGTCTGCGCTCTTCATACACCCCATCCAGGTCTCTGCGCTCTTCATACACCCCATGCAGGTCTCTGCGCGTTTCATGCACTCCATCCAGGTGCATGCTTTCTTCATACAGGTGTCTGCACTCTTCATGATCCCCATCCAGGCCTCTGCGCTCTTCATACACCACATCCAGGTCTCTGCGCTCATAGATCTTATCCAGGTCTCTGCGCTCTTCATACACCCCATCCAGGTCTCTGCGATCTTCATGGACCCCATCCAGGTCTCTGCGCTCTTCATACACCCCATCCACATCACTGCGCTCTTCATACACCCCATCCAGGTCTCTGCGCTCTTCATACACCCCTTGCAGGTGTCTGAACTCATCATACACCCCAGCCAGGTCTCTGCGCTCTTCATACACCCCGTCCAGGTGTCTGTGATCATCATACACCCCATCCAGGTCTCTGCACTCTTCATACACCCCATCCAGGTGTCTGCACTCGTCATACACCCCATCCAGGTCTCTGCGTTCTCCATACACCCGTCCAGGTGTCTGCGCTCTTCATACACCGGGTCCAGGTCTCTCCGCTCTTCATAACCCCATCCAGGTGTCTGTGCTCTTCATTCACCCCATCCAGGTCTCTGCGCTCTTCATACACCCCATACAGGTCTCTGCGCTCTTCATACACCCCATCCAGGCCTCTGCGCTCTCCATACACCCCATCCAGGTCTCTGCGCTCTTCATACACCCCTTGCAGGGGTCTGAGCTAGTCATAGACCCCGTCCAGGTCTCTGCGCTCTTCATACACCCTGTCCAGGTGTTTGCGGTCTTCATACACCCGGTCCACGTCTCTACGCTCTTCATACACCCCATCCAGGTCTCTGCGCTCTTCATACACCCCATCCAGGTCTCTGCGCTCTTCATACACCCCATCCAGGTCTCTGAGCTCTTCATACACCACATCCAGGTCTCTGCACTCTTCATACACCCCGTCCAGGTCTCTGCGCTCTTCATACACCCATCCAGGTGTCTGCGCTCTTCATACACCCAATCCAGGTCTCTGCACTCTTCATACACCCCATCCAGGTCTCCGCACTCTTCATACACCCCTTGCAGGTGTCTGCACTCATCATACACCCTATCCAGGTCTCTGCGCTCTTCATACACCCCGTCCAGGTGTCTGTGCTCATCATACACCCCATCCAGGTCTCTGCGCTCTTCATACAACCCGTCCTGGTGTCGGTGCTCTTCATACACCCCATCCAGGTGTCTGCGCTCTTCATACATGCCTTGCAGGTCTCTGCAAACTTCATACACCCCGTCCAGGTCTCTGGACCCCCGCGCCGCACGGCCACCAGCTGCTGTGTGTGCCCCCTCGCCTTGCCCTCTGCCTCGCTGCCGGCTGACGCCGCTGGCGTCTGTTTTTGCTTGTTTTGTCTAGCATTTGTGCTTGTTTGAACTGCATTTTCCTCCCGTGTTAGCAGCTTTTGTCTGACTTTTGTGCCTGTATTTTTTTCTAGTCAGTTTCTGCATTTTCCTCCCGTGTTAGCAGCTTTTGTCTGACTTTTGTGCTTGTTTTGTCTAGCATTTGTGCTTGTTTGAACTGCATTTTTCCTCCCGTGTTAGCAGCTTTTGTCTGACTTTTGTGCCTGTATTTTTTCCTAGTCAGTTTCAGCCCTTTGCGTTCTCCTGCCTGTCTGCCCGCCTACCTCGCCGCCCTCCGCCTTCCCTCCCCGCTTCCCGCCACCACCGCTGACCACGCCCCTTTTTCCTTTCTGTTCCCTCCCCGCTCCCGCCTCCCAGCTGCCCCGCCCACCCGCGCACTTGGCCTTATATGGCGACCGTGCGACGCAGGTGAGTGTGACCCACTTGTGGGACACCCCCGCGCCGCACGGCCACCAGCTGCTGTGTGTGCCCCCTCGCCTTGCCCTCTGCCTCGCTGCCTGCCTCGCTGCCGGCTGACGCCGCTGGCGTCTGTTTTTGCTTGTTTTGTCTAGCATTTGTGCTTGTTTGAACTGCATTTTCCTCCCGTGTTAGCAGCTTTTGTCTGACTTTTGTGCCTGTATTTTTTTCTAGTCAGTTTCTGCATTTTCCTCCCGTGTTAGCAGCTTTTGTCTGACTTTTGTGCTTGTTTTGTCTAGCATTTGTGCTTGTTTGAACTGCATTTTTCCTCCCGTGTTAGCAGCTTTTGTCTGACTTTTGTGCCTGTATTTTTTCCTAGTCAGTTTCAGCCCTTTGTGTTCTCCTGCCTGTCTGCCCGCCTACCTCGCCGCCCTCCGCCTTCCCTCCCCGCTCCCCGCTTCCCGCCACCACCGCTGACCACGCCCCTTTTTCCTTTCTGTTCCCTCCCCGCTCCCGCCTCCCAGCTGCCCCGCCCACCCGCGCACTTGGCCTTATATGGCGACCGTGCGACGCAGGTGAGTGTGACCCACTTGTGGGACACCCCCGCGCCGCACGGCCACCAGCTGCTGTGTGTGCCCCCTCGCCTTGCCCTCTGCCTCGCTGCCTGCCTCGCTGCCGGCTGACGCCGCTGGCGTCTGTTTTTGCTTGTTTTGTCTAGCATTTGTGCTTGTTTGAACTGCATTTTCCTCCCGTGTTAGCAGCTTTTGTCTGACTTTTGTGCCTGTATTTTTTTCTAGTCAGTTTCTGCATTTTCCTCCCGTGTTAGCAGCTTTTGTCTGACTTTTGTGCTTGTTTTGTCTAGCATTTGTGCTTGTTTGAACTGCATTTTTCCTCCCGTGTTAGCAGCTTTTGTCTGACTTTTGTGCCTGTATTTTTTCCTAGTCAGTTTCAGCCCTTTGCGTTCTCCTGCCTGTCTGCCCGCCTACCTCGCCGCCCTCCGCCTTCCCTCCCCGCTCCCCGCTTCCCGCCACCACCGCTGACCACGCCCCTTTTTCCTTTCTGTTCCCTCCCCGCTCCCGCCTCCCAGCTGCCCCGCCCACCCGCGCACTTGGCCTTATATGGCGACCGTGCGACGCAGGTGAGTGTGACCCACTTGTGGGACACCCCCGCGCCGCACGGCCACCAGCTGCTGTGTGTGCCCCCTCGCCTTGCCCTCTGCCTCGCTGCCGGCTGACGCCGCTGGCGTCTGTTTTTGCTTGTTTTGTCTAGCATTTGTGCTTGTTTGAACTGCATTTTCCTCCCGTGTTAGCAGCTTTTGTCTGACTTTTGTGCCTGTATTTTTTTCTAGTCAGTTTCTGCATTTTCCTCCCGTGTTAGCAGCTTTTGTCTGACTTTTGTGCTTGTTTTGTCTAGCATTTGTGCTTGTTTGAACTGCATTTTTCCTCCCGTGTTAGCAGCTTTTGTCTGACTTTTGTGCCTGTATTTTTTCCTAGTCAGTTTCAGCCCTTTGCGTTCTCCTGCCTGTCTGCCCGCCTACCTCGCCGCCCTCCGCCTTCCCTCCCCGCTCCCCGCTTCCCGCCACCACCGCTGACCACGCCCCTTTTTCCTTTCTGTTCCCTCCCCGCTCCCGCCTCCCAGCTGCCCCGCCCACCCGCGCACTTGGCCTTATATGGCGACCGTGCGACGCAGGTGAGTGTGACCCACTTGTGGGACACCCCCGCGCCGCACGGCCACCAGCTGCTGTGTGTGCCCCCTCGCCTTGCCCTCTGCCTCGCTGCCGGCTGACGCCGCTGGCGTCTGTTTTTGCTTGTTTTGTCTAGCATTTGTGCTTGTTTGAACTGCATTTTCCTCCCGTGTTAGCAGCTTTTGTCTGACTTTTGTGCCTGTATTTTTTTCTAGTCAGTTTCTGCATTTTCCTCCCGTGTTAGCAGCTTTTGTCTGACTTTTGTGCTTGTTTTGTCTAGCATTTGTGCTTGTTTGAACTGCATTTTTCCTCCCGTGTTAGCAGCTTTTGTCTGACTTTTGTGCCTGTATTTTTTCCTAGTCAGTTTCAGCCCTTTGCGTTCTCCTGCCTGTCTGCCCGCCTACCTCGCCGCCCTCCGCCTTCCCTCCCCGCTCCCCGCTTCCCGCCACCACCGCTGACCACGCCCCTTTTTCCTTTCTGTTCCCTCCCCGCTCCCGCCTCCCAGCTGCCCCGCCCACCCGCGCACTTCGCCTTATATGGCGACCGTGCGAACGCGCAGCGGTCACGCGCAGCGGGCGCGCCGATTGTGCGCCGAAGGCGCGCCAAAGGTAAGCCCGTCTGCGCCCGTCCGCGACCGGATCGCGTCCAGCGCCAGGACCCCTGGCCAACGAAGATCCCGACCGACCCGCCTGACGTACTCCGCCGCCACCCTCACCGCACTCAACACCGGCCGACTCCCAGAATGCCATCAAGCCACTCCACGACGTACCTACGGACCTTTCAGCTGCCACGCCTGCAAGTTCACCTGCATCCGGACCAGCCTCGCACCAGCACCCACCAAGTCGAACACCAGCAGCACCCACCTCAAGTGCATCCTGCTCATTACCCGCTCCGTCCACAGACACGCCATCGAACTCTGGAACCTTCTAGACGCCACAGCCCCTGACGTCGCCTTCCTCACGGAGACCTGGATGAACGCCTCTTCAGCTCCCGACATCGCCATCGCTATCCCAGAGGGCTACAAGGTCGTCCGGAGGGACCGAAACGCCAACCAGATGGGAGGAGGCATCGCCATCATCCACAGTAACACCATCCGTCTCACGACCAGCACCGACAACACCCTGACCAGCGCCGAACACCTGCATTTCCAGATCCACACCAACCCGAACACCACCCTCAGAGGCACCCTGATCTACCGACCCCCTGGACCACGCACACAATTCAGCGAGGACATCGCCGACTTCGTCAGCCCGCATGCCCTCCCCTCCGCCGACTACATCCTCCTGGGAGACCTCAACTTCCATCTGGAGAACAACAACGACCGCAACACCAGCACCCTGCTCGACAACCTCGCCAACCTGGGACTCAAGCAACTGGTGTCCACCCCCACCCACCTCGCCGGACACACACTCGACGCAGTCTTCTCATCCAGCACAGACATAGACTTCAGCCACGCCACAGAGCTTCAATGGACGGACCACAGCTGCGTCCACTTCACCTTCAAGAGAACGACGACCCACCAACACCAGCAACAGGCAGCCCGCAGAAGCTGGAACAAGATCACAGCAGACCAGCTCGCCACCTCCCTGAACCAGCACCCTCCTGCCAGCTCAGCGAACCCCAGCCAAGCCGCCGACAACCTCACGAAGTGGATCAGCAACTGCGCGGACGAACTCGCCCCACTGAGGACCCCGCCTAGCAGACCCGGCAGCAAGAAGGCCCCATGGTTCACCGACGAACTCAAGAGCTCCAAGAAGAACTGCCGAGCCCTCGAGAAAGTCTGGAGAAGGGAACCGACACCAGACAACAGGACCTCCTTCAAACTTGCCACCCGGAAACACCACCAGCTGATCCGCGCCGCCAAGAAAACAGCATTCAAAGACCGGTTGGACAACAACGCACACAACTGCAAGGAACTCTTCAACATCGTGAAAGAGCTTTCCAACCCCAGCGCAGGAAACAACGACATCACCCCATCGCAAGACCTCTGCAACTCCCTCGCTTCATACTTCCACAACAAGATCGCGGACATACATAACAGCTTCAACAACCAACCAACGCACACCATGACCGAACAACCACCACCCTCCACGCCTGGACCCCGATCAGCACCGAAGACACCATCCGCACGATGAACTCCATCCACTCCGGATCACCGACCGACCCCTGCCCTCACCACGTCTTCAACAAGGCCGACGCTGTCATCGCACCCCACCTGCGAGACATCATCAACACTTCCTTCGACACCACCATCTTCCCTGAGTGCTGGAAGCACGCCGAACTCAGCGCCCTACTAAAGAAACCTACAGCGGACCCCACCGACCTCAAGAATTACCGCCCCATCTCGCTCCTCCCGTTTCCAGCCAAAGTCATCGAGAAGACCGTCAACAAGCAGATGGCCGCCTTCCTCGAGACAAACGGATCCCTCGACCCCTCACAGTCCGGCTTCCGAGCCAATCACAGTACCGAGACCGCCCTCATCGCCGCCACCGATGACATCCGAGCCCTGATGGACAATAGAGAAACAGCGGCCCTCATCCTCCTAGACCTCTCTGCGGCATTCGACACGGTCTGCCACCGCACCCTAGTACGGCGCCTCAGCAACATCGGAATCCAGGACAAGGCGCTGGACTGGATCATCTCCTTCCTCGACGGAAGAACACAGAGAGTCCGCCTACCACCGTACAAGTCAGAGGCCTCCGAAGTCACCTGCGGCGTCCCTCAAGGATCATCTCTGAGCCCCACCCTCTTCAACGTCTACATGAGCCCCCTCGCGGCCATCGTACGCAAACACAACCTCAGCATAATCTCCTACGCCGACGACACCCAACTGATCCTCTCCCTGACCAACGACCCCGCCGCCGCCAGATCCAACCTGCACGAAGGGATGAAAGAGGTAGCCGAGGGGATGACGACCAGCCGCCTGAAACTGAACTCGGACAAGACGGAGGTCCTCATCCTGGGCTCCTCACCCTCCGCCTGGGACGACTCCTGGTGGCCTCCCGCCCTGGGCACCGCACCCAAACCGACAGACCATGCACGCAACCTGGGCTTCCTCCTGGACTCCTCCCTCTCCATGACCAGGCAAGTCAACAACGTCTCCTCGGCGTGCTTCAACATCCTACGCATGCTACGGAAGATCTTCTGGTGGATCCCCACCGAGACCAGGAAGACCGTCACCCAGGCCCTCGTCACCAGCCGACTGGACTACGGCAACGCCCTCTACGCCGGTACCACCGCCAAGCTCCAGAAGAGACTCCAGCGGATCCAGAACGCCTCAGCCAGACTCATCCTCGACATCCCACGAACCAGCCACATCTCCGGACATCTGAGAGACCTTCACTGGCTCCCCGTCAACAAAAGAATCACCTTCCGCCTCCTCACCCACGCACACAAAGCCCTACACGACCAAGGCCCGAGCTACCTCAACAGCCGAGTCAACTTCCACGCTCCCAAACGCCACCTCCGATCAGCCAACCACGCCCTCGCCGCCGTCCCCCGCATCCGAAGAGCGACTACAGGAGGAAGGTCCTTCTCCTACCTGGCCGCCAAGACCTGGAACTCCCTCCCGACCGACCTGCGCCTGACCCAAGACCACCTCTCCTTCAGGAAGAAGCTGAAGACCTGGCTGTTCGAGCAGTAGCGGCACCCCCCCCTCCCCCCCCCCCCCAGCGCCTTGAGACCCTACGGGTATGTAGCGCGCTTTACAAGTGTCACTGATTGATTGATTGATTGATTGCGGTCTTCATACATCCCTTGCAGGTCTCTGTGTTCTTCATACACCACGTCTATGTGTCTGCGCTCTTCATACACGCCATCCAGGTCTCTGCGCTCTTCATACACCTCATCCAGGTGTCTGCACTCTTCATACACCCCGTCCAGGTCACTACGCTCTTCATACACCCCATCCAGGTCTCTGCGCTCTTCATACACCCTGTCCAGGTGTCTGCGCTCTTCATACACCCCATCCAGGTCTCTGCGCTCTTCATACACCCCATGCAGGTCTCTGCGCGTTTCATACACTCCATCCAGGTGCATGCTTTCTTCATACAGGTGTCTGCACTCTTCATGATCCCCATCCAGGTCTCTGCGCTCATACATCTCATCCAGGTCTCTGGGCTCTTCATACACCCCATCCAGGTCTCTGCGATCTTCATGGACCCCATCCAGGTCTCTGCGCTCTTCATACACCCCATCCACGTCACTGCGCTCTTCATACACCCCCTCTAGGTCTCTGCGCTCTTCATACACCCCTTGCAGGTGTCTGCACTCATCATACACCCCATCCAGGTCTCTCCGCTCTTCATAACCCCGTCCAGGTGTCTGTGATCATCATACACCCCATCCAGGTCTCTGCGCACTTCATTCAACCCGTCCAGGTGTCGGTGCTCTTCATACACCCCATCCAAGTGTCTGCGCTCTTCATACATGCCTTGCAGGTCTCTGCACACTTCATACACCCCGTCCAGGTCTCTGCGGTCTTCATACACCCCTTGCAGGTCTCTGCACTCTTCATACACCCCATCCAGGTCTCTGTGCTCTTCATACACCCCATCCAGGTCTCTACGCTCTTCATACACCCCATCCAGGTCTCTGCGCTCTTCATACACCCCATCCAGGTCTCTGCGCTCTTCATACACCCCATCCAGGTCTCTACGCTCTTCATACACCCCATCCAGGTCTCTGCGCTCTGCATACACCCCATCCAGGTCTCTGCGCTCTTCATACACCCCATCTAGGTCTCTGCGCTCTTCATACACCCTGTCCAGGTGTTTGCGGTCTTCATACACCCTGTCCAGGTGTTTGCGGTCTTCATACACCCGGTCCACGTCTCTACGCTCTTCATACACCCCATCCAGGTCTCTACGCTCTTCATACACCCCATCCAGGTCTCTGCGCTCTGCATACACCCCATCCAGGTCTCTGCGCTCTTCATACACCCCATCCAGGTCTCTGCGCTCTTCATACACCCCATCCAGGTCTCTGCGGTCTTCATACACCCTGTCCAGGTGTTTGCGGTCTTCATACACCCGGTCCACGTCTCTACGCTCTTCATACACCCCATCCAGGTGTCTGCTCTCATCATACACCCTATCCAGGTCTCTGCGCTCTTCATACACCCCGTCCTGGTGTCTGTGCTCACCATACACCCCATCCAGGTCTCTGCGCTCTTCATACAACCCGTCCTGGTGTCGGTGCTCTTCATACACCCCATCCAGGTGTCTGCACTCTTCATACATGCCTTGCAGGTCTCTGCACACTTCATACACCCCGTCCAGGTCTCTGCGGTCTTCATACATCCCTTGCAGGTCTCTGCGTTCTTCATACACCCCGTCTATGTGTCTGCGCTCTTCATACACCCCATCCAGGTCTCTGCGCTCTTCATACACCCCATCCAGGTGTCTGCACTCTTCATACATCCCATCCAGGTCACTACGCTCTTCATACACCCCATCCAGGTCTCTGCGCTCTTCATACACCCTGTCCAGGTGTCTGCGCTCTTCATACACCCCATCCAGGTCTCTGCGCTCTTCATACACCCCATGCAGGTCTCTGCGTGTTTCATGCACTCCATCCAGGTGCATGCTTTCTTCATACAGGTGTCTGCACTCTTCATGATCCCCATCCAGGCCTCTGTTCTCTTCATACACCACATCCAGGTCTCTGCGCTCATACATCTTATCCAGGTCTCTGGGCTCTTCAGACACCCCATCCAGGTCTCTGCGATCTTCATGGACCCCATCCAGGTCTCTGCGCTCTTCATACACCCCATCCACGTCACTGCGCTCTTCATACACCCCATCCAGGCCTCTGCGCTCTTCATACACCCCTTGCAGGTGTCTGAACTCATCATACAACCCAGCCAGGTCTCTGCGCTCTTCATACACCCTGTCCAGGTGTCTGTGATCATCATACACCCCATCCAGGTCTCTGCAGTGTTCATACACCCCATCCAGGTGTCTGCACTCGTCATACACCCCATCCAGGTCTCTGCGCTCTCCATACACCCCGTCCAGGTGTCTGCGCTCTTCATACACCGGGTCCAGGTCTCTACGCTCTTCATAACCCCATCCAGGTGTCTGTGCTCTTCATTCACCCCATCCAGGTCTCTGCGCTCTTCATACACCCCATCCAGGTCTCTGCGCTCTTCATACACCCCATCCAGGTCTCTGCGCTCTCCATACACCCCATCCAGGTCTCTGCGCTCTTCATACACCCCTTGCAGGGGTCTGAGCTAGTCATAGACCCCATCCAGGTCTCTGCGCTCTTCATACACCCTGTCCAGGTGTTTGCGGTCTTCATACACCCGGTCCACGTCTCTACGCTCTTCATACACCCCACCCAGGTCTCTGCGCTCTTCATACACTCCATCCAGGTCTCTGCGCTCTTCATACACCCCTTGCAGGTGTCTGCACTCATCATACACCCTATCCAGGTCTCTGCGCTCTTCATACACCCCGTCCAGGTGTCTGTGCTCATCATACACCCCATCCAGGTGTCTGCGCTCTTCATACATGCCTTGCAGGTCTCTGCACACTTCATACACCCTGTCCAGGTCTCTGCGGTCTTCATACATCCCTTGCAGGTCTCTGTGTTCTTCATACACCCCGTCTATGTGTCTGCGCTCTTCATACACCCCATCCAGGTCTCTGCGCTCTTCATACACCCCACCCAGGTGTCTGCACTCTTCATACACCCCATCCAGGTCACTACGCTCTTCATAGACCCCATCCAGGTCTCTGCGCTCTTCATACACCCCATCCACGTCACTGCGCTCTTCATACACCCCATCCAGATCTCTGCGCTCTTCATACAACCCATCCTGGTGTCGGTGCTCTTCATACACCCCATCCAGGTGTCTGCGCTCTTCATACATGCCTTGCAGGTCTCTGCACACTTCATGCACCCCGTCCAGGTCTCTGCGGTCTTCATACATCCCTTGCAGGTCTCTGCGTTCTTCATACACCCAGTCTATGTGTCTGCGCTCTTCATACACCCCATCCACGTCTCTGCGCTCTTCATACACCCCATCCAGGTGTCTGCACTCTTCATACATCCCATCCAGGTCACTACGCTCTTCATACACCCCATCCAGGTCTCTGCGCTCTTCATACACCCTGTCCAGGTGTCTGCGCTCTTCATACACCCCATCCAGGTCTCTGCGCTCTTCATACACCCCATGCAGGTCTCTGCGTGTTTCATGCACTCCATCCAGGTGCATGCTTTCTTCATACAGGTGTCTGCACTCTTCATGATCCCCATCCAGGCCTCTGTTCTCTTCATACACCACATCCAGGTCTCTGCGCTCATACATCTTATCCAGGTCTCTGGGCTCTTCATGGACCCCATCCAGGTCTCTGCGATCTTCATGGACCCCATCCAGGTCTCTGCGCTCTTCATACACCCCATCCACGTCACTGCGCTCTTCATACACCCCATCCAGGCCTCTGCGCTCTTCATACACCCCTTGCAGGTGTCTGAACTCATCATACAACCCAGCCAGGTCTCTGCGCTCTTCATACACCCTGTCCAGGTGTCTGTGATCATCATACACCACATCCAGGTCTCTGCAGTGTTCATACACCCCATCCAGGTGTCTGCACTCGTCATACACCCCATCCAGGTCTCTGCGCTCTCCATACACCCCATCCAGGTGTCTGCGCTCTTCATACACCGGGTCCAGGTCTCTACGCTCTTCATAAACCCATCCAGGTGTCTGTGCTCTTCATTCACCCCATCCAGGTCTCTGCGCTCTTCATACACCCCATCCAGGTCTCTGCGCTCTTCATACACCCCATCCAGGTCTCTGCGCTCTCCATACACCCCATCCAGGTCTCTGCGCTCTTCATACACCCCTTGCAGGGGTCTGAGCTAGTCATAGACCCCATCCAGGTCTCTGCGCTCTTCATACACCCTGTCCAGGTGTTTGCGGTCTTCATACACCCGGTCCACGTCTCTACGCTCTTCATACACCCCACCCAGGTCTCTGCGCTCTTCATACACCCCTTGCAGGTGTCTGCACTCATCATACACCCTATCCAGGTCTCTGCGCTCTTCATACACCCCGTCCAGGTGTCTGTGCTCATCATACACCCCATCCAGGTCTCTGCGCTCTTCATACAACCCATCCTGGTGTCGGTGCTCTTCATACACCCCATCCAGGTGTCTGCGCTCTTCATACATGCCTTGCAGGTCTCTGCACACTTCATACACCCCATCCAGGTCTCTGCGGTCTTCATACATCCCTTGCAGGTCTCTGTGTTCTTCATACACCCCGTCTATGTGTCTGCGCTCTTCATACACCCCATCCAGGTCTCTGCGCTCTTCATACACCCCATCCAGGTCTCTGCGCTCTTCATAACCCCGTCCAGGTGTCTGTGATCATCATACACCCCATCCAGGTCTCTGCGCACTTCATTCAACTCGTCCAGGTGTCGGTGCTCTTCATACACCCCATCCAAGTGTCTGCGCTCTTCATACATGCCTTGCAGGTCTCTGCACACTTGATACACCCCATCCAGGTCTCTGCATTCTTCATACACCCCATCCAGGTCTCTGCGCTATTAACGCCCTGCCCAGGTCTCTGCGCTCTTCATACACCCATCCAGGTGTCTGCTCTCTTCATACACCCAATCCAGGTCTCTGCGCTCTTCATACACCCCATCCAGGTCTCCGCACTCTTCATACACCCCTTGCAGGTGTCTGCACTCATCATACACCCTATCCAGGTCTCTGCGCTCTTCATACACCCCGTCCTGGTGTCTGTGCTCACCATACACCCCATCCAGGTCTCTGCGCTCTTCAACCAACCCGTCCTGGTGTCGGTGCTCTTCATACACCCCATCCAGGTGTCTGCGCTCTTCATACATGCCTTGCGGGTCTCTGCACACTTCATACACCCCGTCCAGGTCTCTGCGGTCTTCATACATCCCATCCAGGTCTCTGCGCTCTTCATACACCCCATCCAGGTCTCTACGCTCTTCATACAACCCATCCAGGTCTCTGCACTCTTCATACACCCCATCCAGGTCTCTGCGCTCTTCATACACCCCATGCAGGTCTCTGCGCGCTTCATGCACTCCATCCAGGTGCATGCTTTCGTCATACAGGTGTCTGCACTCTTCATGATCCCCATCCAGGCCTCTGCGCTCTTCATACACCACATCCAGGTCTCTGCACTCTTCATACACCCCGTCCAGGTCTCTGCGCTCTTCATACATGCCTTGCAGGTCTCTGCACACTTCATACACCCCGTCCAGGTCTCTGCGGTCTTCATACATCCCTTGCAGGTCTCTGTGTTCTTCATACACCCCGTCTATGTGTCTGCGCTCTTCATACACCCCATCCAGGTCTCTGCGCTCTTCATACACCCCATCCAGGTGTCTGCACTCTTCATACACCCCATCCAGGTCACTACGCTCTTCATAGACCCCATCCAGGTCTCTGCACTCTTCATACACCCCATCCACGTCACTGCGCTCTTCATACACCCCATCCAGGTATCTGCGCTCTTCATACACCCCTTGCAGGTGTCTGCACTCATCATACACCCCATCCAGGTCTCTGCGCTCTTCATAACCCCGTCCAGGTGTCTGTGATCATCATACACCCCATCCAGGTCTCTGCGCACTTCATTCAACTCGTCCAGGTGTCGGGGCTCTTCATACACCCCATCCAAGTGTCTGCGCTCTTCATACATGCCTTGCAGGTCTCTGCACACTTGATACACCCCATCCAGGTCTCTGCATTCTTCATACACCCCATCCAGGTCTCTGCGCTATTAACGCCCTGTCCAGGTCTCTGCGCTCTTCATACACCCATCCAGGTGTCTGCTCTCTTCATACACCCAATCCAGGTCTCTGCGCTCTTCATACACCCCATCCAGGTCTCCGCACTCTTCATACACCCCTTGCAGGTGTCTGCACTCATCATACACCCTATCCAGGTCTCTGCGCTCTTCATACACCCCGTCCTGGTGTCTGTGCTCACCATACACCCCATCCAGGTCTCTGCGCTCTTCAACCAACCCGTCCTGGTGTCGGTGCTCTTCATACACCCCATCCAGGTGTCTGCGCTCTTCATACATGCCTTGCGGGTCTCTGCACACTTCATACACCCCGTCCACGTCTCTGCGGTCTTCATACATCCCATCCAGGTCTCTGCGCTCTTCATACACCCCATCCAGGTCTCTACGCTCTTCATACAACCCATCCAGGTCTCTGCGCTCTTCATACACCCCATCCAGGTCTCTGCGCTCTTCATACACCCCATGCAGGTCTCTGCGCGCTTCATGCACTCCATCCAGGTGCATGCTTTCGTCATACAGGTGTCTGCACTCTTCATGATCCCCATCCAGGCCTCTGCGCTCTTCATACACCACATCCAGGTCTCTGCACTCTTCATACACCCCGTCCAGGTCTCTGCGCTCTTCATACACCCCATCCAGGTCTCTGCGCTCTTCATACACCTCATCCAAGTCTCTGGGCTCTTCATACACCCCATCCAGGTCTCTGCGATCTTCATGGACCCCATCCAGGTCTCAGAGCTCTTCATACACCCCATCCACGTCTCTGCGCTCTCCATACAGCCCATCCAGGTCTCTGCGCTCTTCATACACCCCTTGCAGGTGTCTGCACTCATCATACACCCCATCCAGGTCTCTGCGCTCTTCATACACCCCGTCTAGGTGTCTGTGATCATCATACACCCCATCCAGGTCTCTGCGCTCTTCATACAACCCGTCCAGGTGTCGGTGCTCTTCATACACCCCATCCAGGTGTCTGCGCTCTTCATACATGCCTTGCAGGTCTCTGCACACTTCATACACTCCATCCAGGTCTCTGTGCTCTTCATACACCCCATCCAGGTCTCTGTACTCTTCATACACGCCATCCAGGTCTCTACGCTCTTCATACACCCCATCCAGGTCTCTGTGCTCTTCATACACCCTATCCAGGTCTCTGTGCTCTTCATACACTCCATCCAGGTCTTTACGCTCTTCATACACCTCATCCAGGTCTCTGCTCTCTTCATACACCCTGTCCAGGTGTCTGCGCTCTTCATACACCCCATCCAGGTCTCTGCACTCTTCATGCACCCCATGCAGGTCTCTGCGCACTTCATGCACTCCATCCAGGTGCATGCTTTCTTCATACAGGTGTCTGCACTCTTCATGAACCCCATCCAGGCCTCTGCACTCTTCATACACCACATCCAGGTCTCTGCACCCTTCATACACCCCGTCCAGGGCCCTGCACTCTTGATACACCCCATCCAGGTCTCTGCGCTCTTCATACACTCCATCCAGGTCTCTGCGCTCTGCATACACCCCATCCAGGGCTCTGCGCTCTCCATACACCCCATCCAGGTATCTGCGCTCTTCATACACCCCATCCAGGTCTCTGCACTCTCCATACACCCCATCCAGGTCTCTGTGCTCTTCATACACCCCTTGCAGGGGTCTGAGCTCGTCATAGACCCCATCCAGGTCTCTGCGCTCTTCATACACCCTGTCCAGGTGTTTGCGGTCTTCATACACCCGGTCCACGTCTCTACGCTCTTCATACACCCCATCCAGGTCTCTGCGCTCTTCATTCACCCCATCCAGGTCTCTGCGCTCTTCATACACCCCATCCATGTCTCTGCGCTCTTCATACGCCCTGTCCAGGTCTCTGCACTCTTCACACACCCATCCAGGTGTCTGCGCTCTTCATATACCCAATCCAGGTCTCTGCGCTCTTCATATACCCCATCCAGGTCTCCGCACTCTTCATACACCCCTTGCAGGTGTCTGCACTCATCATACACCCTATCCAGGTCTCTGCGCTCTTCATACACCCCGTCCAGGTGTCTGTGCTCATCATACACCCCATCCAGGTCTCTGCGCTCTTCATACAACCCGTCCTGGTGTCGGTGCTCTTCATACTGTCAGAGTCTCCCCCCCCCCAAGGCTTACCTTCTGCTTGGTGGGTTGTTCCTGCAGGGATGAAATAAACTACCACCCCGTTCCCCGCCTTGACCTAGTCGAGGTTCGGGCACCGTCTAGGATAAGGGGGTACCTGGGGTAGAAGCCAGAAAGGCGCAAGTCTAGAAGGCACTGGACCCCACGCTGTGAAGGAGAGAAGGGAACATGGTTAACTTCCTGCCCCGTTCCTTCTTCTTCCACCTTCGTGTCGTGCCCCGTCTATGCAACCCTGTTTTACCTGGTACGAGGTGTAGAGAGCCCGGCCTCCGCTTCCTGTTCTGGGTGGGAGTGGCCGCTGGATTGAGGGCAGCTCCACGGACCAATAAACAAGAAGAGCGAAACCAGCGCTCCTGCGCAACTAATAACGTACTCCAGCCTGTTGGAACAGAGTACGAACCAAAATCAAGGAAACAAAACCAGCGCTCCTGCGCAAATAATAAACATGCTCAATCCTGTGGGGTCAGAGTAAGTACCAAAATGAAGTAAACAAAACCAGCGCTCCTGCGCAAATAATAAACGCGGGTATCTTCCCCGCACACCTTCCGTGATGTAGTGGCAAGCAAAGTGTGTAGGGTTGTGACGGCAGAACCCGCCGTCTTTCTTGCCAAGAATCGCCTTTGGTTATGAACAGTACCTGTGCCGTAGGGGTTCCGCAGCAGCGTCCCTTCTTCGGCGGATGGTGTCTTCTCCGGAGTGGCGTCTCTCCGTCCGTGGCGATGACGAGAATTCAAAGCGGGTCTTCGCCGGAGTTCCCGGCTTTCATGCGTGAGCAACCGGAAGTGAGTATTTCGACCTTCCGTGTTGTCCCACAGGTGCTAGACCGCTAACCTCCTTCCTCGAGGAGCGGGCAGCTCGCAGAATCATGACAGCACCCACCACTAAACAGGACCCCCACCCGGCAGCCGGCGGGTCACACCGCGGTGGCAGGCCGAGGACAGCCAGGATGACCCAAGTGAAAGGCCCGAACCAGCCGGGAGGCGTGGCGGACATGAGACAGCGGCTCCCACGACCTTTCCTCCGGACCGTAACCCTTCCAGTCCACCAGGTAGAAGAGTCGACCCCGGGTCCTCCGGGGGTCAAGAATGGCCCGGACCTCGTATTCGACGTGGTCACCCCGAAGAACCGGAGGAGGAGGAGCGGAGGCAACACAATCAGGGTGAGTGGCTCGCAGGAGGGAAACGTGAAAAACAGGATGGCATGTCATGTGAGGAGGCAGTGCCAATTTCATGGAAACACGGTTGATTACTTTAGCAATGGCATAGGGCCCCACAAACCTGGGCAACAGTTTCTTGGAACCATGAGTGTTAACATGCCGTATGGACACCCATACCCTGTCGCCCACCGCGAACTGGGGTTCGGCTCGTCTGTGCCTGTCCGCGAAGAGTTTGTAGGACTCCTTGGCTTTGGCCAGCTCGAACCTGGCTTGCTGCCACAGATCGCGAAGGAACCCATGATACGTCTGGATAGTGGGCAGAGGACTGGTGAAAGGATCCTCCCACGGGGCCGTTCGGGGATGCCGTCCATGGAGACAAAAGAACGGGGACATGCCGGTTGCGGAATGTCTGCTGTTATAATAGGCGAATTCCACCAGCCAAAGGACGTCCGACCAATCGTCCTCCACAGACAGGAGCAAACATCGGAGGTACTGCTCCATGGTCTGGTTGGTCCTCTCGGCCTGGCCATCGGTTTGCGGGTGGTACGCTGTGGAGAGGCGTACCTCCATGCGCAGAATGCGACACACCTCATTCCAAAACTTGGACACGAACTGAGAGCCCCTGTCCGTGATCACCACCGACGGTATGCCATGTAAGCGTATCACATTACGCAGGACGATACCAGCCAATGCAGCCGCTGAGGGCAGTTTCTCCAACGGGACGAAATGGGCCATTTTGGAGAGATGATCCACAATCGTAAGGATGGTGGTGAATCCTGTCTTAGTCCTGGGTAGTTCCACCACGAAGTCCATTGATATGGTATGCCAGGGGTACGGAGGTACAGGGATCGGATGCAACAATCCCACCGAGGGTTGAGAAGTACCCTTTCCCTGGGCGCAGACGGCACACCGCGCTATGTAGGTGTGGACATCTGTGTCCAGAGTAGGCCACCAGAAATGCCGTGACAGCAAGTCCTTCGTTTTCCGACGGCCAGGGTGAATGGCTAGAGGGTGGTCATGGCACATGTACAGGGCTCGTTGTTGGAGGTCCGGCAGAGGCAGGAAGTACCGGTCACCCTGGTAAATGTACCCATCCTTGGAGGTGAGACCTTCATGTACCCCCATCCATGACGAGGCGGACTTCTGTTGCAGGTCGTCACGCAGCTGGGACAAGAAGCCTGATGACAGTACAAGCCCCAGAAAACAACGGTTCGGGATGATCGGTGTAGGAACCTCAGCAGGTAAGGTATCATCGGAGTCCGAGAGCCGTGACAGGGCATCAGCCTTGGCGTTGTTTTTGCCAGGTCGGTATGTGATGTGGAACTCGTATTCGTTAAAGAACAAGGTCCACCGCAGTTGTCGAGCTGTCAGGGCCCTTGCTGAACGAAGGAACTGGAGGTTCCTATGGTCAGTGAAAATGGTAATGGGATGTCTAGCGTCCTTTAGGTGGTGGCGCCATTCCTCAAAGGCGGTTTTTATGGCTAGTAATTCACGGTCGGAAACCGTGTAGTTCCGCTCTGCCGGCTGTAGTTTCCTTGAGTAGAAGGCCACTGGGTGCAACAAGCCCGTGTTGGTATCTCTCTGGGACAGCACCCCACCCATGGCGTTTTGAGAGGCGTCGGCCTCCACGACAAAGGGCCGTTCGGGGTTTGGATGTAGCAAAATGGGGGCCGTAGAGAACCGAGTCTTCAGGGTCCGGAAGGCTCATTCAGCGTCGTGGTCCCAGTCAAAACGGACCCCTTTTCGTAGAAGACGAGTGATGGGGGTGACAATCCTGGAGAACCCCTCGATAAAGCGACGATAGTAGTTCGCAAACCCCAGGAACCGTTGTACCTGCTTCACCGACGTAGGGGATGGCCATTGTCGAATCGCTGCCGTCTTCTTGGTGTCCATGGTAACCCCCTCCGGGGTGATGACATGTCCCAGGAACTCCACGGCGGTGGTGTGGAAGACGCTCTTTTCTATCTTGACATACAACCCATGGTGTAGCAGTTGTTGGAGAACGGAGCGTACATGAAGGATGTGTTCCTCCCGGGTTGTGGAGAAGATCAATATGTCGTCGATATAGACGACGCAGAATCAGTCGATGAAATCCCTCAGCACCTCGTCGATAAAAAACTGGAAGGCGGCTGGGGCGTTGCAGAGTCCGAAAGGCATGACCTGGTATTCGTACAATCCGTACTTGGTCCGAAACGCAGTTTTCCACTCATCTCCCTTTCGGACTCTGACGAGATGGTAGGCCCCTTGGAGGTCCAGCTTGGTGTAAACGACGGCGTTTTTCACCTGATCCAGCAGGTTCGTGATCAGAGGTAACGGGTACCTGTTTTTCACCGTGATGGCGTTCATCGCTCTGAAGTCGATGCACGTTCTCAAATCTCCTTCCTTCTTTGCCACGAAAAAGAGAGGAGACGACACCGGCGATCTGGAGTGGCGGATGAACCCATTGCGTAGGTACTCGTCTAGATACATACGTAGGTGTTCGTTTTCTTTCTCAGTTAGCGAGTAGATGCGACTACAGGGCAGCTTCGAGCCGGGAATCAGATCGATTCTGCAATCGAAACTGCGATGCGGAGGTAACGTGTTTGCCCCCTTTTTGTCGAACACCGCGGCTAGGTCCAGGTACGCCTCAGGTATTGTTCCTTGTACGGTTAAGACCGTGTTGGTAAGGGGCAACACGTGAGCCCGTATACTCGATGAGTGGGGGGTACACGGTCGGGAGTAACAGAGCGACCTACAAACATCTGAATCCAAGTGCACCACTCTGGACACCCAGTCAATACGTGGATTATGGGCCGCTAACCATGGAAGACCAAGGATCAGGCGGAATTGCGGTGCGTCAATTGCATCAAAGGTAATGGATTCTGTGTGCTTATTCGGGAACGACATCTCGAGAAGCTCTGTTTGGAAACGGATGAGCCCAGAAGTAAGATCCGTCCCGTCCACCGCTTTCACAGCCTCCAGTGTCTTCTTTGGTACCCCTGCCATTCCTAGGCTGGCCATATAATGATTATCGATAAAATTGCCTGTGGCTCCGGAATCGATAAGGGCTATCACCTGCCATGCCTGGCCAGACAGTGCCTTTAGGGTGACTTCCACTCCGAAATGATGGCAACTGACTCCGTTACCTGGGGTTGATAGCCTAATGGACGATGAACCCAGTAGCCGGACCCCACCGTTTACTGGGTTTCTTCGTTTCCCGACCAGTCACCCCTGGATATAGGAAGCGCAAAGGGTCTCTTCGGCCTCGGTTTTGAGGGTTTCACAGGGCATTCCTTCACGAAGTGTCCGCATTTGCCACAATACAGACATAGATTCTGTCGCCGTCTCTTCTCTCGTTCCTCCTTGGTCAGGGCTCCCCGAATCCCTCCGATCTGCATCGGCTCTGGTGCATCGAGGTTATTTACCGCCTCATTGGTGATCTTTTCCCTCTGTGGTAGCACTCGGGAATCCCCGCCTCTGTGTCGATCGGTCTTTCGTTCCTGTAGCCTGAAGTTCAGTTTTACCACCAAATCGATGAACGAGCCGATGTCGTCGGGTGGGTCCGGAATCTGGGACAGAAGGTCCTTCATCTCGTCTCGCAAACCCCGATAGAACACCGATACCTTCTTGGACTCAGGCCATTGGGCGTCAATTACCAGTCTATTGAAGGTGGTCACGTAATGTATCAAGTCCGTGGTTCCTTGTCTGAGTCCGAGGAGTTCGTTGTCCGCCGCCTGCACAAAGGTGTGGCGGGCGAACATCCGTCGCATGGTGTCTCTGAAGGCAGGTAAGTTGTACAACACCGGGTCATCGTTCTCCACCAATGGTATGGACCATAGAGCGGCGTCGCCTCCCATATAGGAGAGGATAAAGGCAACCTTAAAGGCATCGTCAGGAAAGGCGGTAGCACAGGCCATGAAATGCAATTGGCACTGGTGCATGAACACGCTATACTTCGTGCTATCACCAGAAAAGCGCTCAGGAGGGGCCAGTTGTACGGTATGCGGGGTTATCACCTGGATGGAGGTGTCCTGCATGGGAGTAGAGGGAGAACCACCGGGTTGAAACGTAGCGGGTCTCAACAGGCCTTCTCGCAATGCCCTAGATGAGGGGTATTGGCCCCAAGGTCCGGTTCCGGGATCAGCCGCTTGCGTATGCAAGGCGGTGATATCCTGGCGTAGGCTGCGGTTTTCCGCTTGCATAGTCGTCAGGATGGCTGCGATGTCTTGAAGAGTGATCTCAGGGTCACCCATGTCGCCCGGGCAGGAGTAAGTGCTTGGGCTTTGAATTCTGTCAGAGTCTCCCCCCCAAGGCTTACCTTCTGCTTGGTGGGTTGTTCCTGCAGGGACGAAATAAACTACCACCCCGTTCCCCGCCTTGCCCTAGTCGAGGTTCGGGCACCGTCTAGGATAAGGGGGTACCTGGGGTAGAAGCCAGAAAGGCGCAAGTCTAGAAGGCACTGGACCCCACGCTGTGAAGGAGAGAAGGGAACATGGTTAACTTCCTGCCCCGTTCCTTCTTCTTCCACCTTCGTGTCGTGCCCCGTCTATGCAACCCTGTTTTACCTGGTACGAGGTGTAGAGAGCCCGGCCTCCGCTTCCTGTTCTGGGTGGGAGTGGCCGCTGGATTGAGGGCAGCTCCACGGACCAATAAACAAGAAGAGCGAAACCAGCGCTCCTGCGCAACTAATAACGTACTCCAGCCTGTTGGAACAGAGTACGAACCAAAATCAAGGAAACAAAACCAGCGCTCCTGCGCAAATAATAAACGTGCTCAATCCTGTGGGGTCAGAGTAAGTACCAAAATGAAGTAAACAAAACCAGCGCTCCTGCGCAAATAATAAACACGGGTATCTTCCCCGCACACCTTCCGTGATGTAGTGGCAAGCAAAGTGTGTAGGGTTGTGACGGCAGAACCCGCCGTCTTTCTTGCCAAGAATCGCCTTTGGTTATGAACAGTACCTGTGCCGTAGGGGTTCCGCAGCAGCGTCCCTTCTTCGGCGGATGGTGTCTTCTCCGGAGTGGCGTCTCTCCGTCCGTGGCGATGACGAGAATTCAAAGCGGGTCTTCGCCGGAGTTCCCGGCTTTCATGCGTGAGCAACCGGAAGTGAGTATTTCGACCTTCCGTGTTGTCCCACAGGTGCTAGACCGCTAACCTCCTTCCTCGAGGAGCGGGCAGCTCGCAGAATCATGACACATACACCCCATCCAGGTGTCTGCGCTCTTCATACATGCCTTGCAGGTCTCTGCACACTTCATACACCCCGTCCAGGTCTCTGCGGTCTTCATACATCCCTTGCAGGTCTCTGTGTTCTTCATACACCCCGTCTATGTGTCTGCGCTCTTCATACACCCCATCCAGGTCTCTGCGCTCTTCATACACCCTATCCAGGTGTCTGCACTCTTCATACATCCCATCCAGGTCACTACGCTCTTCATACACCCCATCCAGGTCTCTGCGCTCTTCATACACCCTGTCCAGGTGTCTGCGCTCTTCATACACCCCATCCAGGTCTCTGCGCTCTTCATACACCCCATGCAGGTCTCTGCGCGTTTCATGCACTCCATCCAGGTGCATGCTTTCTTCATACAGGTGTCTGCACTCTTCATGATCCCCATCCAGGCCTCTGCGCTCTTCATACACCACATCCAGGTCTCTGCGCTCATAGATCTTATCCAGGTCTCTGCGCTCTTCATACACCCCATCCAGGTCTCTGCGATTTTCATGGACCCCATCCAGGTCTCTGCGCTCTTCATACACCCCATCCACATCACTGCGCTCTTCATACACCCCATCCAGGTCTCTGCGCTCTTCATACACCCCTTGCAGGTGTCTGAACTCATCATACACCCCTGCCAGGTCTCTGCGCTCTTCATACACCCCGTCCAGGTGTCTGTGATCATCATACACCCCATCCAGGTCTCTGCACTCTTCATACACCCCATCCAGGTGTCTGCACTCGTCATACACCCCATCCAGGTCTCTGCGTTCTCCATACACCCGTCCAGGTGTCTGCGCTCTTCATACACCGGGTCCAGGTCTCTCCGCTCTTCATAACCCCATCCAGGTGTGTGTGCTCTTCATTCACCCCATCCAGGTCTCTGCGCTCTTCATACACCCCATCCAGGTCTCTGCGCTCTTCATACACCCCATCCAGGCCTCTGCGCTCTCCATACACCCCATCCAGGTCTCTGCGCTCTTCATACACCCCTTGCAGGGGTCTGAGCTAGTCATAGACCCAGTCCAGGTCTCTGCGCTCTTCATACACCCTGTCCAGGTGTTTGCGGTCTTCATACAACCGGTCCACGTCTCTATGCTCTTCATACACCCCATCCAGGTCTCTGCGCTCTTCATACACCCCATCCAGGTCTCTGCGCTCTTCATACACCCCATCCAGGTCTCTGAGCTCTTCATACACCACATCCAGGTCTCTGCACTCTTCATACACCCCGTCCAGGTCTCTGCGCTCTTCATATACCCATCCAGGTGTCTGCGCTCTTCATACACCCAATCCAGGTCTCTGCACTCTTCATACACCCCATCCAGGTCTCCGCACTCTTCATACACCCCTTGCAGGTGTCTGCACTCATCATACACCCTATCCAGGTCTATGCGCTCTTCATACACCCCGTCCAGGTGTCTGTGCTCATCATACACCCCATCCAGGTCTCTGCGCTCTTCATACAACCCGTCCTGGTGTCGGTGCTCTTCATACACCCCATCCAGGTCTCTGCACTCTTCATACACCCCGTCCAGGTCTCTGCGCTCTTCATACACCCATCCAGGTGTCTGCGCTCTTCATACACGCCATCCAGGTCTCTGCGCTCTTCATACACCCCATCCAGGTGTCTGCACTCTTCATACACCCCGTCCAGGTCACTACGCTCTTCATACACCCCATCCAGGTCTCTGCGCTCTTCATACACCCTGTCCAGGTGTCTGCGCTCTTCATACACCCCATCCAGGTCTCTGCGCTCTTCATACACCCCATCCAGGTCTCTGCGCTCTTCATACACCCTGTCCAGGTGTTTGCGGTCTTCATACACCCGGTCCACGTCTCTACGCTCTTCATACACCCCATCCAGGTGTCTGCTCTCATCATACACCCTATCCAGGTCTCTGCGCTCTTCATACACCCCGTCCTGGTGTCTGTGCTCACCATACACCCCATCCAGGTCTCTGCGCTCTTCATACAACCCGTCCTGGTGTCGGTGCTCTTCATACACCCCATCCAGGTGTCTGCGCTCTTCATACATGCCTTGCAGGTCTCTGCACACTTCATACACCCCGTCCAGGTCTCTGCGGTCTTCATACATCCCTTGCAGCTCTCTGCGTTCTTCATACACCCCGTCTATGTGTCTGCGCTCTTCATACACCCCATCCAGGTCTCTGCGCTCTTCATACGCCCCATCCAGGTGTCTGCACTCTTCATACATCCCATCCAGGTCACGACGCTCTTCATACACCCCATCCAGGTTTCTGCGCTCTTCATACACCCTGTCCAGGTGTCTGCGCTCTTCATACACCCCATCCAGGTCTCTGCGCTCTTCATACACCCCATGCAGGTCTCTGCGTGTTTCATGCACTCCATCCAGGTGCATGCTTTCTTCATACAGGTGTCTGCGCTCTTCATAACCCCGTCCAGGTGTCTGTGATCATCATACACCCCATCCAGGTCTCTGCGCACTTCATTCAACCCGTCCAGGTGTCGGTGCTCTTCATACACCCCATCCAAGTGTCTGCGCTCTTCATACATGCCTTGCAGGTCTCTGCACACTTCATACACCCCGTCCAGGTCTCTGCGGTCTTCATACACCCCTTGCAGGTCTCTGCACTCTTCATACACCCCATCCAGGACTCTGAGCTCTTCATACACCCCATCCAGGTCTCTACGCTCTTCATACACCCCATCCAAGTCTCTGCGCTCTTCATACACCCCATCCAGGTCTCTACGCTCTTCATACACCCCATCCAGGTCTCTGCGCTCTTCATACACCCCATCCAGGTCTCTGCGCTCTTCATACACCCCATCCAGGTCTCTACGCTCTTCATACACCCCATCCAGGTCTCTGCGCTCTTCATACACCCCATCCAGGTCTCTGCGCTCTTCATACACCCTGTCCAGGTGTTTGCGGTCTTCATACACCCGGTCCACGTCTCTACGCTCTTCATACACCCCATCCAGGTCTCTGCGCTCTTCATACACCCCATCCAGGTCTCTGCGTTCTTCATACACCCCATCCAGGTCTCTGCGCTCTTCATACGCCCTGTCCAGGTCTCTGCGCTCTTCATACACCCATCCAGGTGTCTGCTCTCTTCATACACCCCATCCAGGTCTCTGCGCTCTTCATACACCCCATCCAGGTCTCTGCGCTCTTCATACACCCTGTCCAGGTGTTTGCGGTCTTCATACACCCGGTCCACGTCTCTACGCTCTTCATACACCCCATCCAGGTGTCTGCTCTCATCATACACCCTATCCAGGTCTCTGCGCTCTTCATACACCCCGTCCTGGTGTCTGTGCTCACCATACACCCCATCCAGGTCTCTGCGCTCTTCATACAACCCGTCCTGGTGTCGGTGCTCTTCATACACCCCATCCAGGTGTCTGCGCTCTTCATACATGCCTTGCAGGTCTCTGCACACTTCATACACCCCGTCCAGGTCTCTGCGGTCTTCATACATCCCTTGCAGCTCTCTGCGTTCTTCATACACCCCGTCTATGTGTCTGCGCTCTTCATACACCCCATCCAGGTCTCTGTGCTCTTCATACACCCCATCCAGGTGTCTGCACTCTTCATACATCCCATCCAGGTCACTACGCTCTTCATACACCCCATCCAGGTCTCTGCGCTCTTCATACACCCTGTCCAGGTGTCTGCGCTCTTCATACACCCCATCCAGGTCTCTGCGCTCTTCATACACCCCATGCAGGTCTCTGCGTGTTTCATGCACTCCATCCAGGTGCATGCTTTCTTCATACAGGTGTCTGCACTCTTCATGATCCCCATCCAGGCCTCTGTTCTCTTCATACACGACATCCAGGTCTCTGCGCTCATACATCTTATCCAGGTCTCTGGGCTCTTCAGACACCCCATCCAGGTCTCTGCGATCTTCATGGACCCCATCCAGGTCTCTGCGCTCTTCATACACCCCATCCACGTCACTGCGCTCTTCATACACCCCATCCAGGCCTCTGCGCTCTTCATACACCCCTTGCAGGTGTCTGAACTCATCATACAACCCAGCCAGGTCTCTGCGCTCTTCATACACCCTGTCCAGGTGTCTGTGATCATCATACACCCCATCCAGGTCTCTGCAGTCTTCATACACCCCATCCAGGTGTCTGCACTCGTCATACACCCCATCCAGGTCTCTGCGCTCTCCATACACCCCGTCCAGGTGTCTGCGCTCTTCATACACCGGGTCCAGGTCTCTACGCTCTTCATAACCCCATCCAGGTGTCTGTGCTCTTCATTCACCCCATCCAGGTCTCTGCGCTCTTCATACACCCCATCCAGGTCTCTGCGCTCTTCATACACCCCATCCAGGTCTCTGCGCTCTCCATACACCCCATCCAGGTCTCTGTGCTCTCCATACACCCCATCCAGGTCTCTGAGCTAGTCATAGACCCCATCCAGGTCTCTGCGCTCTTCATACACCCTGTCCAGGTGTTTGCGGTCTTCATACACCCGGTCCACGTCTCTACGCTCTTCATACACCCCACCCAGGTCTCTGCGCTCTTCATACACTCCATCCAGGTCTCTGCGCTCTTCATACACCCCTTGCAGGTGTCTGCACTCATCATACACCCTATCCAAGTCTCTGCGCTCTTCATACACCCCGTCCAGGTGTCTGTGCTCATCATACACCCCATCCAGGTCTCTGCGCTCCTCATACAACCCATCCTGGTGTCGGTGCTCTTCATACACCCCATCCAGGTGTCTGCG
The DNA here is from genome assembly GCF_964204655.1 of Triturus cristatus. Taxonomy (NCBI): domain Eukaryota; kingdom Metazoa; phylum Chordata; class Amphibia; order Caudata; family Salamandridae; genus Triturus; species Triturus cristatus. Next base: position 1,048,159,498 of record NC_140582.1, read on the forward strand.
CTCTTCATACATGCCTTGCAGGTCTCTGCACACTTCATACACCCCGTCCAGGTCTCTGCGGTCTTCATACATCCCTTGCAGGTCTCTGTGTTCTTCATACACCCCGTCTATGTGTCTGCGCTCTTCATACACCCCATCCAGGTCTCTGTGCTCTTCATACACCCCATCCAGGTGTCTGCACTCTTCATACACCCCATCCAGGTCACTACGCTCTTCATAGACCCCATCCAGGTCTCTGCGCTCTTCATACACCCCATCCACGTCACTGTGCTCTTCATACACCCCATCCAGGTCTCTGCGCTCTTCATACAACCCATCCTGGTGTCGGTGCTCTTCATACACCCCATCCAGGTGTCTGCGCTCTTCATACATGCCTTGCAGGTCTCTGCACACTTCATACACCCCGTCCAGGTCTCTGCGGTCTTCATACATCCCTTGCAGGTCTCTGCGTTCTTCATACACCCCGTCTATGTGTCTGCGCTCTTCATACACCCCATCCATGTCTCTGCTCTCTTCATACACCCCATCCAGGTGTCTGCACTCTTCATACATCCCATCCAGGTCACTACGCTCTTCATACACCCCATCCAGGTCTCTGCGCTCTTCATACACCCTGTCCAGGTGTCTGCGCTCTTCATACACCCCATCCAGGTCTCTGCGCTCTTCATACACCCCATGCAGGTCTCTGCGTGTTTCATGCACTCCATCCAGGTGCATGCTTTCTTCATACAGGTGTCTGCACTCTTCATGATCCCCATCCAGGCCTCTGTTCTCTTCATACACCACATCCAGGTCTCTGCGCTCATACATCTTATCCAGGTCTCTGGGCTCTTCAGACACCCCATCCAGGTCTCTGCGATCTTCATGGACCCCATCCAGGTCTCTGCGCTCTTCATACACCCCATCCACGTCACTGCGCTCTTCATACACCCCATCCAGGCCTCTGCGCTCTTCATACACCCCTTGCAGGTGTCTGAACTCATCATACAACCCAGCCAGGTCTCTGCGCTCTTCATACACCCTGTCCAGGTGTCTGTGATCATCATACACCCCATCCAGGTCTCTGCAGTGTTCATACACCCCATCCAGGTGTCTGCACTCGTCATACACCCCATCCAGGTCTCTGCGCTCTCCATACACCCCATCCAGGTGTCTGCGCTCTTCATACACCGGGTCCAGGTCTCTACGCTCTTCATAACCCCATCCAGGTGTCTGTGCTCTTCATTCACCCCATCCAGGTCTCTGCGCTCTTCATACACCCCATCCAGGTCTCTGCGCTCTTCATACACCCCATCCAGGTCTCTGCGCTCTCCATACACCCCATCCAGGTCTCTGCGCTCTTCATACACCCCTTGCAGGGGTCTGAGCTAGTCATAGACCCCATCCAGGTCTCTGCGCTCTTCATACACCCTGTCCAGGTGTTTGCGGTCTTCATACACCCGGTCCACGTCTCTACGCTCTTCATACACCCCACCCAGGTCTCTGCGCTCTTCATACACTCCATCCAGGTCCCTGCGCTCTTCATACACCCCTTGCAGGTGTCTGCACTCATCATACACCCTATCCAGGTCTCTGCGCTCTTCATACACCCCGTCCAGGTGTCTGTGCTCATCATAAACCCCATCCAGGTCTCTGCGCTCTTCATACAACCCATCCTGGTGTCGGTGCTCTTCATACACCCCATCCAGGTGTCTGCGCTCTTCATACATGCCTTGCAGGTTCTGCACACTTCATACACCCCGTCCAGGTCTCTGCGGTCTTCATAAATCCCTTGCAGGTCTCTGTGTTCTTCATACACCCCGTCAATGTGTCTGCGCTCTTCATACACCCCATCCAGGTCTCTGCGCTCTTCATACACCCCATCCAGGTGTCTGCACTCTTCATACACCCCATCCAGGTCACTACGCTCTTCATAGACCCCATCCAGGTCTCTGCGCTCTTCATACACCCCATCCACGTCACTGCGCTCTTCATACACCCCATCCAGGTATCTGCGCTCTTCATACACCCCTTGCAGGTGTCTGCACTCATCATACACCCCATCCAGGTCTCTGCGCTCTTCATAACCCCGTCCAGGTGTCTGTGATCATCATACACCCCATCCAGGTCTCTGCGCACTTCATACAACCCGTCCTGGTGTCGGTGCTCTTCATACACCCCATCCAGGTGTCTGCGCTCTTCATACATGCCTTGCAGGTCTCTGCAAACTTCATACACCCCGTCCAGGTCTCTGCGGTCTTCATACATCCCTTGCAGGTCTCTGTGTTCTTCATACACCACGTCTATGTGTCTGCGCTCTTCATACACGCCATCCAGGTCTCTGCGCTCTTCATACACCCCATCCAGGTGTCTGCACTCTTCATACACCCCGTCCAGGTCACTACGCTCTTCATACACCCCATCCAGGTCTCTGCGCTCTTCATACACCCTGTCCAGGTGTCTGCGCTCTTCATACACCCCATCCAGGTCTCTGCGCTCTTCATACACCCCATGCAGGTCTCTGCGCGTTTCATGCACTCCATCCAGGTGCATGCTTTCTTCATACAGGTGTCTGCACTCTTCATGATCCCCATCCAGGTCTCTGCGCTCATACATCTCATCCAGGTCTCTGGGCTCTTCATACACCCCATCCAGGTCTCTGCGATCTTCATGGACCCCATCCAGGTCTCTGCGCTCTTCATACACCCCATCCACGTCACTGCGCTCTTCATACACCCCCTCTAGGTCTCTGCGCTCTTCATACACCCCTTGCAGGTGTCTGCACTCATCATACACCCCATCCAGGTCTCTGCGCTCTTCATAACCCCGTCCAGGTGTCTGTGATCATCATACACCCCATCCAGGTCTCTGCGCACTTCATTCAACCCGTCCAGGTGTCGGTGCTCTTCATACACCCCATCCAAGTGTCTGCGCTCTTCATACATGCCTTGCAGGTCTCTGCACACTTCATACACCCCGTCCAGGTCTCTGCGGTCTTCATACACCCCTTGCAGGTCTCTGCACTCTTCATACACCCCATCCAGGTCTCTGAGCTCTTCATACACCCCATCCAGGTCTCTACGCTCTTCATACACCCCATCCAGGTCTGGGCGCTCTTCATACACCCCATCCAGGTCTCTACGCTCTTCATACACCCCATCCAGGTCTCTGCGCTCTTCATACACCCCATCCAGGTCTCTGCGCTCTTCATACACCCCATCCAGGTCTCTACGCTCTTCATACACCCCATCCAGGTCTCTGCGCTCTTCATACACCCCATCCAGGTCTCTGCGCTCTTCATACACCCTGTCCAGGTGTTTGCGGTCTTCATACACCCGGTCCACGTCTCTACGCTCTTCATACACCCCATCCAGGTCTCTGCGCTCTTCATACACCCCATCCAGGTCTCTGCGTTCTTCATACACCCCATCCAGGTCTCTCCGCTCTTCATACGCCCTGTCCAGGTCTCTGCGCTCTTCATACACCCATCCAGGTGTCTGCTCTCTTCATACACCCCATCCAGGTCTCTGCGCTCTTCATACACCCCATCCAGGTCTCTGCGCTCTTCATACACCCTGTCCAGGTGTTTGCGGTCTTCATACACCCGGTCCACGTCTCTACGCTCTTCATACACCCCATCCAGGTGTCTGCTCTCATCATACACCCTATCCAGGTCTCTGCGCTCTTCATACACCCCGTCCTGGTGTCTGTGCTCACCATACACCCCATCCAGGTCTCTGCGCTCTTCATACAACCCGTCCTGGTGTCGGTGCTCTTCATACACCCCATCCAGGTGTCTGCGCTCTTCATACATGCCTTGCAGGTCTCTGCACACTTCATACACCCCGTCCAGGTCTCTGCGGTCTTCATACATCCCTTGCAGCTCTCTGCATTCTTCATACACCCCGTCTATGTGTCTGCGCTCTTCATACACCCCATCCAGGTCTCTGTGCTCTTCATACACCCCATCCAGGTGTCTGCACTCTTCATACATCCCATCCAGGTCACTACGCTCTTCATACACCCCATCCAGGTCTCTGCGCTCTTCATACACCCTGTCCAGGTGTCTGCGCTCTTCATACACCCCATCCAGGTCTCTGCGCTCTTCATACACCCCATGCAGGTCTCTGCGTGTTTCATGCACTCCATCCAGGTGCATGCTTTCTTCATACAGGTGTCTGCACTCTTCATGATCCCCATCCAGGCCTCTGTTCTCTTCATACACGACATCCAGGTCTCTGCGCTCATACATCTTATCCAGGTCTCTGGGCTCTTCAGACACCCCATCCAGGTCTCTGCGATCTTCATGGACCCCATCCAGGTCTCTGCGCTCTTCATACACCCCATCCACGTCACTGCGCTCTTCATACACCCCATCCAGGCCTCTGCGCTCTTCATACACCCCTTGCAGGTGTCTGAACTCATCATACAACCCAGCCAGGTCTCTGCGCTCTTCATACACCCTGTCCAGGTGTCTGTGATCATCATACACCCCATCCAGGTCTCTGCAGTCTTCATACACCCCATCCAGGTGTCTGCACTCGTCATACACCCCATCCAGGTCTCTGCGCTCTCCATACACCCCGTCCAGGTGTCTGCGCTCTTCATACACCGGGTCCAGGTCTCTACGCTCTTCATAACCCATCCAGGTGTCTGTGCTCTTCATTCACCCCATCCAGGTATCTGCGCTCTTCATACACCCCATCCAGGTCTCTGCGCTCTTCATACACCCCATCCAGGTCTCTGCGCTCTCCATACACCCCATCCAGGTCTCTGCGCTCTTCATACACCCCTTGCAGGGGTCTGAGCTAGTCATAGACCCCATCCAGGTCTCTGCGCTCTTCATACACCCTGTCCAGGTGTTTGCGGTCTTCATACACCCGGTCCACGTCTCTACGCTCTTCATACACCCCACCCAGGTCTCTGCGCTCTTCATACACTCCATCCAGGTCTCTGCGCTCTTCATACACCCCTTGCAGGTGTCTGCACTCATCATACACCCTATCCAAGTCTCTGCGCTCTTCATACACCCCGTCCAGGTGTCTGTGCTCTTCATACACCCCATCCAGGTGTCTGCGCTCTTCATACATGCCTTGCAGGTCTCTGCACACTTCATACACCCCGTCCAGGTCTCTGCGGTCTTCATACATCCCTTGCAGGTCTCTGTGTTCTTCATACACCCCGTCTATGTGTCTGCGCTCTTCATACACCCCATCCAGGTCTCTGCGCTCTTCATACACCCCATCCAGGTGTCTGCACTCTTCATACACCCCATCCAGGTCACTACGCTCTTCATAGACCCCATCCAGGTCTCTGCGCTCTTCATACACCCCATCCACGTCACTGCGCTCTTCATACACCCCATCCAGGTATCTGCGCTCTTCATACACCCCTTGCAGGTGTCTGCACTCATCATACACCCCATCCAGGTCTCTGCGCTCTTCATAACCCCGTCCAGGTGTCTGAGATCATCATACACCCCATCCAGGTCTCTGCACACTTCATTCAACTCGTCCAGGTGTCGGTGCTCTTCATACACCCCATCCAAGTGTCTGCGCTCTTCATACATGCCTTGCAGGTCTCTGCACACTTCATACACCCCATCCAGGTCTCTGCATTCTTCATACACCCCATCCAGGTCTCTGCGCTATTAACGCCCTGTCCAGGTCTCTGCGCTCTTCATACACCCATCCAGGTGTCTGCTCTCTTCATACACCCAATCCAGGTCTCTGCGCTCTTCATACACCCCATCCAGGTGTCTGCGCTCTTCATACATGCCTTGCAGGTCTCTGCACACTTCATACACCCCGTCCAGGTCTCTGCGGTCTTCATACATCCCTTGCAGGTCTCTGTGTTCTTCATACACCCCGTCTATGTGTCTGCACTCTTCATACACCCCATCCAGGTCTCTGCGCTCTTCATACACCCCATCCAGGTGTCTGCACTCTTCATACACCCCATCCAGGTCACTACGCTCTTCATAGACCCCATCCAGGTCTCTGCGCTCTTCATACACCCCATCCACGTCACTGCGCTCTTCATACACCCCATCCAGGTCTCTGCGCTCTTCATACAACCCATCCTGGTGTCGGTGCTCTTCATACACCCCATCCAGGTGTCTGCGCTCTTCATACATGCCTTGCAGGTCTCTGCACACTTCATACACCCCGTCCAGGTCTCTGCGGTCTTCATACATCCCTTGCAGGTCTCTGCGTTCTTCATACACCCCGTCTATGTGTCTGCGCTCTTCATACACCCCATCCACGTCTCTGCGCTCTTCATACACCCCATCCAGGTGTCTGCACTCTTCATACATCCCATCCAGGTCACTACGCTCTTCATACACCCCATCCAGGTCTCTGCGCTCTTCATACACCCTGTCCAGGTGTCTGCGCTCTTCATACACCCCATCCAGGTCTCTGCGCTCTTCATACACCCCATGCAGGTCTCTGCGTGTTTCATGCACTCCATCCAGGTGCATGCTTTCTTCATACAGGTGTCTGCACTCTTCATGATCCCCATCCAGGCCTCTGTTCTCTTCATACACCACATCCAGGTCTCTGCGATCATACATCTTATCCAGGTCTCTGGGCTCTTCAGACACCCCATCCAGGTCTCTGCGATCTTCATGGACCCCATCCAGGTCTCTGCGCTCTTCATACACCCCATCCACGTCACTGCGCTCTTCATACACCCCATCCAGGCCTCTGCGCTCTTCATACACCCCTTGCAGGTGTCTGAACTCATCATACAACCCAGCCAGGTCTCTGCGCTCTTCATACACCCTTTCCAGGTGTCTGTGATCATCATACACCCCATCCAGGTCTCTGCAGTGTTCATACACCCCATCCAGGTGTCTGCACTCGTCATACACCCCATCCAGGTCTCTGCGCTCTCCATACACCCCGTCCAGGTGTCTGCGCTCTTCATACACCGGGTCCAGGTCTCTACGCTCTTCATAACCCCATCCAGGTGTCTGTGCTCTTCATTCACCCCATCCAGGTCTCTGCGCTCTTCATACACCCCATCCAGGTCTCTGCGCTCTTCATACACCCCATCCAGGTCTCTGCGCTCTCCATACACCCCATCCAGGTCTCTGCGCTCTTCATACACCCCTTGCAGAGGTCTGAGCTAGTCATAGACCCCATCCAGGTCTCTGCGCTCTTCATACACCCTGTCCAGGTGTTTGCGGTCTTCATACACCCGGTCCACGTCTCTACGCTCTTCATACACCCCACCCAGGTCTCTGCGCTCTTCATACACTCCATCCAGGTCCCTGCGCTCTTCATACACCCCTTGCAGGTGTCTGCACTCATCATACACCCTATCCAGGTCTCTGCGCTCTTCATACACCCCGTCCAGGTGTCTGTGCTCATCATACACCCCATCCAGGTCTCTGCGCTCTTCATACAACCCATCCTGGTGTCGGTGCTCTTCATACACCCCATCCAGGTGTCTGCACTCTTCATACATGCCTTGCAGGTCTCTGCACACTTCATACACCCCGTCCAGGTCTCTGCGGTCTTCATAAATCCCTTGCAGGTCTCTGTGTTCTTCATACACCCCGTCAATGTGTCTGCGCTCTTCATACACCCCATCCAGGTCTCTGCGCTCTTCATACACTCCATCCAGGTCCCTGCGCTCTTCATACACCCCTTGCAGGTGTCTGCACTCATCATACACCCTATCCAGGTCTCTGCGCTCTTCATACACCCCGTCCAGGTGTCTGTGCTCATCATACACCCCATCCAGGTCTCTGCGCTCTTCATACAACCCATCCTGGTGTCGGTGCTCTTCATACACCCCATCCAGGTGTCTGCGCTCTTCATACATGCCTTGCAGGTCTCTGCACACTTCATACACCCCGTCCAGGTCTCTGCGGTCTTCATAAATCCCTTGCAGGTCTCTGCGCTCTTCAAACACCCCATCCAGGTCTCCGCACTCTTCATACACCCCTTGCAGGTGTCTGCACTCATCATACACCCCATCCAGGTCTCTGCGCTCTTCATACACCCCATCCAGGTGTCTGCACTCTTCATACACCCCATCCAGGTCACTACGCTCTTCATAGACCCCATCCAGGTCTCTGCGCTCTTCATACACCCAATCCACGTCACTGCGCTCTTCATACACCCCATCCAGGTATCTGCGCTCTTCATACACCCCTTGCAGGTGTCTGCACTCATCATACACCCCATCCAGGTCTCTGCGCTCTTCATAACCCCGTCCAGGTGTCTGTGATCATCATACACCCCATCCAGGTCTCTGCGCACTTCATTCAACTCGTCCAGGTGTCGGTGCTCTTCATACACCCCATCCAAGTGTCTGCGCTCTTCATACATGCCTTGCAGGTCTCTGCACACTTCATACACCCCATCCAGGTCTCTGCATTCTTCATACACCCCATCCAGGTCTCTGCGCTATTAACGCCCTGTCCAGGTCTCTGCGCTCTTCATACACCCAATCCAGGTCTCTGCGCTCTTCATACACCCCATCCAGGTCTCCGCACTCTTCATACACCCCTTGCAGGTGTCTGCACTCATCATACACCCTATCCAGGTCTCTGCGCTCTTCATACACCCCGTCCTGGTGTCTGTGCTCACCATACACCCCATCCAGGTCTCTGCGCTCTTCAACCAACCCGTCCTGGTGTCGGTGCTCTTCATACACCCCATCCAGGTGTCTGCGCTCTTCATACATGCCTTGCGGGTCTCTGCACACTTCATACACCCCGTCCAGGTCTCTGCGGTCTTCATACATCCCATCCAGGTCTCTGCGCTCTTCATACAACCCATCCAGGTCTCTGCGCTCTTCATACACCCCATCCAGGTCTCTGCGCTCTTCATACACCCCATGCAGGTCTCTGCGCGCTTCATGCACTCCATCCAGGTGCATGCTTTCGTCATACAGGTGTCTGCACTCTTCATGATCCCCATCCAGGCCTCTGCGCTCTTCATACACCACATCCAGGTCTCTGCACTCTTCATACACCCCGTCCAGGTCTCTGCGCTCTTCATACACCCCATCCAGGTCTCTGCGCTCTTCATACACCTCATCCAAGTCTCTGGGCTCTTCATACACCCCATCCAGGTCTCTGCGATCTTCATGGACCCCATCCAGGTCTCAGAGCTCTTCATACACCCCATCCACTTCTCTGCGCTCTCCATACAGCCCATCCAGGTCTCTGCGCTCTTCATACACCCCTTGCAGGTGTCTGCACTCATCATACACCCCATCCAGGTCTCTGCGCTCTTCATACACCCCGTCCAGGTGTCTGTGATCATCATACACCCCATCCAGGTCTCTGCGCTCTTCATACAACCCGTCCAGGTGTCGGTGCTCTTCATACACCCCATCCAGGTGTCTGCGCTCTTCATACATGCCTTGCAGGTCTCTGCACACTTCATACACTCCATCCAGGTCTCTGTGCTCTTCATACACCCCATCCAGGTCTCTGTACTCTTCATACACGCCATCCAGGTCTCTACGCTCTTCATACACCCCATCCAGGTCTCTGTGCTCTTCATACACCCCATCCAGGTCTCTGTGCTCTTCATACACTCCATCCAGGTCTTTACGCTCTTCATACACCTCATCCAGGTCTCTGCTCTCTTCATACACCCTGTCCAGGTGTCTGCGCTCTTCATACACCCCATCCAGGTCTCTGCGCTCTTCATGCACCCCATGCAGGTCTCTGCGCACTTCATGCACTCCATCCAGGTGCATGCTTTCTTCATACAGGTGTCTGCACTCTTCATGAACCCCATCCAGGCCTCTGCACTCTTCATACACCACATCCAGGTCTCTGCACCCTTCATACACCCCGTCCAGGGCCCTGCACTCTTGATACACCCCATCCAGGTCTCTGCGCTCTTCATACACTCCATCCAGGTCTCTGCGCTCTGCATACACCCCATCCAGGGCTCTGCGCTCTCCATACACCCCATCCAGGTCTCTGCGCTCTTCATACACCCCTTGCAGGGGTCTGAGCTCGTCATAGACCCCATCCAGGTCTCTGCGCTCTTCATACACCCTGACGAGGTGTCTGTGGTCTTCATACACCCGGTCCACGTCTCTACGCTCTTCATACACCCCATCCAGGTCTCTGCGCTCCTCATATACCCCATCCAGGTGTGTGCTCTTTTCATACACCCCATCCAGGTCTCTACGCTCTTCATACACCCCATCCAGGTCTCTGCGCTCTTCATACACCCCATCCAGGTCTCTGCGCTCTTCATACACTCCATCCAGGTCTCTGCGCTCTGCATACACCCCATCCAGGGCTCTGCGCTCTCCATACACCCCATCCAGGTCTCTGCGCTCTTCATACACCCCTTGCAGGGGTCTGAGCTCGTCATAGACCCCATCCAGGTCTCTGCGCTCTTCATACACCCTGTTGAGGTGTCTGCGGTCTTCATACACCCGGTCCACGTCTCTACGCTGTTCATACACCCCATCCAGGTCTCTGCGCTCCTCATATACCCCATCCAGGTGTCTGCTCTCTTCATACACCTCATCCAGGTCTCTACGCTCTTCATACACCACATCCAGGTCTCTCCGCTCTTCATACAACCCGTCCAGGTGTCTGTGCTCATCATACACCCCATCCAGATCTCTGCGCTCTTCATACAACCCGTCCAGGTGTCGGTGCTCTTCATACACCCCATCCAGGTGTCTGCGCTCTTCATACATGCCTTGCAGGTCTCTGCACACTTCATACACCCCGTCCAGGTCTCTGCGGTCTTCATACACCCCTTGCAGGTCTCTGCGCTCTTCATACACCCCATCCAGGTGTCTGCACTCTTCATACACCCCATCCAGGTCTCTACACTCTTCATACACCCCATCCAGGTCTCTGCGCTCTTCATACACCCTGTCCAGGTGTGTGCACTCTTCTTACACCCCATCCAGGTCTCTGCGCTCTTCACACACCCCATGCAGGTCTCTGCGCGCTTCATGCACTCCATCCAGGTGCATGCTTTCTTCATAAACCCCATTCAGGTCTCTGCACTCTTCATGCATTCCATCCAGGTGTCTCTGCTCTTCATTCACCCTATCCAGGTCTCTACGCTCTTCATGCACCTCATCCAGGTCTCTGCGCTCTTCATACACCCCATCCAGGTGTTTGCACTCTTCATGACCCCCATCCAGGCCTCTGGCCTCTTCATACACCACATCCAGGTCTCTGCGATCTTCATGGACCCCATCCAGGTCTGTGCGCTCTTCATACACCCCATCCAGGTCTCTGGGCTCTTCATACACCCCATCCAGGTCTCTGCGATCTTCATGGACCCCATCTAGGTCTCTGCGCTCTTCATACACCTCATCCAGGTCTCTGGGCGCTTCATACACCCCATCCAGGTCTCTGCGATCTTCATGGACCCCATCCAGGTCTGTGCGCTCTTCATACACCTCATCCAGGTCTCTGCGCACTTCATACACCCCATCCCGGTGTTTGCACTCTTCATGAACCCCATCCAGGCCTCTGGACTCTTCATACACCACATCCAGGTCTCTGCACTCTTCAAAAACCCGGTCAGGTCTCTGCGCTCTTCATACACCCCATCCATGTCTCTGCGCTCTTCATACACCCCGTCCAGGTCTCTGCGCTCTTCATACACCCCATCCAGGTCTCTGCGCTCTTCATACACCCCATGCAGGTCTCTGCGCGCTTCATGCACTCCATCCAGGTGCATGCTTTCGTCATACAGGTGTCTGCACTCTTCATGATCCCCATCCAGGCCTCTGCGCTCTTCATACACCACATCCAGGTCTCTGCACTCTTCATACACCCCGTCCAGGTCTCTGCGCTCTTCATACACCCCATCCAGGTCTCTGCGCTCTTCATACACCTCATCCAGGTCTCTGGGCTCTTCATACACCCCATCCAGGTCTCTGCGATCTTCATGGACCCCATCCAGGTCTCAGAGCTCTTCATACAGCCCATCCACGTCTCTGCGCTCTTCATACAGCCCATCCAGGTCTCTGCGCTCTTCATACACCCCTTGCAGGTGTCTGCACTCATCATACACCCCATCCAGGTCTCTGCGCTCTTCATACACCCCGTCCAGGTGTCTGTGATCATCATACACCCCATCCAGGTCTCTGCGCTCTTCATACAACCCGTCCAGGTGTCAGTGCTCTTCATACACCCCATCCAGGTGTCTGCGCTCTTCATACATGCCTTGCAGGTCTCTGCACACTTCATACACCCCGTCCAGGTCTCTGCGGTCTTCATACACCCCTTGCAGGTCTCTGCGCTCTTCATACACTCCATCCAGGTCTCTGTGCTCTTCACACCCCATCCAGGTCTCTGCACTCTTCATACACGCCATCCAGGTCTCTACGCTCTTCATACACCCTATCCAGGTCTCTGTGCTCTTCATACACCCCATCCAGGTCTCTGTGCTCTTCATACACTCCATCCAGGTCTCTACGCTCTTCATACACCTCATCCAGGTCTCTGCTCTCTTCATACACACTGTCCAGGTGTCTGCGCTCTTCATACACCCCATCCAGGTCTCTGCGCTCTTCATGCACCCCATGCAGGTCTCTGCGCACTTCATGCACTCCATCCAGGTGCATGCTTTCTTCATACAGGTGTCTGCACTCTTCATGAACCCCATCCAGGCCTCTGCGCTCTTCATACTCCACATCCAGGTCTCTGCACCCTTCATACACCCCGTCCAGGGCCCTGCACTCTTCATACACCCCATCCAGGTCTCTGCGCTCTTCATACACTTCATCCAGGTCTCTGCGATCTTCATGGACCCCATCTAGGTCTCTGCGCTCTCCATGCACCCAATTCAGGTGTCTGCACTCTTCATGCACCCCATGCAGGTGTCTGCGCTCTTCATACACCCCGTCCAGGTGTCTGTGCTCATCATACACCCCATCAAGGTCTCTGCGCTTGTGAGAAGTTGGCCTGGCATATGCTGTTCCTAGTTATAGGGACACCTTGCACCAGTCCAATTCGACTCTTATTGATGATAGGTTTAAGACAACCTTTAAAGAAAGCTATCCTAATGGTAACTGTGGAGAGCAGCCTTCAGGCTAAGTCTTGAAGGAGTGTTAAGCTTATTGTTTCACCATAATAACCTCTTGAATAACCAAATGAAAGAGTAGCCCACACAGGTATATATATAAAATATATGTATTTATTCTAGACAGAATCTCACAGTCACTTTATGTGGCTAGTGGCAAAGTTACACTTCAAACAAGCATTTATAAACACAATAAATAGCACAGAAATCAATGGGCCCCAGGGGGGGACCAAACCATATACTAAAATAGTGGTATAAGAACCACGACAATTCTACAGGCAATGCCTAGGGCATTCAGGATCGCTTGCCCCTTCAGAATCCACCCACAGTTAAGAGGAAGGGGACCCACGGGAGACGCGTGCAGTGCAAAGAGCTGCTATCGGGATCGCAATGTTAGCCTATGGGGAATGTCGCGGTTGAATATTTAAGGATTAAAGACACTTCTAGCAGTAGTACAAAGTTAAGGCTTGAGACTTAAGGCTTTGGAGAGCCCACCACCACGGGAGTACCGAAGTACCACTGTTACCTGCCCCAGGGAAGCCGGGTGCATAGGTCGATTCTGGTGTCGGGTCGCGGGCTGATTTTCAATGGAAAAGTAGTCCAAACTGCTGCTAGCTGAAAGCGTTGATGAAGTCGTGAAGATCTAAGATGTAGAAAAGGTAGAGAGGAACCTGAAAGCAGAGGGGACAGAGTCTGGGTCACGGCACAGTGACCAGGGGGGCTCACAGCAAGGAGCCCTTCGATGTTGGGTGCTTCAGGTGAGGAAGATGCAGCTTGGCTCTGCAGTCACGGGCTCCGGGAGGCTTCAAGGAAGGCCAGCTTCTGGAGGGCGACTGTCCCACGTCGGATGAGGGTCGCTGCGGTGTTAGTGTCCCGATTGGATCCACTAAGCCTTGGCAACCACAACCCACGCGAGATGAACAAAGCAGCGGCTGGTGCAGACCCACGAGGTCTAAGGGTGCTCTCCTTTGGAGGGAGCGCAGAGCAGGCCTGGAGCAACCAGGAGAACTCTTGGATGTGAAGATTGTCCTCCGCCAGGGCCCACAAGTCGAGAGACAAGGGACCGCGGAAGGCAGCAAAATGGAGTGCGTAAAAGGGCTCCCACGGGCCACCGGAGTGGACTAGGGAGCTGAGATTTGGCACGCATGCTGCTTGAAGGTTGGCTCAGTAATGGGCCAAAGCACAACTTCCCCACTGGTCGGGGTCGTGTGCTAGGCAAGAGGTGGCCGGTGTCTCGGGGTATGCAGGGATCTCGGCACCCACGTGGTCCACGGTGCTCAGACTTGCTGGGCACGCTCACAGGACTCTGGGATGCTCTGGAGACCCACCTCAAGGTTGATGGAAGGCGTCGAAGTTCGTGAGAGCAGCGAAGTTCCAACCGGGTATCTTGCAGTCTTTCAGGTGCCTGCCAAGCAGGGGGATAACTCCTTTATCCCAAGGGAGATTTCTTCAGTCAGCTGGGCAGCAGCTCGTCGAAGGTCAGTTCTGTAAAGTTCTGGATTAATCTGAGGCTCTGGGGCGAGGTTATTCACATATATCCCCAAGATTAGGGGATGGTCCCAACAAGAGCCTACCAATCAGAGTAGAGGCGGGAAAGGGTGGCTACACCCACTCCCCTTTGTGTGTTTCCCGCATGGGCGAGGGGCAAGATGCCCCTGAACCGGTTCCAGGCGGTGTATGCAGAATTGGGGCTCTGCAGCTGCCTACGTGCAACTCTGAATGGACATTTGGTGCACCCACCCTGTTCCAATCCACATATCCTGTCTGGGGAGGTGCTGGCACCTCCCTGCCACAGGAGCCCTATTGTCCAGATGGCGAGGCTGGGGTTTTCCCCAGCAACAGCCAGCCAGAGTCGTGTAGGTGGCGGACAGTAGCCATTTTGTGGTACATGTGCACTTTTAAATTGGTGTCTAAATTCTACCGCTTTTCCCATATCGCCCTTCTAGTAAGGGGGAATCGTACCCTCATGCCCATGGCTGGACTGGGGGTATGATTCCTTCATGTTTGACACCAAACACGATATGGTTCTGTGTAGCCATTCTCAAGTTATTGCGATGACGCGATTCACTTATAATGCGGTTAAGAGTATATGGTATGGCTACACTACAAACAACCCAGTAACGATTTTACGAAGGTTGCAGAGAGGTCCTACTCACGTAGGGGTCCCCCCTCACACATACCTCAGCACCCAGCCCTGTAGGATTACCAGGGCCTGCCATAGGGGTGACCTATGAGAGTATATGTGTTGTAATGGTGTGGGATATAGGGTACCTACATCCCTGTAAGCGGTGCTAGCACCATCTTACCCAGACTACAGTAGTGGTCTGGTGGTGTCAGTTTGGGTGGCTGTCCCAGGGTGGCACAATAAGTGCTGCAGCCCTGGTAGGCCTACGGGGGGACCCATGCCCTGGGTACCTAGGGTACCATCTACAAGGGACTGGTAGGGTATGCCCAGCATCCAATTGGTTGGTACCTAGGGTACTCACATCGATAACAGAGGAAGCAGATAGGCTGGGGTCCTGGATAGCAGGGCCACAGCCTGGCTAAAGTCATAAAAACAGTCAAAACATCAGCAAAAAGTCCGGGGCAACTATGCAGTCGATGCCACTCTCCTACATAACCCCCCCCCCCAAACGCAGGGACATTAAACTAACCTTGACCAGTTGAGTCTTCATGTTCTAAGTGGAAATATCTGGAGAGGCCATCTGCATTGGCATGGTTGCTCCCAGGTCTATGTTCCACTGTATAGTCCATCCCCTGTAGGGAAATGGACCACCTGAGTAGTTTGGGGTTTTCACCCTTCATCTGTTTTAGCCATAGGAGGGGCTTATGGTCTGTCTGAACAATGAAGTGAGTGCCAAACAAGTATGGCCTCAGCTTCTTCAGGGCCCAGACCACAGCAAAGGCCTCCCTCTCTATGGCTGACCAACGTTTCTCTCTGGGGGTCAACCTTCTGCTAATAAAAGCTACTGGTTGATCCTGGCCCTCCTCATTCAGTTGTGATAACACAGCACCTACCCCCACCTCTGAAGCATCAGTTTGAACTATGAATTCTTTGGAGTAGTTGGGGCTTTGGAGCACTGGAGCAGAGCACATTGCCTGTTTAAGGTCATCAAAAGCTTTCTGACAGCTGACAGTCCACTGAACCTTTTTGGGCATCCTCTTGGAGGTGAGATCATTCAAGGGGGTCACTATGGATCCATATCCCTTTACAAATCTCCTATAATAACCAGTCAGGCCCAAGAAAGCTCGAACCTGAGTCTGGGTGGTTGGAGCAACCCAGTCCATGATGGTCTGGATTTTGCTCTGTAATGGTTGAACCTGGCCTCCACCTACAAGGTGTCCCAGGTATACAACCTGACTCTGCCCTATCTGGCATTTAGTAGCCTTGATAGTGAGCCCAGCCTTCTGCAGGGCTTCTAAAACTTTCCTAAGGTGGATCAGGTGATCTTCCCAGGTGGAGCTAAAGACAGCAATATCATCTAGATATGCTGCACTAAAGTCTTCCAGGCCTGAGAGGACTTGGTTCACCAACCTTTGAAAAGTGGCAGGAGCATTTTTCAAACCAAAGGGCATCACAATAAATTGATAATGCCCACTAGGGGTAGAAAATGCTGTTTTGGCTTTTTCAGACTCAGCTAACCTTATCTGCCAGTAGCCAGCTTTCAGATCAAATGTGCTCAGATATTTGGCTGAGGCCAACCTATCTATGAGCTCATCTGCTCTGGGAATTGGATGAGCATCAGTCTTAGTGACTGCATTGAGTCCCCTGTAGTCTACACAGAACCTCATCTCTCTCTTACCACCCTGGGTGTGAGGTTTTGGTACTAGGACTACTGGGCTAGCCCAAGGGCTATCTGAGGGCTCAATCACTCCCAACTCCAACATCTTTTGGACTTCAGTCCTTATGCAGTCCCTGACATGATCAGGTTGCCTGTAGATTTTATTCTTGACAGGCAGACTGTCCCCAGTATCCACTTCGTGAGTGCACCAGGTGGTCTGACTAGGAGTCAGAGAAAACATATGTCTGTAAGCTTGTAGAACCTGTCTATAGTCTGCTTGCTGCTGATCAGTGAGGCTGCCTGCCAAGGCTACTCCATCAACTGACCCATCGTCAGGGTTCTGAGAGAGCAGGTCTGGGAGAGGGTCACTCTCCTCCTCCTGTCCCTCATCTGTTGCCATGAGCAAGCCCATGTCAGCCCTGTCCACATATGCTTTCAACCTATTCACATGAAGTACCCTGTGGGGACTTCTGGGAGTGCCAAGGTCTACCAGGTAGGTAACCTCTCCCTTTTTCTCCAAAATGGTATGAGGTCCACTCCACTTATCTTGGAGAGCTGCTGGGGCCACTGGCTCCAACAGCCATACCTTCTGTCCTGGCTGGTACACCACCAGGACAGCCTTTTGGTCATGCCAGGCTTTCTGTAATTCCTGACTTGCCTCCAGGTTTTTAGTTGCCTTCTTCATATACTCAGCCATCCGGGAACGGAGACCAAGTACATAGTCCACAATATCCTGTTTAGGGGGTTTGAGAGGTTGCTCCCATCCCTCCTTCACTAGACAAAGTGGCCCTCTAACAGGATGACAGGGGTAATGGTGAATGAGTGTCCCTAAACGTGGTTGGGCACACTCAGTGTTGTTTAAATACCCCTCACACACCAAGAATGGCCCATGGTGTCATGCTTCATCATTGGGGTCTTCCCGCCCCGCTGCGGGACGGGGCGTGCTACGACCTACGACTACGTGGGAGCACTTTGGATGAAGTACTATGTGTGATGTAAAGGGAGGGTCTATTGTAGTTGTGAAAATGTGTATGTTAAAAAGCAACTGGCCCAGGGAGACAGAAAAAACTTTAATTCGTCCCGGGAGGGCTGGTGCTATTAAAAACAAAAGTGCGGAGTTTGCCTACGTAATGTGTGGTTACTCCTAGTGAGTCAACATGTTTCGATGCTAGGCATCTTCATCAGGACAGGAAAAAGATCCCTCCCAATTTAGAAGCATGTGCTTAGTAAATATACAAACGTGAAAAAATGCAGTAAATAGTGCACATCTATACAATACCTAATCGTATGTATGTAAATTTATATGTATATGAGGATAATGCCTCATGAACCTAGAACGGGAAGGATCGTAATGGAGCCTTAGTTGTGCCCTGGATCTCGTCAGCCAGGGCACAACTAAGGCTCCATCACGATCCTTCCCGTTCTAGGTTCATGAGGCATTATCCTCATATACATATAAATTTACATACATACGATTAGGTATTGTATAGATGTGCACTATTTACTGCATTTTTTCACGTTTGTATATTTACTAAGCACATGCTTCTAAATTGGGAGGGATCTTTTTCCTGTCCTGATGAAGATGCCTAGCATCGAAACATGTTGACTCACTAGGAGTAACCACACATTACGTAGGCAAACTCCGCACTTTTGTTTTTAATAGCACCAGCCCTCCCGGGACGAATTAAAGTTTTTTCTGTCTCCCTGGGCCAGTTGCTTTTTAACATACACATTTTCACAACTACAATAGACCCTCCCTTTACATCACACATAGTACTTCATCCAAAGTGCTCCCACGTAGTCGTAGGTCGTAGCACGCCCCGTCCCGCAGCGGGGCGGGAAGACCCCAATGATGAAGCATGACACCATGGGCCATTCTTGGTGTGTGAGGGGTATTTAAACAACACTTAGTGTGCCCAACCACGTTTAGGGACACTCATTCACCATTACCCCTGTTGTCTGGTCTCTTCAGTACCTCCTTTTATAAGGTGGATCCTTTTGTTTATAAACTGATACTTAAGTGGAGGATGTATCCACCTTAGCGTTCACCTCTACACTCCCTAATTTTGTTATACTTGGCCTCTAACAGGATGGCCAAACAAAAGTTCAAAGGGGCTATAGCCAACCCCCTTTTGTGGCACCTCTCTGTATGCAAAGAGAAGGCAGGGCAGAAGAACATCCCATTTTCGCCTAAGCTTTTCTGGGAGTCCTTTGATCATACCCTTTAAGGTCTTGTTGAACCTTTCAACAAGGCCATTGCATTGTGGGTGGTAAGGGGTGGTGAACTTATAGTTAACCCCACACTCCTTCCACATTGCCTTCAGGTAACTACTCATAAAGTTTGTACCTCTGTCAGACAATACCTCCTTAGGAAACCCCACCCTGGAGAAGACTCCAAGGAGGGCCCTTGCCACCACAGGAGCTGTGATGGTCCTAAGGGGAATAGCTTCTGGGTATCTAGTGGCATGATCCACTACCACTAGAATGAACCTGTGCCCAGATGCTGTTGGTGGGTCCAGGGGACCAACAATGTCAATCCCCACCCGCTCAAAGGGCACCCCACCACAGGCAATGGTATCAGGGGGGCCTTTGTGGATTTACCTGCCTTGCCACTTGCCTGGCAGGTAATGCAAGAGCTGCAAAAGCTCTTACAGTCTTCACTCATGTGGGGCCAATGAAAGTGAGGGACAATTCTGTCCCAAGTCTTATTTTGGCCCAGGTGTCCTGCTAAGGGAATATCATGGGCCAGTGTGAGCAGGAAGCCCCTAAACTTTTGAGGTATGACCAACCTCCTGGCTGCACCAGGCTTGGGGTCTCGACCCTCAGAGTAAAGGAGCCCTTCATCCCAATAAATCTTATGGGTCCCACTGGCATTCCCTGCAGCCTCAGCAGCAGCTTGCTGTCTGAGGGGTTCAAGAGTGGGGCAGCTCTGCTGCTCCAGGCTCAAGTCTGCCCTAGAAGGTCCCCCTGCCCCCAAGAACTCAACCTGATCAGGTTCCAGTTCCTCTGGGGCAGTTCCTTCTTCAGGAGATAGATCCTCTTCTGCTAAAAGAGTCTCTACAGACTGATCCTGGGGGAAGGCTCTGCCTTGAATGAATGAATGAATGAATGAAAAAGATATTTGATAAAGCGCACTGTGGCCACGCGGCTTCCTGGCGCTGAGGGCTCCGACCAGCAATCACAGAAATAAACCAGAGAGATTAAGAGGAATACGCCTGAGAAAACAAGAAAGTTTTCAGGGCTTTGCGAAAATGTGAATAGATGGGGATAGCACGTAAAGACATAGGAAGACTGTTCCAGAAACGAGGGGCCAGAACAGAAAAACGAGTGCCTCCTGTTCTGGATTTGCGGAAGCGGGGGACATTGAGAAGGGCCAAGGAAGAAGAACGAAGAGGACGGACAGGACTGTAAGAAGAAATGAGAGAGCAGATGAAGGCCGGAGCAGACCGGGCCAGGAAAACCAAGCAACCCAACTTGAAGAGGGAACGCTGATGAACGGGGAGCCAGTGGAGAGACTTAAGTGCAGGGGAAATGTGATGAGTGCGAGGAAAATGAAGAATAAGGCGAGCAGCCTGGTTCTGAATTGCTTGTAAACGGCGAGTTTCAAAGGCTGGTATACCCACATACAGGCTGTTGCCGTAATCAAGACGGGAAGTAATCTGAGCCGAGATAATAGTTTTAAGAGCTTCAAAAGAAAAAAAACGAGAAATTTTCCGGATAAGCCGAAGAGAAAGAAAGCAGGAGGAGACAACAGAACTAACTTGAGCGTGCATTGAAAGATCCTGACTAACCTTGATGCCTAAGGTCCTAACAGAAAGAACTGGTGTAGGAGAGGGACCTAAGGCAGGGGGCCAAAAGGCAGAGGACCAAGGACTGGATGAGCCACCCGTCAAGACCAACTCGGTCTTGTCCGGGTTTAACTTAAGATGATTTGTGCTCATCCATTCATAAATGAAAACCATGGTAGAGCGGAACTTAGAAAGAGACATAGAAGAAGAGGAAAGATCAAAGACGAGCTGGAGGTCATCTGCATAGTTATACACTGAGACCCCCAGATCAAGAAGAGAAGTGATGAGGGGGTAGATGTAGAGATTAAAGAGAAGAGGAGAAAGAGAGGAGCCCTGGGGAACTCCACAGGAAACTAAGCGAGCCGGAGTAGAGAAACCGGAGAGATGAACCGCTTGAGAGCGATCCGAAAGAAAGGATGCAAGCCAGGAAAATGCGGAGCCCCGAATGCCCGCTGCGCTGACACGGTCGAGAAGAATGGAATGGTCAACCGTGTCAAACGCAGCGGACAAATCGAGAAGAACCAAGGCTTGAGGAAGGGAGGAGTCGGCTTTCGATTTCAACTCGTCGAGCCTTACCCCTGCTACTCCTCCTCTTGGAAGGTCCTTGGTCCATTTTTCCAGGATCCAAGGCCTGTTCAGTTCCTGTCAGCTTTGCTTTTGACCTTGTCAGGGCAAATACTTCTGCTGGTATACCCAACATTGCTGCATGGGTACTTAGCTCCACCTCAGCCCATGCTGAGGTCTCCAAATCATTCCCTAGTAAACATTCAACAGGTAGGTCTGCACTCACCACAACTTTCTTGAGGCCAGTTACCCCTCCCCAGGAGAAGTTCACAACAGCTAGAGCATGGTCTGTACTAACGTTGCTAGCATTGGTCACTTGGTATATCTCTCCAAGTATGATCTGGCTAGGGTCTACAAGGTCCTTAGTCACCATAGTGACACTAGCCCCTTTATCCCTGTAAGCTAGTGACTCCCTTCCATTTATGGTTGGCTGTTGTCTGTATTTGCCCAGACCACTGGGGCTCACAAACAGGGACCAGTCCCCATCACAAACTAGAACAGCCTGAGTAGGAGTTCTGACTAGGCCAGAGTCCTCTCCAGATCCCAGGGTCAACCCTACTATGCCCTTGTTCTGTGCACCAACACCTATAACTGTACTAGGGGGAACAGGAGCCTTAGGGGCAGGTGTGTTGCTTTTGGAGTCTTTGGCCTTATTACAATCTGAAGTCCAATGGGTTTTCTGTTTACAGTTTTTACGCCATGGCTTCCTTGGTTGTTTGGGTTTGTTGTTTTGGGTATTCTCAGATGCTGCTTTTTGGGGGCCTGTTGAAGACTGCTGGTCTTTTCCCTTTTCCCCACCCTTGTCAGAGTTTTTGGCATCTTCCTTTTTAGTTGCACTTCCCAAGGGCTGGACCTTCTGCTTAACCCTGGTTGTGACCCATTTGTCTGCCTTCTTTCCCAATTCTTGGGGAGAGGTCAGATCAGAGTCAACCAGGTGCTGATGTAAGAGCTGATTCTGACAATTATTAAGGATCTGCTCCCTCATTATGAGATTGTATATTCCTGTATAATCATTTACTTTACTGCCAGTTAACCAACCTTCCAGTGCCTTGGTTGCACAATCCACAAAGTCTACCCAATCTTGATTTTGTGCTTTCTGGGTGTCTCTGAACTTAAGTCTGTATTGATCAGTGGTTAAGCCAAACCCATCTATTAAAGCAGCTTTCAAGATATAGTAATCATCTGCATCCTCTTCTCTTACAGAGAGGAGCTTGTCTCTACCTTTATCTGAAAAGGAGAGCCACAGGATTGCTGCCCACTGCTCTACTGGGACCCTCTGTACTCTACAGGCCCTCTCAAGAGCAAATATCCATTTGTGGATGTCATCCCCATTCTGATAGGGGGGCACAATCTTGTGGAGGTTCCTATTGTCAGGGACTTTCTCTCTAACTCTAGGGGTTTCTTTACTGCCACCAGGGGTCTCTAGACCCCACTTCATTGAAGCTTTCTGAAGCTCCAGGGCTTCCCTGTCCAATGCTAACTGTTCTCTTTTAAGCTGAAGCTTAGCCTGCTCAAATTTGATCAGTCTGCATTTCCTCTCATGGGAGGATTCTCTTCTCTGAGAAGAGGCAGAGGACCCTTTGGATCTCCCAGAATGGTTGGATCCCACTGAGGGGGATCTGTTCCTTCTTGGATCCACCACTCTCCCTTTAGGGATGGAGGGAGTGCCCCTTGGGCCATCACCTCCATGATGTGAGTGGTTTGTTTCTTCCAGGTCAGGACTTTCATCCTCTTCCTGGTCCTCATCAGAGTCCCCTACTGGAGGGTCCTCTTCTGATGGATGCCCACCCAACCTGTCTACCCCACCAGACCCTATGGTCTCCATAAAGTCTGCTATGAGCAGGATTTCCCTGAGGCGTTGGGTGTTGGCACCTTTGTTTGTCTTCAGTTTTCTAAGGGTGCACATCTCCCTGAGCTCAGCAAAGGAGAGATGATCATACTTATCGACTGGGACCCTTTGGGGTCCTTCCAGAGCCTTAGTGGCACCTGCACCTGAAGACATGTCTAGTGTAGTGATAGTGGTGTATCTACCTACACTTAGGGCCATATGTAGGTAGCATACAAGTTACCACTTCTTAAATACCGAACTTTACCGATTCGGTATTTAAGAAGTGGTAACTCGTATGTAGGTAATTATTCGGTAAATATTACCGAATCGGAGAAATTCGGTAATTACCGAATCGGTATTTACCGATTCGGTAATGAGGCATACCTTCCCATTGATTGAATCAATGGGAAGGTATGCCTCATTACCGAATCGGTAAATACCGATTCGGTAATGGGGGGGAGCACATTCAAGGGTGGCAGGGTGTCACATTGACACCCTGTTGCACCCCTGATTCCTGCATGTGTGCACCTGTGGCGCACATACATGTCCTAAGGGCATGTATGTCTGCCACATGCACTGTAAGTCCAGCAAAATATTGCTTTTTGCAATGAATTCGGTATTTAGCACCAACATATATTTGGTGCTAAATACCGAATTATTTTCCCTACACATCACTCATTTGAGTGTCACCTACATCTCATTTCAGGATTCGGTATTTACCGAATCGGTAAAATTACCGATTCGGTAATTTTACCGATTCGGTAACTTACCGAATCCTGAAATGTTCCCCCTACATAGCAAAAGCCTAAATACCGGTCGGTAACGGTATATTTACCGAAAATCGGCCGTTACCGACCGGTATTAGGCTACCTACATATGGCCCTAAGTGTGGCCTACTGAACCCTCTCTTGAGTTGTAGTCAAGGTGTGCTAAACCCTCTACACACAACTCTAAGTTCAGTAGAACTTATTGTATTCTAGCTTGAATTTATATGTACCTTTGGTACCAAGTGGCTTTCACTTTAGAAATTCAATTTGTTATCTGGTAAAACAATGGCAAGCTTGAATCCAACCGCTGCACACCAATGTGAGAAGTTGGCCTGGCATATGCTGTTCCTAGTTATAGGGACACCTTGCACCAGTCCAATTCGACTCTTATTGATGATAGGTTTAAGACAACCTTTAAAGAAAGCTATCCTAGTGGTAGCTGTGGAGAGCAGCCTTCAGGCTAAGTCTTGAAGGAGTGTTAAGCTTATTGTTTCACCATAATAAGCTTTTGAATAACCAAATGAAAGAGTAGCCCACACAGGTATATATATAAAATATATGTATTTATTCTAGACAGAATCCCACAGTCACTTTATGTGGCTAGTGGCAAAGTTACACTTCAAACAAGCATTTAAAAACACAATAAATAGCACAGAAATCAATGGGCCCCAGGGGGGGACCAAACCATATACTAAAATAATGGTATAAGAACCACGACAATTCTACAGGCAATGCCTAGGGCATTCAGGATCGCTTGCCCCTTCAGAATCCACCCTCAGTTAAGAGGAAGGGGACCCACGGGAGACGCGTGCAGTGCAAAGAGCTGCTATCGGGATCGCAATGTTAGCCTATGGAGAATGTCGCGGTTGAATATTTAAGGATTAAAGACACTTCTAGCAGTAGTACAAAGTTAAGGCTTGAGACTTAAGGCTTTGGAGAGCCCACCACCACGGGAGTACCGAAGTACCACTGTTACCTGCCCCAGGGAAGCCAGGTGCATAGGTCGATTCTGGTGTCGGGTCGCGGGCTGATTTTCAATGGAAAAGTAGTCCAAACTGCTGCTAGCTGAAAGCGTCGATGAAGTCGTGAAGATCTAAGATGTAGAAAAGGTAGAGAGGAACCTGAAAGCAGAGGGGACAGAGTCTGGGTCACGGCACAGTGACCAGGGGGGCTCACAGCAAGGAGCCCTTCGATGTCGGGTGCTTCAGGTGAGGAAGATGCAGCTTGGCTCTGCAGTCACGGGCTCTGGGAGGCTTCAAGGAAGGCCAGCTTCTGGAGGGCGACTGTCCCACGTCGGATGAGGGTCGCTGCGGTGTTAGTGTCCCGATTGGATCCACTAAGCCTTGGCAACCGCAACCCACGCGAGATGAACAAAGCAGCGGCTGGTGCAGACCCACGAGGTCTGAGGGTGCTCTCCTTAGGAGGGAGCGCAGAGCAGGCCTGGAGCAATCAGGGGAACTCTTGGATGTGAAGATTGTCCTCCGCCAGGGCCCACAAGTCGAGAGACAAGGGACCGCGGAAGGCAGCAAAATGGAGTGCGTAAAAGGGCTCCCACGGGCCACCGGAGTGGAATAGGGAGCTGAGATTTGGCACGGATGCTGCTTGAAGGTTGGCTCAGAAATGGGCCAAAGCACAACTTCCCCACTGGTCGGGGTCGTGTGCTAGGCAAGAGGTGGCCGGTGTCTCGGGGTATGCAGGGATCTCGGCACCCACGTGGTCCACGGTGCTCAGACTTGCTGGGCACGCTCACAGCACTCTGGGATGCTCTGGAGACCCACCTCAAGGTTGATGGAAGGCATCGAAGTTCGTGAGAGCAGCGAAGTTCCAACCGGGTATCTTGCAGTCTTTCAGGTGCCTGCCAAGCAGGGGGATAACTCCTTTATCCCAAGGGAGATTTCTTAAGTCAGCTGGGCAGCAGCTCGTCGAAGGTCAGTTCTGTAAAGTTCTGGATTAATCTGAGGCTCTGGGGCCAGGTTATTCACATATATCCCCAAGATTAGGGGATGGTCCCAACAAGAGCCTACCAATCAGAGTAGAGGCGGGAAAGGGTGGCTACACCCACTCCTCTTTGTGTGTTTCCCGCCTGGGCGAGGGGCAGGATGCCCCTGAACCGGTTCCAGGCGGTGTATGCAGAACTGGGGCTCTGCAGCTGCCTACGTGCAACTCTGAATGGACATTTGGTGCACCCACCCTGTTCCAATCCACATATCCTGTCTGGGGAGGTGCTGGCACCTCCCTGCCACAGGAGCCCTATTGTCCAGATGGCGAGGCTGGGGTTTTCCCCAGCAACAGCCAGCCAGAGTCGTGTAGGTGGCGGACAGTAGCCATTTTGTGGTACATGTGCACTTTTAAATTGGTGTCTAAATTCTACCGCTTTTCCCATATCGCCCTTCTAGTAAGGGGGAATCGTACCCTCATGCCCATGGCTGGACTGGGGGTATGATTCCTTCATGTTTGACACCAAACACGATATGGTTCTGTGTAGCCATTCTCAAGTTATTGCGATGACGCGATTCACTTATAATGCGGTTAAGAGTATATGGTATGGCTACACTACAAACAACCCAGTAACGATTTTACGAAGGTTGCAGAGAGGTCCTACTCACGTAGGGGTCCCCCCTCACACATACCTCAGCACCCAGCCCTGTAGGATTACCAGGGCCTGCCATAGGGGTGACCTATGAGAGTATATGTGTTGTAATGGTGTGGGATATAGGGTACCTACATCCCTGTAAGGGGTGCTAGCACCACCTTACCCAGACTACAGTAGTGGTCTGGTGGTGTCAGTTTGGGTGGCTGTCCCAGGGTGGCACAATAAGTGCTGCAGCCCTGGTAGGCCTACTGGGGGACCCATGCCCTGGGTACCTAGGGTACCATCTACAAGGGACTGGTAGGGTATGCCCAGCATCCAATTGGTTGGTACCTAGGGTACTCACATCGTTTAACAGAGGAAGCAGATAGGCTGGGGTCCTGGATAGCAGGGCCACAGCCTGGCTAAGGTCATAAAAACAGTCAAAACATCAGCAAAAAGTTGGGGGCAACTATGCAGTCGATGCCACTCTCCTACAGCGCTCTTCATACAACCCATCCAGGTGTCGGTGCTCTTCATACACCCCATCCAGGTGTCTGCGCTCTTCATACATGCCTTGCAGGTCTCTGCACACTTCATACACCCCGTCCAGGTCTCTGCGCTCTTCATACACCCCTTGCAGGTCTCTGCGCTCTTCATACACCCGTCTATGTGTCTGCGCTCTTCATACACCCCATCCAGGTCTCTGCGCTCTTCATACACCCCATCCAGGTGTCTGCACTCTTCATACACCCCATCTAGGTCTCTACACTCTTCATACACCCCATCCAGGTCTCTGCGCTCTTCATACACCCTGTCCAGGTGTGTGCGCTCTTCATACACCCCATCCAGGTCTCTGCGCTCTTCATACACCCCATGCAGGTCTCTGCGCGCTTCATGCACTCCATCCAGGTGCATGCTTTCTTCATAAACCCCATCCAGGTCTCTGCACTCTTCATGCATTCCATCCAGGTGTCTCTGCTCTTCATTCACCCTATCCAGGTCTCTACGCTCTTCATGCACCTCATCCAGGTCTCTGCACTCTTCATACACACCATCCAGGTGTTTGCACTCTTCATGACCCCCATCCAGGCCTCTGGCCTCTTCATACACCACATCCAGGTCTCTGCACTCTTCAAAAACCCGGTCAGGTCTCTGCGCTCTTTATACACCCCATCCAGGTCTCTGCGCTCTTCATACACCTCATCCAGGTCTCTGGGCTCTTCATACACCCCATCCAGGCCTCTGCGATCTTCATGGACCCCATCCAGGTCTGTGCGCTCTTCATACACCCCATCCAGGTCTCTGGGCTCTTCATACACCCCATCCAGGTCTCTGCGATCTACATGGACCCCATCCAGGTCTCTGCGCTCTTCATACACCTCATCCAGGTCTCTGGGCGCTTCATACACCCCATCCAGGTCTCTGCGATCTTCATGGACCCCATCCAGGTCTGTGCGCTCTTCATACACCTCATCCAGGTCTCTGCGCACTTCATACACCCCATCCCGGTGTTTGCACTCTTCATGAACCCCATCCAGGCCTCTGGACTCTTCATACACCACATCCAGGTCTCTGCACTCTTCAAAAACCCGGTCAGGTCTCTGCGCTCTTCATACACCCCATCCATGTCTCTGCGCTCTTCATACACCTCATCCAGGTCTCTGGGCTCTTCATACACCCCATCCAGGTCTCTGCGATCTTCATGGATCCCATCCAGGTCTGTGCGCTCTTCATACACCCCATCCAGGTTTCTGCACTCTTCATACACCCCATCCAGGTGTCTGTGCTCTTCATACACCCCATCCAGATGTCTGCGCTCTTCATAAACCCCATCAAGGTGCCTGCGCTCTTCATGTGTGGCAGAGTCGGACATCAACGTATGTGAAGGCAGAGAGCATTTAACTCCTGAAGCCACCCTGCCAGCTGTTAGTACATGCAGAGTTTTATTTGCCTGTGGCATAAGACAGTGTGGAGTTCTGCTCACTTAAATCACTGTAAAACATTTGTCTATGACATTGTACTTATATCTCTGCTTGCAAGTTGTCACATTCTGCCACAGAATCCTTGCGTGTGCTGACATGTTCTACTTTGATGTTAACAGTGGTATGGCATGACCGCTAGTTTGTAGTGGCAGTACCTACTTCCACTTGAGTTAGCACACGGTAAAACTGGAGTATATCATGTTGTTCAACATATCGACTAAACTGTGTAATGTTCTATGGTGATATTCACTCAGGCAAGTGCTAGGAACCCTATCCAGAAGCTTGTCCCGGTAAACACGCTGGGATCCAACTCCAATTCCCTCTGCCACAAATATTTACACCAGTTGCAGTTACTATGGCCAACCCATTTGCATCATGGTCCCCATCCCCATAATACTTCATTTAATATCTAGCCCATGTGAGTTTGATGGAGATGGGCAGCATGGAAGCTGCTGTCAAGGAGAACAACAGTAACAAGTTTATTAAAAGGGTCTCTGGAGCTTTTTCGATGCTTTTTTTTCTGGGAAAGTACCCGGTGCTGATAGTACAAAAATTTTTACAAATGTTACCCTAAATTCCTAACTCAAGATCAGCTGTGGTACAGAATAAATCTTGCTTAGATTCAAATATTGTGGATTGATTGAATGGGGAAGAGAGGTGCAAAAACAGATATTTGGGGCTCCCCTTCATATTCTGTTTTACCAGTTTTTTTTTCCATCAAGTATTACAGCTCGATTACTTTTGCTCAATGCATTATGGTGATGTGCACCCTGAATAAAGACACCACAATACTGATGGCACTCAACATCTACGACAAAATATGACAGGTAAGTCTAGATTTCCTATACCTAACTCCACATACATGTACCTTAGTGATAAATATATCTTCAAGGTAAGTAGACGTTTAGGAAGATTACACTGGCCTCTATAGCTCATAACATTACATTTTGGTCCATGGTTTTATTTATTTTTTACTTTGGCTGCAGATCTACAGTTAATGAGCGGGAGCATTTTAGTCAGCAGCATAGCCTGGGGTGTCCAGCTAGACTTTCTACTTCAGCACATTGTTTCATTTCCTTACCCCGCTTACAACCATAAGTACCCAGCTTACAACTGTGGGGCCGATTCTGATCCGGGTCGGAAGGGCACCGAACGCGATCCGGCCAGAAAAAACTACGAGCCGTACGCGTGGTTTCCGCCCGACTCGTACAGCTGTACGAGCGAGCAAGTACGATGCGAGCTACGTGAAATTCACCGACCGAATCGTTGCCGGATCCGAACCGCTCCGTACGTCTCGGTCGTAAGCTAACCGCGGTGTGCAATGGATGCGATTTTACGAACGAGCCAGTACGATGCACGCGTCGGACAGCCGGTGCGAGCCAGAGTGTCCGGCTCGCAAAACGTCTGGGAAGTTACCTTTGGGGGTCCGCGTCGGCCCCCCTGTCACCCGCAGCCCTACGACTCGGACACAGGGGGAGACCCAAGGGTCTCCCCAACACAGGCATGTACGGTGCAGATGGCACCGACGCGTACCCACTGTAGGGGGCGCTCTTGTGCAAGACGTACCCATTCAGTCAATGGGAGCCCATGTACTCGTCGTACGACCGGCTCCCATTGACTTCTATGGGAGTCCGACAGAACAGAGTCCGGCAGCATATGGCCGCATCGTACTCGCTCGGTCGGACTGCAGGACTCCGCTCGGTCGGAAAACATTCCGGATCCGGCTCTGTCGGAGAGCTTTCCCACCCAGATCGGAATCGGCCCCTGTAAGTACCTAGAGACGGAGGCCAGTTTCAACAGTTGAATAGTAGAGACAACGGTGTTATCTGTAGCAGGAATTGCTAGAAGAGAGACTTCGTTAGGAATACAACTTGAACTGAGATTTATCTCCAGGGCAACCCTAAGGATTTTACGCTATTAAATTCCATAGGAAAGATAACTTCTTTTTTTGACTGGGCTCTCCCTATTAATTCAGTTATGAAAGAGGTGGGGGCCTAGTGAGAATCTAGCAAACTAATATTGAATATCCATGGTCAGCAAAAGTTGTACTGAGTCAATAGACAAGAGGTTTTCTATTCTGTTTATAAGGTCACTGCTGGTCCGAACAAAACCAGAAATGATCAGCATAATTTGCTTGGGTACATCTAGTCCTGACCCACACCCCAAGATTTGTCCCTGAGAGTGCTTCATTTATAAAAGAATGAGTGCCCGCGTCCAAAGCTCTGCTCAGAAGCCAGTAGCCATAGTTAAACGTCAGGCCACCGAATAACAAGGCTGGGTAGTCTTGAATCCATCTCTTGCCTCTTTAATCCACCAGCAGACACTCCCAGCCTCTTAATCTCACTCTTGTAGATTTCTGCTTTCTCCTTTTCTGACCCTTCTTCTGTTTTACTCATCCTCCTTTCCCCTTTGTGTGTTTTCCCCTCTCTTGCTCTCGGTAAAGGTCTGAAGAGGAAAAATAAGTGCTGGTCCCCAAAAATGAATGCCAGTGCGCCCCACTGTGAAGTACAGGCTCAAATTAAACATGGTCCCTACTCTCCTAGGTTCCTTGTAACACATTTATAAATTGCACAGCTGCACCGGGTCGGCATGTGCCCTGTTCTTTAATGTAGGTGACTATGGTGAACATTCGCAATGATATCATCTGTAATTGTGATAGGTCCTGATACCACTGAAACTTGCATGTACCTACTGTGTACAACAATAGATGTAAACTGTCTAGAACATCTGACTTCTGCTTCTCACTAAACTGTAATACGCTTATTTTTTACATTAATTGCTAACATTGTGTCGTGTTCCCGCTGATTTCCTCTCCTCAGGATGACGCTGATGCTCAAAGGGGTCCACCTCCCATCTGCCCCTAGTCCGGAGGATGTGTAACACACTCGGACGGAGGAGGCAGGTGAGCGAGGGAAGGGAGGATAGGGACGGCTGGGAGGGAGATCTGAAACGAGACAAACACACTATGAGCGATGGCCTGCTCTACCAATCCCCCTGGTTCCCATGTGTGGGTAGCTCGCTTACCTGACGTCTCCTCCCGCCTTGTTGTTGGGAATCGCGGAGGGGATCTACACTTCTGTCGGCAGCGACGGAAGATCGGTGGTGGAAAAGGAAGGGCGTTGCGCCTGGCTAGGTACCTCCTCTCGGGGAGTCCGGAATGTACCGCCGAGGGGTGCAACCCCAACGGGGGAATGCTTGGGTGTAGTATACTCAGCGTATGTTCTGAGAGGTCCGTAGGAAGTCCCCCAGTACCGTTGCCTCACGGAACTGTGGCGTTCCCACTGGGTGTTTTCGCCTCTAGGACGAGGTGGTCCCGGTCGGGTATCACGTTGGCGCTGCTACTCAAGGCTCCATCGTACCTCGAGCCGAGGAGTGCGATACCCCGGGAGAGCGGAGGCCCGGAAATCCTTGGGCGGAGCGGGTACGCTGCGACTCGATGCTCCAAGGTGGAGCCAGGAGCAGAGGAGCGAAACCCCGAGAAGTGGAGCCCGGAAATCCGTGGGCGATGGTAGTCTCGTCGCGCTACTACTCTCTACTCGCGGAGGAGCCGGGAGCGGAGGAGCGCGACCACAGGAGGAGCTGCTCGGAAATCTGAGGGCGGAGTTGCACGGGACGTGGTGCACTCTCTACTCGCGGAGGAGCCGGGAGCGGAGGAGCGCGACTGTGAAGCCAGAACAGCGGTGGTTTCTTCACTGGGCTCTGGACGGGTGCGGCTTTAGGGAAAGCCGGGGCTGAGAGACTCAGGTAGTCTGGGGATGTGGTTTCTTGCCGAAGAGTACGCCTACACATACCTACACAAACGGGATACATCCGGGAATATTCGGCGCTCTCTTGAGGGTGTGTCAGGCTTATATGCATATCGGCCATGTGACCAATCACGTGGTGCGGGGACAGCCGGGGGAGCTGGGAATCGTAGTCCGTGTTCGGGATAGGTGGTTCTGTGTTCCTCCCGGGGGTCGAAAGACAAGGCACTCAGCGCCTTACCGAGTGCGAATCTTGACAGTACATCCCCTCTCACCCCTCAGGGGGCGCTGAGCGCGGGTCCAGGTTTATCCGGACACCGGCGATGGAAAGCCGCCACCAGACGGTCAGCGTGTAGCGATGAAGCAGGTTCCCACGAGTTCTCCTCCGGCCCATACCCCTTCCAAGCCAGGAGATACCAGAGTCTGCCACGCACCTTCTTGGAGTCCAGCACCCGTTGCACCACGTACTCGCGTTCATGGTGGATCCATACGGGAGCAGGGAGCCTCCGGACGGGGCCGAGCGAAGGTTTGAGCAAGGAGACGTGGAAAACAGGGTGGATGCGTAAACGAGCTGGAAGCTTCAGCTGCACCGCCACGGGGTTTATGTGTTTTATCACCGGATAGGGGCCTATGAACTTAGGGTTAAAGACGCTGGGACGTCTGAACCTGATGTGCTTGGTGGACAGCCAAACTCTTTCCCCTCTATGGTACACTGGATTGGGCCTTCGCCGTTTGTCTGCTTGGTGTTTGTATCGTGTTTTCACCAACCGAAGGCTCTTGCGTGCCTTCGTGAGGGTGAAACGGATCGTGGACAGTCTGTTTTGTTCCTCCGGTATGCAGAGATCAGTGTGAGGGAGCAGGAATGGGGTGAAACGAGGATGGCACCCTGATGAGAGAAAAAAAGGGGTTTGTTGAGTGGAAGCGTGTATGGAATCGTTATAGGCTACTTCGGCGACCCACAACCAGTCCACCCAAGCGTTGGAGGCCTGGTCCACATAGCACCTGAGATACTGCTTAAGGGTCTGGTTGAGCCTCTCGGTCTGCCCATCGGTCTGCGGATCGAAGCTGGTGGACAAGGAGGACTGTATACCCAGTTCTACACACCAGACCTTCCAAAACTGGGCCGTGAACTGCAACCCCCTGTCCGACACTATGCCAAGAGGAAGGCCATGGAGTCGGACAACGTTAACCAACAGAAGTTTTGCAAGGGCTCCGGCCGTAGGTAGTTGTTTACATGCCAGGAAGTGTCCCATTTTGGTAAGGTCGTCGACCACCACCACTATGGCCGTACAGTTCTGGTCTTTAGGCAGTCCTACGATAAAGTCCACCGAGATCCTTTCCCAGGGAGAGCGGGGGGTTGGCAGTGGACGCAAGAGGCCCTGTTGTTTGCGATGATCGGATTTCATTTTCGAGCAAACGTCACAGTGACTGACCCATAGCAGAACGTCCGGTCTGACCGACGGCCAGCAGAATTGTCTCAATACTTTCTCAAGGGTCTTAGTTCCTCCCATATGCCCGGCACAGGGCAGTTCATGGCACCAATGGAAGACGAGTTTCCGCAGCTTGAGTGTGGGGACCAGCACTTGCGAGCCACGCATGGGGATGCCGTGTCGTAGGCGCCATTCCTTGTGTCTTTTTAGCCACGAGATCCAAGAAAACGAGGCGACCCCTCGCTTCACCTCGAATAGGAAGGACTCCGATTCGGTTCTTCCGATCACTTGTCCTGGGGACAGGATAGCCTGCTTGGGTTCCACCGCCGGGACGCGGTTCATGTCTTGTCGGGACAAGGCATCGGCCTTTTTGTTTTGCGAGCCGGGTAGGTATGTGACAATAAAGTGGTATTCGGCGAAAAAAAGCATCCATCTTCGCTGCCGGGGAGAGAGATGACGAGCCGACCGCAGGAACTGGAGGTGTCAGCCAGTGTCGCCATTCTAGGAACGCCTCCCGGATAGCGAGGAGTTCTTTTTCGGAAACAGAGTAGTTCAGTTCAGCGGGGTTCAGCTTCCGGGACATGTAAGCAACCGGGTGAAGGTGCCCGGTCTCCGGATGACGTTGGGAAAGAACCGCTCCTACGGCCACATCAGATGCGTCCGCCTCCACTATGAAGGGAAGGTCGGGTTTGGCGTGTCGCAGGATGGGAGCAGACGTGAAGGCCTTCTTGAGTTGGTCGAAAGACCTTTGTGCGTCTGATGACCAGCGGAACGGCACATTCTTCCGCGTCAATCTGGTGAGGGGCGAAACCATGTGAGAGAAGTGGTGAATGAACCGGCGGTAAAAGTTCGAAAAGCCAAGGAAGCTCTGTATGTCCTTGACCGTTCGTGGTTGGGGCCATTGCTTCACCGCTTGCACCTTTCTGATGGACATCACCTGTCCGGTGGGGGTCAGGTGGACTCCGAGGAATTCCACGGTGGTGACATGGAACTCACATTTGGTGAGCTTGCAAAACTGGTGGTGGTTCTTCAAGGCTTGCAACACGAGCCCCACATGGACGACATGTTCTTCCTGATTGGTTGAAAAGATCAGGATGTCGTCAATGTAAACCACGACAAACCTGTCCAGGAAGTCTCGTAGCACCTCGTTGAGGAAGAACTGGAAGGCTGCCGGGGCGTTGCAGAGCCCAAAGGGCATCACTAAGTATTCGAAGAGCCCAAACCGTGTCTTGAAGGCGGTCTTCCACTCATCGCCTTCTCTCATTCTCACCAAATGGTACGCCCCTCTGAGGTCCAGCTTGGTGTAGATTTGTGCCTCGCGCACCTGTTCCAACAGAACCGGAATCAGTGGTAAGGGGTATCTATTCTTGATTGTCAGGGCGTTGAGGGCGCGGTAATCAATGCAACAACGTAGCTCGCCATTGGCCTTCGGGATAAAGAAGAGTGGAGACGCTGCAGGTGACCGAGAGGGACGTATGAATCACAGCCCCAAGTAGGTGTCCAGATACTCCCGGAGGTGACTTGTTTCCGGCCTGGTGAGCGCGTAGATTCGGCCACACGGGACTACCGCACCAGGTACTAAATCGATGCGGCAGTCGTACTCCCGGTGAGGGGGCAGTTCCTCGGCCATTTGAACGTTGAACACCTCTTTATAGGACAGGTACCATGTCGGGAGCGTGACGTCCTTCTCTGCGGCCGTGGCTACGTGTTGAGTGGTTGTCTGAACTGAGTCGGGGTTGTGGGCAGCGCAGATGCACCGGAGTCGACAGGAAGCAGAACGGAACGAGATGGTATTGGTGGACCATTCGATCGTCGGTTCGTGTTTTCGTAACCATGGCAATCCAAGAATGAGTTTGCATCGCAGGGCTTGGATGATATTAAACTGCAGCCACTCGCCATGGTCCTTCCCTATGGTTATCCAGAGAAACGGGGTAACATATCGTATGGGCCCAGACTCCAGTTCCTTCCCATCGACCGCAAAAACGACTTCGGGCGGCTCCTTGGGTGTTAACCGTACCCCGAGCCTGTCTGCTTCCAGTTTATCCAGAAAACATCCGGTAGCCCCGGAGTCTATCATGGCTCTTATGGTTTGTGTTTGCTGGTTGATTACAGTTTTCAAGGAGATAAAGAAGTGGTCTGGTTCTTGCTTCTTGTCGGATTCTATAGAAGGGATGGAGTGTGGGCTTGAAGGCTTCCCTCCCTGGTCCTTCAAGCTCTGCAGTTTCCCGTTGTCCCTTCTTCTGTGGCGAGCGCGGCTTGCCCGGGATGTGGTCGGCCCGTCTTGGGTCTAACCGGGCACTCTCGCAGGAAGTGGCCTTTTTTGCCACAGTATAAACAGAGGCCCTGTTTGCGGCGATGGTCGCGTTCGCTCAAGGTCAGCGAGGCCCTCACCGTTCCGATTTCCATAGGATCCGATCTGGGACCAGCGGGGTCGGGAGCTCGGATATTCTCATACGAGGATGACGTCTTGTCTCTCCGTTTCGGGTCTCCTTTTCTTTCTCGGAGACGATGTTCCAATCTGGAGGCCAATTCTACCATGGCGGAGCAAGTCTGGGGTTGTGGGTCAATCTGGGCGATGACGTCTTTCAATCAGTCCGTGAGCCCTTGGCAGAGTGGCAGACTGCTTGGTTTCAGGCCAGACGGTTTCTGCCACCAACCGACGAAAGCTTTTGAGGTACCCTATAAAGTCGTTAGGTTTTTGCCGGAGTGGCAGCAGGTCGCGGTCTGCCGAAAAGGTGTCAGCCCGTCGGTCGAAGGTTCCTTCAAACGCACTGCGGAAGGCATCCCAATCGTACAGCAGGGCTTCATCTCTACGGACTATGGGGACTGCCCATTGCGCCGCGTCTCCTGCTAAATATGAAATCAGGAAGGACACCCTGGCCTGGTTGGTAAGAAAGAGTTTTGGCTTACAATGGAAGTGTAACATTACTTGAGTCATGAAGACTTGGACCTTGTGTATGTCCCCATGAAACCTTTTGGGGGGTGCCAAAGGAACGTGTGCCGGGATTTCCACCACTACCTGAAGGGTCTGCGGGGGAAAAGGGGCCCCTGCATCGAAGGGGTTTCTCTGGAGTCGATCTAGACGTGCGTGTAGAGCGGCTGTTTCTGACCGGGACGCGGCCAACTCCACCTGCATTTGGGCTAGCGCTGCTACCACATCATCTAATGTGGCCATGGCCTAATCAGCATGATCAGGAGGAGGATAAGTCGTGGGCCGAATATTCTGTCGTGTTCCCGCTGATTTCCTCTCCTCAGGATGACGCTGATGCTCAAAGGGGTCCACCTCCCATCTGCCCCTAGTCCGGAGGATGTGTAACACACTCGGACGGAGGAGGCAGGTGAGCGAGGGAAGGGAGGATAGGGACGGCTGGGAGGGAGATCTGAAACGAGACAAACACACTATGAGCGATGGCCTGCTCTACCAATCCCCCTGGTTCCCATGTATGGGTAGCTCGCTTACCTGACGTCTCCTCCCGCCTTGTTGTTGGGAATCGCGGAGGGGATCTACACTTCTGTCGGCAGCGACGGAAGATCGGTGGTGGAAAAGGAAGGGCGTTGCGCCTGGCTAGGTACCTCCTCTCGGGGAGTCCGGAATGTACCGCCGAGGGGTGCAACCCCAACGGGGGAATGCTTGGGTGTAGTATACTCAGCGTATGTTCTGAGAGGTCCGTAGTAAGTCCCCCAGTACCGTTGCCTCACGGAACTGTGGCGTTCCCACTGGGTGTTTTCGCCTCTAGGACGAGGTGGTCCCGGTCGGGTATCACGTTGGCGCTGCTACTCAAGGCTCCATCGTACCTCGAGCCGAGGAGCGTGATACCCCGGGAGAGCGGAGGCCCGGAAATCCTTGGGCGGAGCGGGTACGCTGCGACTCGATGCTCCAAGGTGGAGCCAGGAGCAGAGGAGCGAAACCCCGAGAAGTGGAGCCCGGAAATCTGTGGGCGATGGTAGTCTCGTCGCGCTACTACTCTCTACTCGCGGAGGAGCCGGGAGCGGAGGAGCGCGACCACAGGAGGAGCTGCTCGGAAATCCGAGGGCGGAGTTGCACGGGACGTGGTGCACTCTCTACTCGCGGAGGAGCCGGGAGCGGAGGAGCGCGACTGTGAAGCCGGAACAGCGGTGGTTTCTTCACTGGGCTCTGGACGGGTGCGGCTTGAGGGAAAGCCGGGGCTGAGAGACTCAGGTAGTCTGGGGACGTGGTTTCTTGCCGAAGAGTACGCCTACACGTACCTACACAAACGGGATACATCCGGGAATATTTGGCGCCCTCTTGAGGGTGTGTCAGGCTTATATGCATATCGGCCGTGTGACCAATCACGTGGTGCGGGGACAGCCGGGGGAGCTGGGAATCGTAGTCCGTGTTCGAGATAGGTGGTTCTGTGTTCCTCCCGGGGGTCGAAAGACAAGGCACTCAGCGCCTTACCGAGTGCGAATCTTGACACATTGTAATATAATAGTGTCAAATAATATTTAGTCAGTGCTACAAACCAAATGCTGTGTGCTTGCCAAGATTGTGCTGCTCTTATGGTGACTAACCAGATCATTACAAGACGAGACAGCAACTTTTACCTTTCTATTAACGAGAAAAGACATCTGCCTGTTTTTTTAAGGATTGAAATAGGGGTCGCCCAGTTTTTCCCTTTGACTCAGGCATGCAGCACACCATAATGTGACATGACAGAATGCAACTCCTAAATTATCATGGTAAATTGATGCATTTTTGTATATCTGAATTTTGGTGGGATTATACTGAGGGCCACCATCTTGCCAACAATCATTCACTTGGGATAAGTGGGATAAGATGTGCGGTGTAGTTACCATTGTTTAAAACTGTTTGATACGCACTGTATCCTATGGTTTTACCTCAATAAGTTAAGTAAATGTTGCCTCCTCCGCATACACTGCTTAGCAAGTCGGACCTTTGTACACAAAGGTGCATATTCACAAAGGTAAACTTATATGTGAGTAAATCTGCACATGTAAGTTTACTATTTGTCATGATTCGGGGGCGGCATCGCTACTCCGAGGGCGGCGGACTCCAAATCCCAGAACCCCCCGTCAATTCCCGCCAGGAGAAGACTTACGCAACTCGGGACGCGCATAAAGGGCGCGTCGACCCGGAAGGCGGGGCCAATGATTCCAGTAATCAGTCCCGATTCAACGGCCCCCGAGAGCAGACCTTTGAACCTTTTTGCCGCATTCTTGTTTCCCGCCATTGCGGAACAGCCGAAGACCCGACGAGGAGAGAAGGTGAGCGAACCTCCGCCCCGAGAGAACCCGGCACGCCTGCAGACCTCCGTTGCTTCCCCTTGCATTGTCCGCGCTTCACGCGGCGGTGCATACCGCCTGTTCCAGCCCCATCCCTACGCCCGGTAGGCTTACCGGCTTGACGGGCGCTCCTCCGCCCCTGGAGTTCCGGCGTTGAGTAGCAGCGCCCGTCAGTCTCATCAGCGCTCCTCCGCCCTGGGAGTTTCTGGCGTGAGTAGTAGCGCCTTCATCTCCTTCAGTCTCGTCAGCGCTCCTCCGCCCCGAGAGCTCCTGGCGTTGAGTGGCAGCGCCTCCCTTCCTTTCAGCCACATCAGCGCTCCTCCGCCCTGAGAGTACTGGCGTTGAGTAGCAGCGCCTCCAGTCCCTGCAGTATCCTCAGCGCTCCTCCGCCCCGAGAGAACCAGGCACGCCTGCATCAGTGACCACCAGCTCCTCTGGGGTATCAGAGCTCTCTCTCCGCTGTCGCTTCCCGTGGAGCAACGAAGAAGACGCGGAAGAGGGCGCTCAAACAACATCCCGTCCACACCCCTTTTGCAGGTTGGCTCCTCAGGTGGCGTGGGGTCACACCCGGGTCTTCTCCCCGTGCCTGAACAGGGCTTGAACTAGTGGAGAATACCCAGGCTCTACGCACGCTTTCGGGGACCATAGAGGACACCCCAACCTGGGAAGGAAGGAGTACCAGGTAGGGAGAAGGGGGACGGCGAGTCGAGGTTGGGCTCTAGGGAAAAGGGGAGAGCCGTGGCTAATCCTTCTCCTTCTGTCTTGCAGGTCTCTCTCCCCGCTGTTCCTTCCTTTCCTTCCCTCATCCACCTATCTTCGCGTCCGAGGGTATTACACGTACACCGGACCGGGGACGGATGGGCGGGGGACCCACACATAGCATCGATGTCATCCTGAGGAGAGAACCCAAGGGGACCGTGACACTATTGCACTTTGTAAAGTTACTCAAAAGTTTAGACTTACATGTCTCCACCTCCGAAACATGAGGTGGAGCCACATTTACGTGTATAAGTTTCTAGAGTCAAAAAGGAAAACTAGTAAATCCAGCACCAAACATAAACAGCCAATAATATTGCAACACCCTCCCTTTGAAAATAATGTTAAATTAGAATAATTTAATTCAACTTTTTAAAAAAAACATATGTAAATTACACTGATGAGGTGCCGATTCTGATCCGTTAAAAAATATTTCCGTACGACTCGTATCCGTATTTTTTTCCATACGAATTGTACAAGTCACGTCCGACCCGTGAAGTACAATTCGTATGGGAAAAAGTACATACGGATCGGCCCGCTCCGTATGAATCGTAGCAGGAAAAGTTGTACGTGACGGACACTTTTCCGTACGATTCGTAAAAAGACAGTCCGAGCGTACAAGTACGATCCGGACCGGCTATCCGATGTACGAATCTTACGGAAACCGTCCCGTACACGGGGAATGACTCTACCTGCTACGAAGCGAAGTTTGTACGACTTGTAGCCCGGGAAAAGTTGTTCCCGGGGTATGAGTCGTACAGGCCCCCCCGTATGTACGCACCGTACCCCCACCACCCGTATGTACGCACCGTATCCCCACCCCGTGTGTACGCACCGTACCCCCACCCCCCATATGTACGCACCGTACCCCCAGCGCGTACGTGGGGGTGGGGGTACAGTGCATACATACGATGGGTGGGGGTACAGTGCATACATACGGGGGGTACGGTGCGTACATACGGGGGGTGGGGGTACGGTGCGTACATACGGGGGGGCCTGTACGACTCGTACCCCTGGGGACTCAGCTTTTACGGCTGTTATTGGCTCCCGTAAAAAAAGAGCCATACGGAGTGCCGTAGGGATGGATCGTACTTGCTGGGCCGTAAAACGCTGCTTACATACGTACGGACGTCGCGTACAGGCTGTTCCGGATCAGATTCGTAGGGTTTTTTTACCCGTACGGTCTTTTGTACGATTCGTACGGAAATAGGCTTTCTGTACGAATCGTACTTCCTAGGTTGTACGGACAGTTTACCGGGTACGAGTCGTACGGAGAAAACGCTCTGTACGACGATTCGTAGGGCCTTTTTACCGGATCGGAATCAGCACCATAATGTTAAAAATTATACATATTTTAAAATAAATATTTTTTAGCAATAAAATATTTGTAATAACCTTTTTTAATTTAAATATATATGTAACTTTAAATCTTTAACAAAATTAATTGTATGGCTTTCAATGATTTCTGTACATAACGTTTTGTAATTAGTAAATCCAAACATTTTAATTTGGGTGAATTTTTAAAAATAAATCTTTACAAATTATTTTTATTTAATTTGATATATTTTAATTATTTGAATAACTATGTAAAACAATAGTTGATAGTTTAAAGGCGAGGGAATAGGACTAGGAGTAATGCCATTATCAGTAGGTAATGGACGCCTTACTACTAATACCTTTTCATTCACCAGAATGGAGATCTCCCTAAGGGTAAAGTATAGGGAAATGTATCAACTTTAATAAAACATAGAAATATTATTTATATTTAAAATATTAATGTAAAATCATTGGATATATTTATTTTGGAACAATTAATAAAACGTTACAGCAATAAGAAGTTAATTTAGAATTAAAATTGTATTATTTTGAATATATTAAGTTAAAAGAAAATTATTTTTCTGAAGTTTAAAATAAAAAAACACATTTCCACCTAAAGTTAAACAATCTGGTTTTTGTGTTATGTATTAAAAATATTAGGCCCCCCCACGGCTATGCAGATATTAGACGGCTTTGCGCTGTTCTCGCGCCTCCGGGTCAACAAAGCCAAGACATATCTATTTCCCATGACAGGCCCGTCGCCCAGACCAGAGGCCTTGATGACTGACATACTCTGGGCGCAGGGTACATTCAAATACCTGGGCATACATGTTTTCCACTCCTTGGAGGACCTGAAGGAAGGGAACCTGACCAGGGCACTGCCCTCACTTCGCTCGTGTGCGCACTTTTGACGCACGCTACAATTGCCCTTCATGGTCAGGATTTCGTTATCCATAATGGTCATGCTGCCCCGTCTCTTGTACTTCTTTGTCAACCTCCCGGTCCTGATGCCGAACAGTTGGTTTTGTCTGCTGAACACCCTCCTTCGAGACCTGGTGTGAGGTGACGGGTGCCCGAGGGTGTCACTGAAGACTTTGCAGCATCCCGGGGCAGGGGGGGGCGCTGGGAGTACGAATTTTGAATACTATATGCTGGCAGCCCAATTACAGTGCTTGGCGCTGTGGGTAGAGGGAGTAAATGAGGAAGGCACATGTCTGGCAGACCCGGAATCCCGCCTGAGCCTAGTGATGACCAAACTGCTCATACCAACAACCACCCCATACTGCGCGTTTTTACAACGCACAGCTTTACAGGCCTGGAAAAGGTGCCAGAGTAAAGTGCAGCAACTTCCTAAATACACACCTATGTTACCATCTGTTGGTTAGCCACACGGCGATCCTCAGACTGTATTCACATGCGAACAATTAGCGCGCTGATCAGAAGCGGGGCTAGACAATGTCGGGGATTGCTACCTTGATAAAGAATTGATCCCATTTGAGGAGTTGATGGACAGTTTTTGCAATACGAGGCCTTGACCCATACATTTACGCAGCTGTGGGATAGAGGGAGAGAGGAACCAGAGACGCACCCTGTGCTGAATGCCTTACTCACCCTCGGCACCACGGATCATTTAGGAAAATGGTTTTATGTCACTATTAGCAGCGTCCCTCTGCCCCTTGAGCGTGCTACGGGTGAAGTGGGAACAACTGTGGGTAGGATACTCACCGATACTGAGTGGCGCAAGATCTTGCTGTCCCCCAAAAAGATCTCTCGGAACACGTGCTTAAAATACATCCAATTTAATTATATTCACATGTCTTACATGACGCCACATCGTCTTAATGTGACTTATTGGGGGGAAAGCCAGCAATGCCCCAGATGTGCACAACCAGACGCAGATTTTGGACATATGACCTGGGACTGTCAGTTTATACGCCCATTCTGGGAGGCTGTGTTAGTTCAAATCAAAAGCGCATTAGGTAGGGTATTGCACCCCACGGTGCAGGTGTGCTTGATGGGCCTTTTCCCCAGGCCACCCAAACGCAAGATTGGGAACAGACTGATCGATCGCGCGTTGGGACTCGCTAAGCGTAGAATAGCAATGGAATGGAAGTCAGCGGGGGCCCCAGTTCAAAACTTGGAACAAGGATGTCATCACATGGGCTGGGGCAGGGGGCAGAGTGTTGAGCTGGGAGGAGGCCAAGGGAAAGAGGAAGCAC
This sequence comes from Triturus cristatus, assembly GCF_964204655.1. Classification (NCBI taxonomy): domain Eukaryota; kingdom Metazoa; phylum Chordata; class Amphibia; order Caudata; family Salamandridae; genus Triturus; species Triturus cristatus. The sequence goes on from NC_140582.1 coordinate 1,048,202,533, forward strand.
CCAACAGCCGAGCAATGGAAGGAAGCAATAGCCACCTACAATCCCTAGGGAGTCCAGGGGACTGAAATGGGCTGGAAACGCACCACAGGTTGTTAAACAGTAAGGGAACTGACAATCGAGAGAGTGGATAAGGATAATAGCCGGGGGATTCCTCCCCAAACCATCTTATGGGCCACATGCACTGAGACCCACTTAAGGCTATATTAGCACATATCACTCACACCACCCTTCTGCACAAGTTTTTGGTTTGTGTTAAGTAGATAGAATAGCATTTGTGTTGATAATGAGTGGTATATATATACTTAGGACCACTGCTGTAAAGCTACACACCTAATTGATGTAGCAAAATTGTAAAAGTGGAGCAACTACTAGACAGCGCAGTCATGCAAAAACGAAGTAAACATTTCACTGGATTATTACTCCAGCGCATAATGTATTGCGCTAGATACTGGGATTGTATAAAGTACTCTGCAGGAAACGGTCAGGAAGGACATCTATTAATAATGTTTTGGAAAAAAGAATGTAACTGATATTTGTAGGACTGAAAAATTACCTTTGTAATAATATTATGTGTGATAATATATGCAAAATGCTAATAAAAATAAGTTTAAAAAAAGAATTAAAAATATTAAGTTATGTACAAAATTATTGAAAGTAATATTATTACATTTTAATCAGAATTAATGTTACATTCATTTTTACATTTCAAAAAGGTTAGAAGACTATGTTAAATTTGAATACAATTTTTTACATTTTTGATTTTTTTTTAACTTAAATTAATTTCTATTTTTAACTTCTTTAAATAAATTACTTAAATTTAACTATGTCTCCTTTCATTACACCCGGCATTTACACAGTGGTCTGGAGACCCTGGAGGCCAATTTTTAGGGCTGGATGCCTCTATCACTTTCTATATCTCCCCAAGCTTAATTGCAGAAAGCATGGGGAGGCTTCATTAGAAAGAGGAAGTGAGGGGGAAGGTAGAGACAAAGCGATCAGAGACAGGAAGAAAGGATGGATAAAAAAAGAGAGAGGTTGCGTAAGGAGACAAAAGGAGTTGTGCTGGTCTGAGCATTTTTGCCAGGGCTGCTTTTGGTTCCCCAGTCCGGTCCTGGTCCCTACCACCATTGTTTTCTTTGGCAGGGTGTTGCAGTACCAGTGTTTGGCCATATTGCTGCTGGATGTACTCCAGCTCTGAGCTTCAGTAAAACTGTTTTCGGCCCTTTTTGGCTGTAGTAACTTTTGAAGTGAAGTTTGTGACTACGAATGAGTTTTTTCTTGTATGGGTGGGAGCACGTCTCTCCTTAAACCCTTCTTTAGTCCTCTGTTAACTCCTCCCATTTTGTAGTAAAAAGTTCCTGTTTTCCAGTCACTCCCCTGTGCCCCTTCCAAATTTTCTACTAAAACGTATACTTACGTGTGGGAAGACTCAACAGTCGGGGTAGAGTTCTCTGCAAAGAACGCGCACAATCACTGTTTTTACTTCCTGTTATTTTACATCTTGTTGGACCTGGCCCTCTCTGCAGGGTCAACCCCAAACCTTTTGCCTTTTATCCTTCACTTTTTGTTGAATATGTTTTTGTTAGACTTAGGACTCTGTGCACTTTATCACTGCTAACTAGTACAAAAGTGCACGCGATCCCTTCCCTAAAACATTGTTAAATTGGTTTATACCCAATGGGCATATTTAACTTATTTATCAGTCCCTTTTCAGAGTGGTATACCATATACACAGGACCTGTAAATTACATGCTATCAGTGGGCCTGCAGCACTTATTATGCCACCCACTTAAGTAGCACCTTAAAACATGTCTCATGCCTGCCATTACAGCCTGAATGAAGTTTTAAACTGCTATGTCAACTTGGCATTAAAAACCCCTTGAGACAGCTCAAGAAACTACAGAACATCCAAAACGCTGCAGCCAGACTGGTCATCGACATCCCCCGTCGCAGCCACATGACACAACACCTCTGACAACCTCAGTGGCTTCCTATCAACAAGAGAATCACCTTCAAGCTCCTCACGCATGCCTACAAGGCTCTCCAAGACGCAGGACCAGAATATCTGAACCACCGCCTCGCTTTCCACACACCTGCCAGGCAACTCTGCTCCACCCAAATCGCCCTGGCCTTCGTCCCACAGAGCCATAAGACCAGAACTGGAGGAACAGCCTTAGCCTACCTCGCCGCCAAGACCCGGAACACCCTACCCCTCCACCTCAGGCAATCCATGTCAGTTCAGGAAGGACCTCAAGACCTGGCTGTTCGACTAAACCACCACACCCAGACGGATCAGCAGCCCCCCTCCCCAGCGCCTTGAGCCCCTCACGGGTGAGTAGCCTCGCTTTACAAACCCCTGATGGATTGACTGATTGAGCCTTAAACTTCCATTTTATTTCATATGTCACCCTTAACCCCTTGAGTGCCCGCCCCTTTCCCCGCCCTGTGCCGGGCTTTTCATTAGCGGGCGGGGTTTATGACGAGCTGGTCTCGTCATGGGCACAGCGCAACCGCGGCCCATGACGAGACCAGCTCGTCATGGGCACTCAAGAGGTTAAGATAGGCCTTAGCTAGCCCAAAGAACAAGGTGCTGTGTAATTAAAAGTTTGGACATGAACTATTAAGTTTTACATGTCTTGGTAGAAAAAAACTCCTACATTTGGTTTTCACTACTGTGAGGCCTACCCCTCCCATAATATAACATTGGGGATTCCCTCTTACATTAAATAAGCCATGATTTCCAATTGGTGGCAGGTAGCCATCTCCTGTTTGGCATCTCTGGAATTGTAATGAGAAACCAAATTTAATGGTAAAGTGGGTTTTTTATTTCAATTTTGAAAACAACACATTAAGAAAGTTGGCATTTTAGTGCCCTTAGTCATTTTGTGTCTGCAGCCTGTCTTGGGTCACATGACTCTGTGTAACTGCCAGTTAAACTTAGTGAATTGCTCCCAGACAGTCACACAATAGAGGGATTAGGTGTGTCTTAAAGGGCCCTCTGCTGGCAGGATTAGGAGGCAGAGCTGAGCCCAGTCCCAGTTTCAACTGAATAGGAAGTGCTCTGCCTTCACACAGAGGGCCTAACACCGTCACTGTGTCACTGCAGCCAGCATGGAGACAGAGCAGGGGAGTCAGGAAGTTCTATGCACTTCAAAGCCGTCTAGAAACTACTCTCACCTTCCATAAGGAGGGCACCAGGATATAAAAAGAGGACCTTACACACCAACTCTTGAGTACACTTCTGGGCCTGTGGATACTCTGCCAGGAAGGACTGCTGTGCTGCTGTAAGGACTCCACTATGCAGGACTGCTGACCTGCTACTGCCTTGTTAACAGCTGCCTTTCTGCCCTGCTGCCCTCTTGCGTGGGGAAGGACTGGACTTCCATCTTGAACCTCGGATCACCAGAGTGACTCCAAAGTGCTAGTTTACGGGTCTCCTGATCTGAGCCTCAGGGATACAAAAGGCTCCCTTCACCAAGGACCCACACCTAAACCCAGCCTGGGTGAGTCCTGACCCTCCAAGTGGTACCCCACCAGTCCTGGATCATTGGAAGTAGTGCTGAAGGTGACCAGAAAGCCAAAGTCCAAAATTGGGAAACTCATTGGCAAAAAACTGCTCTGAGAGCCAGGAGGAAACTGGGACACAACTTGCTTGCCTATGTGCAGGAGGTGCATTGTCGATCGAATTGACTTTATTACATCTTTAGGTACATATCAGGAATCAACATGATTCTCGGAGTTGTCGAACAGTGACTCGCACCAAGAAAAGTAAGGTCAGTGGTTTGCACATATTCAAAATACACTCACTATTCATCCATATACTAGGTTGGTTTCTCTCTCCCCTTGTTGGAGAGTAGGAATTTCTCCATTGCTTTGGTTGTTAAATCAAGCTTTAATGATCCATTGTATCCTGAAATGGATTTTCATTTCCGTTTCACAAACAATAACCTTAGATCATACTGAAATTCAAGAATTTATTTTCCAGAATTTATTTCTATTTTCCAGAATTTATATAGCGCGTCGCTACCCAACGGGTAAAAAAAGACGCGTTGGCGCCGACAGTAATGGCGGCGTAGCTCCCGAGCTCCGTCAGGGCCTGCGGCATAACCTGCCAAATCCGTTCATAATCTGACACTTCGAGGGCAGAATAAACAAGATTAATGCTCCGGAAGCCACGGAGCAAGAGAGGGATCGTCTTTCAGCCCCCCGCTGACCGTGATCGCCAAGATATCGAAACGGTGCCGAAATCGAAAGCAGTGCATCGGCCGCGACAGAGGTGGGCGGAGTCGCGCAATCTGGCGGCGAGAACCAAGGGCCAGGACTTGAGGCTACGCGAGGGCCACGGTTGATGGCCTGTTCCTTTGGAATGCGTGACATGAATTAACAGCCTTCTGGGAGCGCCGCCCGAACACAGCGACCAAGGTCTTCTGTACGGTGAGACCCCGGGAGGATTGCAGGAGACCTCTCCCATCTCCCCCATGTGTGCGAAAAGATAGACACGCGGCCCTGTGGCCTATATCCTGTAGAGCACTGGCGGCGCTTAACTGGTGGAGAGGCCTCAGAAGACGCTGTAGTGGCAACTGGGCGCTGAGGCAGACGGAGAAATACTGATAGACACTGGGGTGATGAAGTTGGAATACCGCCGCTGATGTGAGCGTAGTGGGGGAAGGGGACGGGAGACCCCCAGACGTCGGCTACTAAGCAGGAGAGGACGCGCTCCAGGTCGGTCCCCTCTCTCCCCCCCAGCGCTACATAAACCCACTAGTGCGGATATGTCTGGCACCACAAGGACGGGCGCTGACTAAGTCTGCAAGGGGAGGCCAAAAACATGACTACACCAAAAATCAGGCCTGCATTCGACCGCCAATGCCTGAATTCTTCGTACTATTGATACCATATTCTACAAGTGCCGCATCCATATTGGAAGCTGGGCTACGAAGCTGCGTAGGGAGAGGAGCAGATTTCAGCGCGGCCCAGCTGGAATTGGGCGGTGCCACGGGAGAGTCTGCTACAGCCTGGACTGAAGTGGGCAACAGACAGAGCGGGACCCTCCGACTGCACGAAACTCCAAAATAACGCTCACCACGATACAGAGGTAACGAGGCTCTCCCTATTGATGCCGCACTGCCCAACTTGAGGCCCACACGGCAATATGACGAAACCTAAAGGCACTACGGCAACCGACCAACTCAACAAGTTGGACAAGTACCAGGTCCCTTGCCAGCTCTCGGCCGCGGATGGGACGAACGAAGATACCGCACCCACGGAGGAACCATCTCTTGGATCAATCATGGCGGCGATACAATCAGTCGGCACCAACCTAGAGACGAAAATCGATAAAGTTACAATCGAGATGAACTTTATGAGAGCGGACATGCGGAAAACTTCCGACAGGGTCACGGTTACGGAGGGGAATGTCGAAGAGCTCCAGACCGCGACACGTAAATTGGAGGAAAAGGTCCAACAATTAGTCCACCAACATAGAGAAATGGCATTGCGCTTGGATGATCAAGAGGGACGAGCTCACCGTAACAACATACGGGTGGTAGGGGTACCTGAAGGGGCGGAGGGGCCCAGTGTGGACCTCTTCATTGAAGATCTTATCCTGCATCATTTAAAGCACAAGAGATTCTCTCAACTATTCTCTATAGGAAGGGCACACAGAGCCCCGATCCTGAAGCCGAAGCTGGGGGCGCCACCACGCACCATTATAGTGCGCATTTTGAACTTTCGTGACCGGGATGCGATCCTGCAAGTAGCGAGAGTCACTGGAGACCTCCACTATGACAACGTGACGATCCATTTTTTTCCAGACTTCACCTTGAAGGTGCAATGAGAAAGACGCTCCTTTGAAGGCATCAAACGGGCTCTTTGAGACAAGGGGTTTAAGTATATGATGTTCTTCCCAGCCAAGCTGAAAGTCATCGACGGAGACAAATCATGGTTCTTCACGACGCCTGAGGCAGCGCAACAATGGCTGGAGGGGGGTCCACTCGGGTCCCAACGCCGTAAGGAAGAGATGAATCGCGGGAACGATGAACATCACCCCAAGGACTCTTCGCAGAGGCGGGCAGCGCTCGCCATCGAGGTCCAGAAGCTCCCGCTCCGCCAGTCCCGGCAGCGACACTACACGCGCTGGAAGATGAAAGACTGCATGACTGTGATGGTAGGTAATTGTCTCTCTTAATGTTTGTATGTGGGATGGGTGGAGATGGAGGTGGGAGATTCCCACTCGTAGGATTATATCAGATCCCCCTATGCCAGACTAAAGCTGCACTGGCAGCATGTTACTGAACACGAGAACTTTAAAAACTATCATTGTCTCTCAATGTACCTTGGTGTTGCTGCAGGCCCGGGAGGAATAAGCCACTGGGCGCCAATGCCACACAACCTTACGTTTAATGGGTTTGATCCTGGAATTATAAGCACTCTGCTATTGGGGTGGTGGGTAGTTTTTAAACCTACTGGACAGGGATGCAGGGAGGGGTGGTGAGTTTTTCAGACTTAGGGGGGTGGGAGGGTATGGACTTTAACTGATTTTATAGTGATCGATGGTGCATGTACCCCCAATATAGACGTGATTTGTAGTATTCTGTATATGAAGATATTCAGATTGAGCAGGGGTGGCAGAATGCAGATTCCAGCTGCAAGAGAAGTCTAATTGCAACTTGGGAATGTTTTATTTCTTGATGTTCTCTTAGTTATTGATCTGCAAATAAGTACAGTCACTATGGTAAGGGGTTCACAATGACCTTTGACATCCGACAGGTCACAAGGATTTGTATCCCCAATGTCTTCATCTGATCCAATGACACAACACACCAAAGTACCAGCACTGTCACTCCTCTCCTGGAATGTCAATGGCTTAGGAGATAAGATAAAGCGGGGATTGGTGCTCCAATATCTCAAACGCATCTCCCCGGCGGTTATACTGCTCGAGGAGACACACCTGATGGGCTCCACGTGTAAGGCCCTTGACCAGTGGGGGTTTCAACTAGTGGTCCATTCCAAAATTTACTACAGGGTCCCGGATTTTGGTGCGAAAACGATTCCCCCTCATTATCCACCGCATTTTTAAGGACGACCAAGGCCGCTTTGCGGCTATAACGCTTCAATGGGAGGGTCGAATGTTTAACGTCATATCTGTTTATGTCCCGCCTGCTCTGCACTCCCCCGCCCTTCAAGACTTGGGTAAATTCCTCCTAACATACCAGACGGAGACCTACTAATAGGAGGAGACTTTAATATGACTGTGAAAGACGTACTTGATCACACACCAAGCCGTCAGCAACATCGTACCAGTTCCCCCGTGGCTGACTTTTTAGAGGCACATGGCCTATTGGACGTCTGGAGGCTCCAAAACCCGACAGAGAGACAATACACACTCCACTCGGGAGCGCATAATAGCCTCTCCCACATAGATTACATACTCATGACCATGGACGATCTGGGGAGGATGGGGCGACCACACACTTACCCAGAGGGATCTCTGATCACTCCCCGGTAAGGACAGAAATCCGAGGACACTGCGCTCTTCGGGGGCGCATATACTCCATTTAACCAGGGTTTCTCCTGAATTCTAAGATGAAGAAAACTTTAACTACAGCAACCACGCAATACTTCCTAGAAAATGAAGCGTCAGTTTCCTCCTCTCTAACGCTGTGGGAAGCTTACAAACCAGTAATAAGCGGTCAGGCTATCTCCCTTATAGAAGGGCACAAACGAGAAAAAAGGAAAGAAATAGAGACCTTAGAGCAGGAAGTACAGCACCTTGAATTCCAACATGTAGCTGCACCCACTGACGAGACTACACATGCATTACGCGTAAAAACACAAGAATACAAAGAGCACCACTGGGCTGCCGCTCAGTCCCGTCTGCAGGCGGTCCAACATCGGATCTATGAGTCCGGAGATAAAGCAGGCAAACTTCTGGCCTGGCTTGACAAGAAAGAACGGGCGCGTAGATGGATAGCGCAGATTAGAACCGACGATGGTGCACTCACGTCGGACCCACAGCACATTGTGGATACACTGGCACGACACTACAAGCAAGTATACACATCCACAAATACTACCACTGTACAGGAAGTGCTTGCATTCCTTACGATATCCGTATGCCACGGCTCACGCCGCAAGAAGCCGAAAGTCTAGAAGCCAACATTACAGTAGACGAACTCAAAATGGCCATTTACAAACTACAATAGGGCAAAGCCACAGGTCCTAACGGAATACCTATAGAATTGTATAAACATACAGCGGAGAAGATAGCCCCATATTTGTTAAAAATGTTCGAAACTAGTCGCGACATAGGGACACTCCCCAGAGATCAGCAGCTGGCAACTATTGTGGCCATCCATAAGCCTGGCAAACCGGCAGAGGAATGCACGTCATATCGCCCAATTTCCTTAATTAATGCCAAAGGGAAAATCTTAGCAAAAACGCTGGCGCTTAGACTTACCCCCCCATCTCCACACATTGATCCACCTGGATCAATCCGGCTTTATGCCAGGCAGAAACACAGCCCTGAATCTTAGACGCCTTCATGGCGTATTATGTTGAAAACATACTATTCAGGAAGACACGGCGGTCCTCTCTTTGGATGCACGGATGGCCTTTGATTCGGTTGAATGGACCTTTTTATTCGCAGTCCTTCAACACTTAGGGTTTGGACCGAAGTTCTGTTCTTGGGTACGTTTACTCTATACCGATCCAGTTGCATACGTAGTCGCTAATGGTCACATATCGAGGGAATTCACCCTAGGCAAAGGAACAAGACAGGGCTGCCCATTGTCGCCCTTATTGTTTGCATTAGTTCTCAAACCACTGGTGGTGTGGGTAAGATGAGACCCCATGGTTCGCGGTCTAAAATGGAGAGAGGAATGGGAAGATCGCATTTCTCTGTACGCGGATGATGTATATCGCTTCGCCTACGAGATCACTGCATGCGCTACTTAATATCTGGGCTGTGTATGGCTCCGTCTCCGGTTATGCTATCAATTGGGATAAGTCAGTGCTATACGTATTACATGGCCGACCCCCACGTCTCCCGAGAGGCTGTAAGGTCCAAATAGTTACGGACAGTTTTAAGTATCTTGGTATATATATAACCTCGGAGGGTGACACATTCCTAACACTTAATTTACAAGCCCCTCTGCAATGACTGAAATGTGATATTCGGCATTGGAAGGCAGTACCACTCACCCTGCTAGGTAGAGCGGATCTTTTTAAAATGATGGCCCTGCCCAGATTTCTATATGTCCTGCGTAATACCCCATAGCCAGTCCCTGACTCATATTTTAAAGCGGTTAACTCGGAGGTGGCGGCTCTCTTATGGGACAGCAAACCGGCAAGAGTGGCAGCAACTAAACTGGTGAGGAGTTGGTATGATGGCGGAATAGCCCCTCCTGATATCAAAGCATATTATTGGGCTTCGCAACTTACGGTTATTAATCAGTGGCTTCATGTGCCGGACATAGACCCAGCCTACCACCTCGACAGAATGGCTCTAGGGAAAGGCAGTATTAATAGAGCACTATACAACACTCAGAAAGCACGTAACCCTATAAGCCCAGCATCGCACACCATCCGCATCTGGCACACAGTGAACAGACACCTGGGTTGGACTGCCGAACTTACGAAACACACACCCTTGTGGAACGCACACAAACTTGGAACACTGGGGAATAGTAAAGTGTCATTTTGATCACAGAGGTTGAGAACCTGAGACAATGTGAGCTCCTATTCAGAGAAATGGGGGTGAAAAACTACCTTTCGCTGAACGGCAAAGTGATTATTATCTGCCCAGATATGAGCCAGACTATACAGTATAGGAACCAGAAGCTGCAAAGAAAGGTTCAATTTCTTTGAGTATGGGTGCTTCACTATGGTTCCCAGCCAAATTGAGTGTTTACATAAGGGTAAAACATTCCTCTTCTCACAACTAACCAAAGCCTGGAAGGTTTTGTAGGAAAGAATAAGAGCAACATTACAACTGCAGAGGGAAAAGTTGTTTGTAGCCTAACCCTACATATAAGTGGTGGTATCTATAAAACCTATTTGAAGTCTAACCATATTCCAAGCCGAGAGGGGCTGATGATAGACAAGAAGTGCAAGACTAAAGAACAGTTTTTTTTATTTGTGGAGGATCACTTATGGATCCTTAGTTGCTCATCAATTTTCCATCTTTGTGATCATGGGGTGAGGGTCATGGCTATTTAAAAACTGATTAACAAGAGCACTACTGTTTGTTGCTCTCATGAGCTATATTTTTTTGTTTAATTAGCTGATGTGAATAAGGTTCACAGTTCCTGTTAATTACTACGTACTGTAGTTCAAACATACTGTGATGCTTAAGTTATTTTGTTACAGTAAAATGAATTTAAAATTGTAAAGGTTTACCATTTTAATCGAGTTTGAAGGTGAATCTCATGTATATCTGTTTGATGTACTTTTTCCCTGGTCTATATAAATTTGTTCTTTATCTATGCTAAGATTGTATAGAAGAGTGTGCTCTTCTAGCTTTTTTTGCTCTTCTTTCCGAGTACATTCTTAGAGTTATAGACAAATTATAAGCATATTACTCTTGTAATTAATCTGGTCATGATCCAGTTTACATCTTTTTCACTGCTCGATGTCTTTTAAATATGGCTTCTTCTTTGCATTAATATCTTCCAGAGTTTTGGTCCATTCAACTTTCTTGCTTTTCGGTTGAGGTTGGATTTTTCAAGGAGTGAAATTCATTATCACCTATACTAAGGGATTGTCAGTTCTTCAGTTGTCAAGATGACTAAATCTAGAATTTCTAGTATTTAACACCATGCCTCATGCAACAGTTCCCTAAGCGTAATGTTAGCCTGAATGCTATTCCTGAATCTTTTGGGACTCTCTACATTTTGAAATATTCAGTGAATGTGATTGGATGCAATTTGTGAATGAATTTACGCTGTGCATGGTATTGTCTTTGTTTAATGTTTGTTCTAGGAGGCCATGAAAATCTAATATAAGGAGATCAATATTGTTTATTACACATCACGTCCATAAAAACATAACTATTAGGATCAATACCTTCTATCAGTTTCTATGCCTGAGTGGCCTCCCTAACTCATTCCCTGCACTTTCAGGCTGGGCTTGAGAGTAGGTCATTATTTGGCATCACCGGTCACTGTGTATGGACATCTCAGTCATCACACGTTCGTGTGCTTGAATAGCTCATTGTTCATTTGTTTCTAGTTTGTGGATGGTTTGGCTGTGCTCTCACTGACTGCCCTGGACTACGTTGATTACCATCTGCAGCACTGCTTTGCTGGCCACTTTGCCATTATTAAGGGAGCCTGCTACCTTCTTGTATGAAGGCAGAGCTTAATAAACCTGCTGCTCCAAGACTCTTTCAAGTAACTGATGTTAATAAACAGAGACTTATGTTTTACAGAGGCCCGTCAGAGGTCACCTGAACATGTACCTGCAGATAGGAGCAACAGAGTACCCTCTAAGGCCCCAACAATGGGCCTTAAAGCCCCCACATCATATCACTCTCCTTTCTGGCCCTTCAATGAACCTTCACACTCCTTCAGATTGGCAAACCAATTCTTGCTTGCTAGAACGGTCACATTAGGAAACCATGCTGGTTCTTCAGCAGCAGCCAAAAGGCGATCTCTCTCCCTTTGAGTTTGAGAAATATATCTACTGTGCTTTAGACGCCAGCTGGAAACCTGGCTTGTTTATTAATTAGGTATTATATGGACTTTTCTCCATTTACTGTTAAGATTTAATATTGTGTCTTCCTAAAGTGCCAAAAAGCATCTGTGTCGAAACGCTCTACAAATTATAACATAATATTATACAGAAACCCGCTCAACATGTTAGTGATACATTATCTCACCAAAGAAATAAAAGCTAGAATTAAATATTACTCACTTCAGCAACGGATCAATCCAATTCTCTGTTACGTAATCAGCATCATAGATCATACTCCACTCGTCTTTTACCCATGTATTCAGATTCAGAGGATCAAAAAAGAACCTGAGGAACTGTAAAAAGTGCATTATGTAAAAACATGTATAGGTTACATCCCTTTTCACAAACTATTTTACATGGTATTAAATCACAAAAGATTATGTTGGATGTTCAGAGTAGCTCATTATTCAGCACCGTATTGTCAGTGTGATGGAATGGAACTGGGAATAGCTGCAGAATGCAACATCTACAAATTTAGCCACATCTAACCACAATAACCCACCAAACACAGATTCATAAAATGAGAGCAGGAATATCCCCAGAAATGACCCCCATCAAGGCAGTACTTTATTCAGCCACCAGTCGGCTGCCATCATATAGAAAATTCAACCATATCTTGCCCATTCTCAAGGATCCATACGGGGAGGAGCCTAGCGCGCATCCAAGATGGTCGCGTGAGCACAGGGCTCCCCGGACCCTCGCTGCTCCTCGGAATTTATCCTGACAATATCCTGATTTGGTTTATGGAATCTGGGAGAGGACGACCAGCTGAGCACGTATCTCTTTTCAGGAATTTAATCGGACCCGGGAATCCTGAAATATCGTTGTTTGAACTTTTGGGACCCACCCGGCGGAGGTGCCCGGGGCAAGGTGGGCCGTGGGGCCGTGTCGCAGTTGAACAACAACGGCTGTGGCGCGGTGCCAGGGGCCGCTTGGCCACTTTCGGTTTCACTTTCAGACCTCAGGGGGCTGGCCGGTGGAGCGATTGAGGTGGCGGGGTGTTTCCCTAAACTCTGCACAAAGCTTTGTCTCCACCTGCCACTAGAGTGCCTATCGCCCTGGGTCCCCCCGCACCGCCATATTGTGGCCTTGGGTGAGGCGTTGGTTTCCAGGGCCGGTATCCCAACTACTCTTGATCGGCGGTCCCCCTCGGAGTCCGTGGCCGCATGGGGGGCAAGGGGGGCCCCGAGGGGCGTAAGACTAAATCCTCCCTCCGTGGAGGATCGGTCCAGACCAACAACATGGACCGCTACACTCAGGGCAGAGGCTCTCCTGGAACGGCCGGTCCCCCCTCAGACGTCGCCGGTGGTGGCACATCCGTCTCTTCGGAACTTTCCCTACAGGACATCATGGGCGCCATTGATGGCATCAGGGAGACCATCGCCACGCAATATGAGGCCCTGGCCCGCAAGATCGATACGGTGGCGATTGATGTCACCTTAATACGGGCGGACCTCTCCAAAACAAACGAGAGGGTTCAAACTCTCGATGCACGGACCTCCACCCTGGGTGCGGATGTGTCGGGCCTGCAGGCCGCGCTTGGCGACATCAAGGTGGTCAACGAGCAGATGGCCCGGCGGCTGGAGGACTTCGAGGGACGGGCCCGACGCAACAACATCCGTGTCATCGGCGTACCGGAGTCCACCGACGACCGCCCGGTTGACCTCCTGGTCGAGGAACTCATCCTCCAACAGCTGACCCCTGCGGGCTTGAGTAAATTTTTTGCCGTTGAACGGGCTCATCGAGTTCCGGGCGGGCGGCCACGGCCGGGGGCCCCCCCGAGGCCTATCGTGGCCAAATTGTTTTACTACAGAGACCGGGATGCGATTCTGCAGGCCTCGCGGGTCCATGGCCCGGTTCGACATGAGAACTCATCCATTAACTTTTATCCGGACTTTACTCAACTTGTCCAGAAGCAGCGGATGGGATTCCAGGGGGTGAAACGTCGTCTTCGTGAGCTGGGCCTAAAGTACTCTATGCTCTACCCTGCCAAACTCCGAGTGGAACATGATGATCGGACTGCCTTCTTTGACTCTCCTGTGGCCGTGAGTGACTGGTTGGACACGCTGCCTGACAGAGGTGGCCGTCCCGGGCCCTCTGCGGGTGCCAACGGTGGCGGGTCCCCTTTGGAGTGACTTTTGGTCCTTGATTTTGCCAATTTGCACTGCTCAGCTGGGTTGTACTTCTTTGGTTCAGTGTGTTTTGCTAGTATGTGTATGGGGGGCGGGCGGGGACGGGTCCCTTTCCTCCTCCGGGGTCTTTTTGTAGACTGGGGTTAGTTGGGCGACAGGCACACTGCAATTTTGGGGTTTTTTTTGGCCCGCAGGGGTGCAGGGTGGGGGGAGTTGGGTGTTGGGGGGGGTGGGGGGGAAGGAGGGGTTGTTTTGTAGTGTGGTTTTTGTCTGCAGGGCGAGGTATTGATTTTCTTCCACTTTTGGGACTTGTGCTGCTTGCGGGGGGACCTCCGATCTATTGGAGGGGATGGGGGGGGACGGGTTGAAGCTGATGTCTTGGAACGTCAATGGGTTGGGGGACCGTATCAAACGGGGTGTAGTTCTGCAGTATTTGCGTCGTCTGACTCCTGATGTGGTGTTTCTCCAGGAGACGCATTTGGTTGGTAATGTCTGCCATGCAATGAACAGGGGGGGATACCGCCTCGTGGCTCACTCTGGTTACACAACTGGCTCCAGGGGGGTGGGCATTCTCCTGCGATCCTCACTTCCGTTGGAGATCACGCGGGTGGTCTCAGATGACAGAGGGCGTTATGTTTGTCTGACTGGGAGGTGGGAGGGGCATCCCCTTGCCCTGGTCTCAATTTACGTCCCACCGGGCCTCCAGAACTCCACCTTCGCGGACTTGGGTCGAATGCTGCTTGAACTTCCGGATGGCCTTTTGCTTATGGGCGGGGATTTTAATTCGGTGGTCTCGGGTGACCTGGATCGTCACCCACCCAGGGCCCTCCCCGCTGCCCAGGCTTGGCTAGGTGGTCTGTTGGAGACCTTCGGCCTGGTGGATAGTTGGCGATTAATGCATCCGACCCAATGTCAATACACCTTTCACTCTGGGGCACATGGGAGTCTTTCTAGGTTAGACTATTTCCTTATGCCCGCGACGCAGGCGGGTCGAATTCGAGAGGTCAGGCACCTAGCGAGGGGTATCTCCGATCATTCCCCGCTGTGGCTTCTCTTTGACACCGAGTCGCGGTCTGCAGGGCGGATCGCTCCCATTAACCCGTGGTACCTGCGAGACCCCACGACCCGCGAGAGTCTGGTTAAGGCTATGGACCAATACTTTCTTGAAAACGAGGGGTCTGTGTTGTCTGCACTGTCCCTGTGGGAAGCCTTTAAAACTGTAATCCGCGGACACGCCCTCTCCCAGATAGTGGTGGCTAAGAAGCTCAGGAGTGAGGCGGTGGTGAAGCTGGAGACTGACATCTTGGGGCTGGAGTCGGCCTTGGAGGCGGGTGTCACTCCGGACGGGCTCCATGCCCTTAATCTGAAACAGTTTGAATACAGATCTCTTGTCACCGACGCTGCCAAAACTATGTATAGGGAGCAGCAGGGTCGGTTGTATGATGCCGGGGACAAGGCGGGAAAGCTGATTGCGTGGCTGGATAAGAGGGAGAGAGTGAATCGTGTGGTCCCGGAGTTGCGTGTCTCGGATGGAGTGTGTGTGACGGAGCCTGGTGAGATTGTGGAATGTTTTGCCGACCACCTCCGGACTGTGTACTCCCCGGTGACTGATAGAGATGAGGAAGATTCTCGCCTTCTCCTGAGGGACATTGCTTTGCCTGGCCTTTCTGCCGAGGACCGTGAGCAGCTGGACGCTCCCTTGACGGTAGATGAAATCGCGACTGCGATTCGGTCCCTTCGCTCGGGCAAGGCCATGGGTCCCAACGGTCTACCTATCGAATTATATAAGTTGCGCCCGGATAAACTAGCGCCCTTCCTCCGTCGTATGTTTCTGGAGTCCCTTGAGGCCGGTTCCCTTCCGGTCGACCAGCGACTGGCCACGATAGTCGTGATCCCCAAGGACGGTAAGCCACGGGACCGCTGTGCCTCCTACAGGCCTATCTCACTGCTAAATGCAGAGCCTAAAATCCTGGCTAAAGTCCTTGCCAATCGTTTGTTGAGCGTCATCTGCGATCTGATTCATCCTGATCAATGCGGATTCATCCCACATCGCAACACCGCCCTCAACTTGAGGCGTCTTCATGGCGCCCTCGCCAGGGCGGAGTACCTCTCTGAACCGGCCGTGCTGGTTTCTTTAGATGCCACGATGGCCTTTGACACCATCGAGTGGCCATTCCTCTGGGCTGTTTTGACCAAATTTGGCTTTGGGGAGGGATTTCTTGGCTGGGTGAAGCTTCTCTACACGGGACCCATGGCTCAGGTGGTGGTTAATGGGCGGGTCTCTCGGCCCTTCGCTCTTGGTAGGGGTACGAGGCAGGGGTGCCCGTTGTCCCCTCTGCTCTTTGCTCTCGCCCTGGAGCCACTCGCCGCTTGGCTCCGCTGGGAGCCCTCGATCAGGGGGATCCGGTGGGCCCCGGGCTTTGAGGATCGGGTCTCGTTATATGCTGACGATATCCTCCTGTATCTTACCTCGCCGCGGCAGTCGCTTAACGTTCTCTTCGATGTTCTGACTTCCTACGGGAGAAATTCGGGTCTCACGATTAACTGGTCTAAATCCTGTGTCTATCCTATCTCCGGTGGCCCCCCTCTCCTGCCGCTTCGGCTTCCGATCCAAATATCTCTGTCCGGCTTTAAATACCTGGGGATACACATCTCGTTGGACCCGGTAGCTCGCTATGAGCACAATCTCCTGCTTCCTCTTCGACGTTTGAGGGAAGACACGGCTCGGTGGTGTAGGCTGCCCCTGTCCCCACTGGGTCGGGCCGCATTGTTTAAAATGATGTCCCTTCCCAGGTTCCTCTATGCACTTCAGAACTCCTTCGACATCATTCCAGTAGCCTACTTTCGGGAAGTAGAGAGTCTGCAGAGGAGACTGGTGTGGGACGGGCGGGCGCGTATTGCCCTGGCCAAACTTACTCTCCCCTGGTATGACGGGGGCATCGCGCTTCCCGACATTCGCAGGTATTATTGGGCCTCGCAGCTATCAGCCATTAACCACGCCACGTATGCGCCTGGCTTGAATCCGGCGTATGAGATGGATAAATTCCTGCTTCCCGGCGGTAACTATAACAGGGCGCTTTACTCCCGCTCGGCTGGACGGACCCTGACGGGCCCCACTAAGATCGCGGTACGGATTTGGAAGGCGGCCAATGTAGCCATGGGCTGGAGTGAGCGACTAACATGCGCTACTCCTTTATTTGCCTCCGACCGACTGGGAAGCCTCTGGACAACGAAGGGGTTTGACCGTTGGGACACGATTGGCATCAGTAGAGTGGGAGACTTATGGATGAAGGGCGCGGTGAAGACCTTCGCGGCGCTCCAGAGCGAATACGAACTCACGGAAAAGGAGTTTTTCCGATACGCCCAGGTTCGGCACGCCCTGCTCTCTGTCTTTGGGGAGGGGACCAAGATCCCTGCCTCTTCGCCCCTCGAGGACCGCATACTTGATGGTCATGTTCCCGACAGTACTATCTCCTTAATTTATAAAAAACTCATTAACAATCGGGCCGACCTATTGGTGCGCCTTCGGGAGACGTGGACGGGGGACGGGGTGGAATTAGACGACGAGGACTGGCAGTCCGCACTATCGTCCCCCAAGGAAGTTGCCATTCCAGCCCGCCTCCGCCTGGTTCAGCTAAAGATTCTCCACCGGGTGTATGTTACGGGCCCCCGTCTGGTCTCGATGGGATTCTCGGAGGATGGGCTCTGCAGGCGGGGGTGTGGGCTCAGTGCCACCTTTCTCCATATCCTTTGGGAGTGCCGGGAGGTGGCGGAATACTGGCGTCGGGTTCATGGGGTCATGGGGCAAGTCACCGGGGTGGAGCTGCTGCCGGAGGTGCGTCGCTGTGTCTTGAATGTTTGGGAGCCCAATGATTATAACGCGGCGCAGACTCGGTGGGCGGCCCTGGGCTACATGATTGCCAAGAGGGATATAGCGCAGCTTTGGGGCTCCCAGCGGCCGCCCACCGTGTCAGTATGGAAGGAAAACATGGACTGGTGTATGTTTAGGGAGAAGACTGTATATGTGGCCCGCGGTAAACCCGGGGCATGGGGTGGAATTTGGGGGCAATGGAACGTATATCGTGGGGGTATCTGTACGCCCCCCCTAGTGGACACCGATATTGCTTTGTCCCCCTGACCCTTGATGGTTCCTCGTAACTGATTGTATAATCGCATATATGGATGTTCCTTTCCCGTTACCCCCCCCCGATCTTTCAATACTCCCTCCTGATGATAGCTAATTGAAGTCTTGGAGTAAAAGTCCCCCGGATGTAGCCTGACCCACGTTTTCTGCCTGTATGCCTCGCCTTTTGTTTTTTGTTGTTATTTATGTTAAATGTATGTCTCCTGCTTCTCTCGAGCTATCCTGAGCCATTTACGGGGCTGGGCCCCAGGTGTCGCCTACTGCTTTAACTAATGTACGATCATTTCTGAATCTAGCGGCCGGCCCTGGTGGTTGTAGGCCCATGCTTGTATCTGATTTATTGTTTCAATAAAATTTTGAAAAAAAAAATAAAAAAAAAAAAAGGATCCATACTTCCATGCCATTAAATCGATAATTAAATTCAAAATCGGATGCCTTGCTTACAAAACCATTCCTCCAAACAGATTAGGAAGTTCATTGGTCACCATATTGGCTGCCGATCAAGCAGAAGATCCACCACAAGACACCATGTCTTATGAAGTGGTCTGGTTTTAGACTGCCCTTATGTTTCCTTTGAAGCTTAGAGCTCCCTATGTCTCCCTTCTTGAGATGTGAATCTCAGGCCCTATTTAAGATCCCATGATTCAAGAAGACACGCGGCGGTGGATGATATTTCAGAGTCTTTGAACCTCTAACTCTGAAATGTACATCCTCTTCAGCTATGTTGGATATCTGAGTAAATTGCTTTCTGAAATGCACTGAAAAATGTCCTCCTCTGCTAACATGAAAGTATGGAAAATTGGTACAGTTTATGCTGAGTGGTATTTAATTAGCACTAGTGAGATATGTAGCTAGATCAGTAATCAGTGTTGTATGCCAGTTGCCAATTATTGATACCATTAGACATTTTAGAACCACTTCATGGAAATAAACTTCATTTGTCCTGTGATTTCAAAACACTAGCAAAGATGAGGCTCTGGTGACCCCACACAATTGAAATGAATGCCGAGGAGGTCTTAGAAGCTCCACGTGGAGACATTATAAGTCTCAACAACATCAAAACAAAACAGCAGTAGTTTCAGGTGTAACAAATAGTGATGCATAGAACTAAAAGAATGGAAAAGGGCATTTGACACTGCAAGTCCTGTTGGAGGTACTGGCTGATGAAAATGAAGTGTTGAGGCAAGCAGACCCAAACTGGATGCCCCTCCAGCATACACCGAACTGAACCCCACCAGGTTTGGGCCAGTGCTGACTCTTCTGACCAGTCCCCATAGCCATGGCAGGCTGGAAAAAAGCTCTAACATGCTCTGACAAGTAGCATGATGAAGACCATATGGGGTCCAACCCATACCCAAACCAGTCAAATTCCACCTGAAACAATGTGGCTATTCAAAATGTATCAGTGGTCCTGGCAAAAGCAAGGTACCAAGGATCGCACTTCAACATACACAAGATGATATAGTAAAGATTGTTGCTGGGCCCCAAAAAGTGTTTTATACAGTCTCCCCCCTATTTAATGCTTCTTAGCTCCTGATTTTAAGGCTGACAGAAATAGTTCAAGGTCAATGCCATCTCGTATCTTCTGTTCAGCCTTTCCCATATCTATTCTGTTATTTATAGATACGCCGTCTGACCTGTGTCCCTCCTCTGCATATGCTGGTATTTTTTATTAAACCATTTCTGGCCAGTAAAATTTCTTTCATATAAATCAAGCTAGATATGTCAGCTGACATTAAAGAAAGCTCTACTTGACTACAATACTACAGTCTAGGAAATAGTAGACTTTCTTGTCCCTTTACAACTGAAACCTAAGTGGAGAAAGACAAGAAAACCATGATTCAATAAGACCCTCTACAAGGGATGAAGAGAAATGTATGTGGAATCCACTTGGCGCCTCTCCAAATTTTCAAAGTTATACACCAGACAATAAGAGCATATGAATTTGCTCTTGTTTCTGCTAAAGTCATCTTCTTACAGGTCCAAATGACTTGTCCTCTAACCCTGCCAGAATCTCCTTTTAGTTTATCCACTCTAACACCACTCTTCCTCCATTCAATTCTGAGGACCCTTCAATTTCTAAATACAACAAGCTGGATCTCCTCTATTATTTCATGGACAAAATCAACTCCATATTAGACAACTACTTGCCAAGTCCTTAGTAAGAACTCATCCCACCTACTGAAAACTAACAACAAATAGGATTCTATTTACATTATCAGTAAAGGCAAACTTGCCACTATCATTCACCTGAAGTCCACCAAGTACCACCAAGCCATCCTACCCGGAAGCACCAGTGAAAACAAATTTCACCTCCTCCAACAATAATGTTGATTTGCAATCAACGGCTCCAGAACTCTGTCTAATTTCAGGCCAATTTCCAACCTGACATGGTAGGGTAAAGAAAAAGAGTGGTGTATCTCTAACCAATTGATCTGCTATTTTAATAAAGAACATTTACTGGTGGAAAACCAGTCTGGCTTCCAAAACAGATTAAGCTTTGAAACAGCAACTCTTTTAATACTAGATTATGTACTCTACATATTAGATTATAGGGAGTTCTGTCTATTTGTGGTCCAAATGCACACCCTAGAGTTTCGCATGGGTTTCCATTTCCAAGACTTGGATTGGTTTGCCTCGCTATTGACCAATTGCCATCAATTGGTGAAGATCAATTAACATATCTCTGTCAATCCTCAATGATCTTGCTAGTTGTCTCAGGGCCCCATATTGAGCCCTACTCTCTTCAGTCTGTATGAACCTCTAGGCCTGGTGATCCGGGGGAAAGGTGTCCATCCATCAGTATGTAAATGACATAGAACTACATTTAGATGTCATCCATACATAACATTTAAGTCCTTTAGCACACGCCTAATTTTAACCACAGATATAGAAAAAAATCCCACAGCTCTCACTAACCCCCATCAAGTTATATTCAACTACTTGTGCCCTGCCATCCCGAGAACATTTAAACAAGTCTTGCCCATTCTCAAGGAACTACACTGCTTGTCATTAAATGAAGAATATGGGGCCGATTATGATGGCAGTCGAATGAGCGTCCGACCGTCATCGCAGCGGAATTAAGATCGGCCAACAAGTAGTCGGCGGTCCCACCCGCCAAATTATGATGCAATCGCCATGTAGGCAGTTAGAATCATGGCTTTTTCCATTGTGGCTTGAGCTGCGGCCCAAAAAGGGCCGCAGTACAAGCCACAATGGAAAAAGGTTTTTTTTTAAACATCCATGGGCCAGGCATCTTCTGGTGCCTGGCACACGGAGTATGGATGTATGGAGTGGCACCACAGGTACCCCCAAGTCTCATAGCGGGGGCCCACAGGGGACAGGGGCCCCGCTAGGGCACACCAAAGTCCCTTACTGACAGCCTTCCCATGACATTCGGACCGCCATCGAAAGGCTGTCAAAAAAGGACATCGTACTCCCTACGGCGGTGCCTGTTGCTTACTGTTTTGAAAAACGAAAAATAAAGGTAAAACAACCAAAACAAAAGTGTGTTTTGGAGTTATTGCTCCCTGTGTGTCATCCCATTTCATAGATCTGGATCTCATTCCCTATTTAGGATCCCTTGATTCAAGCCATGCTGTAGTGGACATCTTCTTTTCTCATGCTCTTTCAAACAGATTTCAAACAGACATTCCAATAGAGAAATTCACACTTCTATTCAGTGTCTGTGCTGGTTACTGAAAGGATATGAGTAAGTTCTTTAATCAAACTGCATCAAACTTTCTCAGTAAGACTGGTAGGATGTACATTTCAAGAAGTCATGATAATCAGTTGCTTGCCTGATCAGACGTTACAGAGAAAGGAAAGTCTTTGGTCTACAACATCTGCTAAAGACCAGGATGGTGCTATCACAGTGGAATAAGACCTGATACAACTTATTAAATGGCTGACTAAGATTCCTCTTTATTTCCATCCTCGGTGATAAGACCTGTGGGGTAAAAGACTAACTTCCATTGCACTCATGGAGTTTAAAAGAATACCTTTAATGCCTTGAAAACCTTTACCGGGCCCTAGTCCATTTCTTCCCCAAATTACACAGTCAAGGACTGTGGAATAACTGTGAAACATATCTCAACCCTGGGTGTAGAGCTGTCTCATAGTTTCCATAAAATGTTGAGACAGTAAAGGTATCAGATTGTCACATCCTCTTATAACCTCAGACCTGCCACACGGCAGATAACCTGTCCATGCTGGCCACAGTCCTCCTGCACTACCACCAGTCGTTAAATATCTTCTAGACCTCTTCGGTCCGCAACCTTGACAATATCATTTTAATGTTTCGATACCACCCAACATCACCATACATTAAGGGGTGCCTACAACCCCCCCCCCAGAAGTCTAATTTTGGGAGGTGTGCACTCTTGCCTGCCAACCATATCTCCCCTCCCTCCAATGGGTATTGCCTGAAGAGTACAAGTATGCTGTTAAGGTGAACATGCAGCAAAAAACTAACTAAGAGAAGGGTCACAGATGAAGCCACGACTCAAAGATGATGTGGAGTAGTGACTGAAGGATGTTCTTCCCTTCCTAAAGCTGATTCACAAAGCTTTTTCTACATATTGTTGTATCTTACTTCTGTCCTGTGCCTGAATAACTCCTAACTACACATGCCCAATTCACAAAGCATTTTCTGCGAGTAGTAATGTCTTACTCAAAGATGCGATGGAACTTACTCATGATCCCTGATTCAAAAAGATTTTCCTGTAAGTAGTGGAGTCTTACTGCACACATAGTGTATGTTTTCTAGGAAGTTCAATAAATAAGACAAGCTACTTACTTGGTGACTCAGGGGACATGAGTAAAAAGGATTTGTGAATTACATCTGGAAATTCAGGAGTGAGTAACACTCAAAAAAGGAGTAAGGGGCGTGGCCAACCACCAGGGGGCGTGGCCAACCGCCGAGCAAAATGGCCGCTTATTGAGGCGACTCTGTCTGAGCACACCCGTTTCTGAGCTAATCCGTCCATAGATCCGTGAATACTGATGGAAAAACGCCAGATTCGTGCCTATGATCCCTGCGAGAGCATATAGGGCCTAGAACCGGGCACATCGAGTGCGGGAGGTCCGAGATCCGCCCGACGACGTGGCTGGCTTGGAGGAGCAGCGCTGACGGGGGTGGAGGGGCGTTCAGACACCAGCGCTCGCAGAAAAAGTCGGTCGTCGTCGTAGATCCGACTGAGAGACCGGCGAAGAGCACTAACCTGAAGAGCCCAGATCCGGGGCCACGGGTGTCGGTGCCTGATTCCAGCCGGACCCTAAGGGCGCAGTGAAACCGGTAAGCGAAGCGCTGGAAGTGAGATCAGCTCCGGGTGCGACCGGCTGTGGGGCGGCCTCGCTGTATTGGAGGCGAGGCGGCAGGGCCTGTTACGGTGGAGGCTACTGGAGAAGTGGAGGGGCGGAGGGAGACTTTGGCACTGAATACGCTTGCCCCCTGAGTTTGAAAGACGCAAGGCAGTGCGAGGCAGGTACTAACTGGACCGCACCATAATAATCCCTGAGGGGACGCAAGCTTGATTCATCTGCTCGGAGTCGGAAGCGCCCTGAGAGACATTAAAGGCCAGCCAGGACACCCAGACATTAAGTTGTAGCTAAAGGGCTGAAAGTGTAGCATATGCAAAGTGACGCACGGGGTGCCGATCCCGGTGGCCCGGTTGAGGGCGCTCGCTAACAGGCAGCCAATTGACATACTGAAAGTGGACACTGGCATGCAGGCTCCTCGCAGCCTGGTGTCAGTGGTTCTGCCCTTGCAACGCGACACCAGCTTGAGACAGTGCAACAGCTGCAAAGAAGTGTAGCATTGTCCTCCATATCTAAAAGGAAGCATAGTGCAGCTATAGATCTGAGGGCTCTCTTGTCCTGAAGCCACGCTATCCGATAGTGCGCCCAAGGAGTAACCAGATGCTCTGAAGAAGAAGCCAAGCCGATACCCGAGACTCAGCGCTAACCACGAGTTTGCAACCTGAAGAACAGCCGACACTACACTAAGGGCAGAACTGTGTATGGAGTACTAGTAGTCTAGCGCAAGGGGCATAAAACAAGAGGCGGTAGCCAAGGCAGGTGTTTGTTTCATCCTGGCAGGAGGTCGTACCACCAAGGCCTCCATGCAGGCCAAACTGGATAAATATTCATGGAGTAATGGTGCCGGTCCCAGAGATAAGGATGCAGAAGACCAGTCTGAGAACCAGCAGGAAGTAGATGGGGCACAGGAGCCGACCCTTCAAGACATACTAACGGCCATCACGACTGAGAATGTCACTGGAGTCCAGGATTGACTCTGTGTCCTCAGAGGTCTCCTTAATACGAGTGGACATGCGTTCAATGAACACTAGACTCAAAGATGTCGAGTTGACCGCCGGCTCCCTCGCCAAAGACACGACCACCCTTCAGAAGAGGGTGGATGATCTACAAGCCCTGAGTGGAAGGATGGAGGCACAGCTGGACGAATACGAAGGGCGCTCAAGACGCAATAATGTGCGAATACTAGGCGTTCTGGAGCACGCTTAGGAGCAAGCAGCGAACTTGTTTGTGGAGGAACTTGTCACGACTTACCTAAAACCTGCAAGACTTTCACAATTCTTCATGGTAGAAAAAGCACATAGAGTGTCCGGGGGCAAACCGAAACCTGGTTCTCCTCCGAGATCTATAGTGGTGAGAAATTTTAGCTACAGAGATAGAGATATCATTCTACAAACAGAGGTGCAGCTTCCTGGAAATAAAAAAAAGTACTGCGAGAAAAGAACATTAAATATCCTATGCTCTTTCCAGCCAAATTAAGAGTGGAGTCAGAGGGAAAGGTCTGGTTCTTTGTTACCCCTGAAGAGGCATAGGATTGGCTAGATAGCTGGCGACTGGCTGGGAGGAAGAGTCACCAAAGCCAACGGAACAGTCAAGAGAGACTTCGAGGGGGACAGAGAGCAGGATCCCCATCGAGAGACCACAAGGCCACTGAAGGCGGCAAGTGAGCTATGGTCTGTATGCAACATGGTCATTTCGGAGGGCCCATAGACACTCCCTCCCTGGGCCCGGTAGTGACTTGGCCAGCCAGTTAATAAACAAGCGAAGGCGAGGCATGAACTAGATAACTCTATATACGGTGCTGGACTTAATAATGTTATTCAATGAAGTAAGTGAAGGGAACATTGTAATATCGATCCAGTAATTCACTGAAGTGATTTTGTACGGGTGTATGGTTGGGCACACACACCTTAAGAGACAGGGGTGGGCGATAGGCACTCTACAAGTTCGGGGTGGCGGGAGGTTCTGATACCGCCATGTGGGGGGGTGAAGTTAACCACAATATGGGGGTGGGACTCTTGTCACTGAGAACTTCCGATACAATATATAACCAAAGCAATAATCAAAATGCAAAACTCTGGTGACAGGAAAGGGGGTATGGGAAGTTTAGTTCAGTTCAAGAACAGTTTGGACAAGATTGACAGCAGACGGGAATGTAGCGACAACTCAAAATGTATGTTTAACAAGGTGGCACTGGCATATGGTAGGGCAGGGCGGTCGACTGGCGTAGAACAGAACACTGGGAATTATATGGGACTCCCCTCGAGAACACAGATTAACACTCTAGGCGAGTATGGGTTCAACAGCTAAACCAGGACTCAAACCGATGTCCTGGAGTATAAATGGGCTGGGGGATAAGATAAAGAGGGGAATAGTGCTCCAACTCATAAAATTAAACGCCCCTGACGTGATTTTACTACAAGAGATCCATTTACTTGGAAACGCATGCAACACAATGTCGAGATGGGGGTTTAAACTGGTGGCACATTCTGACGTGGAAAACTTTCCCAATGAAGATAGACCGCACATGGACAGACAATCTGGGTAGATTTGTAGCGACCTCAGAGACGTTGGAGGGCCGCAAGTTGAACCTAGTTTCAGCCTACATGCCGCCATATCTCCAAACCCCGGCGTTCAGGGACCTTGGTAATCTCCTTCTCGGCTTGCCGGAGGGAAGACTAGTGATTGGGGGCGATTTTAATTCAATTGTCTCTGATTCCTTAGATCGGTGGATCTAGAGAGACTTGCCACCCTCCTGTAAGCAAATTCACAGCTTTTTGGGAGCAATGGGTCTAGTAGACGCGTGGAGGATGCTCCATCCAATGGCTTGGCAGTTCAGGCTGGACTGTTCCCATGAGGCACAGGGTCAAGACTGATTTGCATATGGCCAGGTCTAAACTGGGGTGGCATGGTGAGCAAAAGAATGATGGATTTAACCCAGATCTCTTGACTGGGGGTGAATGATTTGATTTGCTCTGCATTCTATCCATCAATTGTATGTATTTTGCTTTCTCGCCCTAAGTGCGCCAGGTATGCCCAGACGTGCGTCCTGGGCTCACTGTGCCACTGGAATCAAGCTATCCTGGCTGAAGAGGGGTGACACCCCGAAACCGGTCCTAGGATGCTTGTTTCCAGTCCAGGGAGGACCTGGCTTGGCACTTCGGGCTGGACTGTTCCCATGAGGCACAGGGTCAAGACTGATTTGCATATGGCCAGGTCTAAACTGGGGTGGCATGGTGAGCAAAAGAATGATGGATTTAACCGAGATCTCTTGACTGGGGGTGAATGTTTTGATTTGCTCTGCATTCCGTCCATCAATTGTATGTATTTTGCTTTCTCGCCCTAAGTGCGCCAGGTATGCCCAGACGTGGGTCCTGGGCTCACTGTGCCACTGGAATCAAGCTATCATGGCTGAAGAGGGGTGAAACCCCGAAACTGGTCCTAGGATGCTTGTTTCCAGTCCAGGGAGGACCTGGCTTGGCAGTTCGGGCTAGACTGTTCCCATGAGGCACAGGGTCAAGACTGATTTGCATATGGCCAGATCTAAACTGGGGTGGCATGGTGAGCAAAAGAATGATAGATTTAACCCAGATCTCTTGACTGGAGGTGAATGTTTTGTTTTGATTTGCTCTGCATTCCGTCTGTAGGAGAGTGGCATCGACTGCATAGTTGCCCCCAACTTTTTGCTGATGTTTTGACTGTTTTTTGACTCTAGCCAGGCTGTGGCCCTGCTATCCAGGACCCCAGCCTATCTGCTTTCTCTCTAAACTGATGTGAGTACTATAGGTACCTACCAATTGGATACTGAGGACACCCTGTGAGCCCCTTGTAGCTGGTACAATAGGTACCCAGGGCATGGGTCCCTCAGAGGCCTACCAGGGGCTGCAGCCCGTATTGTGCCACCCCTGGGACAGCCATACAAACTGACACCACCAGACCACAACTGTAGTCTGGGTAAGGTGGTGCTTGCACCCCTTACAGGGCTATAGGTATCCTGTATCCCACTTAAATACAACACATATATCCTCATAGGTCACCCCTAAGGCAGGTCTTGCTAATCCTACAAGGCAGGGTGCTGAGATATGTATGAGGGGGAACCCCTACCTGAGTAGGGCCCCTCTGCAACCTTCGTTAAAACTATTGTGAGGTTGTTTGTAGTGCAGCCATACCATATACTCTTAATCGCATTATAAGTAATCGCAATAGCGTGATAACTTGGCTGCACAGAACCATGTCATGTTTGGTGTCAAACATCGTGGAATCATACCCCCAATACAGCCATGGGAGTGAGGGCATGATTCGCCCCTGCTAGAGGGGGGATATGGTAAAAGCGGCAGATTTTAGACACCAATTTAAAAGAGCACATGTAGTACAAAATGGATGCTACCCACCACCCACACGATTCTGGCTGCCTGTTGCTGGGCAGAACTCCAGCCACGGCAGCTGGACAATAGGGATCTTGTTGCAGGGAGGTGTCCCCACCTCCCCAGACAGACTATGTGGATTGGAACTCGGTGGGTGCACTTTAGGATGTCTTTCAAACTTGAACGTAGGCTTCTCCAGTGCCTACTTGCACATAGGCTACTCCAGTGCCTACTACTGACCTAGCTCCTGAGGCGGAAGCCGGGAGTGCGAACTGCGCTAATCCTATTCTTTTAAAAACCATTACTGTCACTTGAATTTGTGTGCTTTTTAACTCACCACGCCGCATAGCATTCCAGGGCACTTGATCATCACGGATCGGCACGGGTAGCGGACATTAGCGCTGCCGCGTAGCCTCACCTGAACACTCCTCCCGACGCCAGCACCGCGCGGACTCAGGCCACGCCCCTTTTTAGGCCACGCCCACTGCGACGGGTATAAAACGCTGAATACAAGCGTCAAATACCAGAAACTGACCTAGCTCCTGAGGCGGAAGCCGGGAGTGCGAACTGCGCTAATCCTATTCTTTTAAAAACCATTACTGTCACTTGAATTTGTGTGCTTTTTAACTCACCACGCCGCATAGCATTCCAGGGCACTTGATCATCACGGATCGGCACGGGTAGCGGACATTAGCGCTGCCGCGTAGCCTCACCTGAACACTCCTCCCGACGCCAGCACCGCGAGGACTCAGGCCACGCCCCTTTTTAGGCCACGCCCACTGCGACGGGTATAAAACGCTGAATACAAGCGTCAAATACCAGAAACTGACCTAGCTCCTGAGGCGGAAGCCGGGAGTGCGAACTGCGCTAATCCTATTCTTTTAAAAACTATTACTGTCACTTGAATTTGTGTGCTTTTTAACTCACCACACCGCATAGCATTCCAGGGCACTTGATCATCACGGATCGGCACGGGTAACGGACATTAGCGCTGCCGCGTAGCCTCACCTGAACACTCCTCCCGACGCCAGCACCGCGAGGACTCACGCCACGCCCCTTTTTTAGGCCACGCCCACTGCGACGGGTATAAAACGCTGAATACAAGCGTCAAATACCAGAAACTGACCTAGCTCCTGAGGCGGAAGCCAGGAGTGCGAACTGCGCTAATCCTATTCTTTTAAAAACCATTACTGTCACTTGAATTTGTGTGCTTTTTAACTCACCACGCCGCATAGCATTCCAGGGCACTTGATCATCACGGATCGGCACGGGTAGCGGACATTAGCGCTGCCGCGTAGCCTCACCTGAACACTCCTCCCGACGCCAGCACCACGAGGACTCAGGCCATGCCCCTTTTTAGGCCACACCCATCCGACTCCTCCCCTCGTCAAACTGCATAAATCATGTGCCTCTGCCGGAAGCGCAGCGGACGAGCGCAGCGGGAGCGCCGCCTGCGCGCCAAAGGTGCGCCTAAGGCAAGCCCGTCTGCGCCCGTCCGCGCCAGACCGAGCCCGGAGCCCAGGACCCCTGCCTCACCTACATCATTACCATTGAGATATACCCAAGAAACCCTGCACATGCTAAGGGACCCCTCATCCGCGCCTTGTCGCTGTACCATCTCCTTAGAGGAGGGACATTCCCGCTGTTCAAACTGTCCATACAGGTTGACTCCACACTTCCCCCCTAAACCACGCTGGCTCAGGATGGCCCTGCTTAACTGCAGATCCCTCCCGAAGCACCAGGCAGAAATCAACATGCTCCTGCAAGACTCGGAAATCGAGGTCCTTTTTCTCACAGAAACCTGGATTACCTCAGACTCAGAGCCAGACATCATTCAATCACTCCCCTCTGGCTACCTTATAAAGCACCAGGGCAGACCGTCCGGTATTGGAGGTGGGATAGCGATCATTTACCGAGACTACCTGTCCTGCCAGTTTAAGGATAGCCCCATCCTGGACTGTGAAAATGTCCATTTCTCTATCCATCGGCCCCCATCTACAACCCTCTCAGGGATATTAGTTTATCGTCCCCCAGGACAGCAACGACGATTCTGCGATTCTCTTATGGACACCACCTCCTCCCTCGCCTGTCTATCTCCGAACTTTACGGTCTTGGGAGACCTGAATCTCCACTTCGATGACCTCACTAATAAAACAGCTGCCGATCTCAAAGCAGATCTAGCCTCCCTGAATATCCACCTACAAAGTAACCAGCCCACCCACACCAAGGGCCACTTGCTGGACCCCATATTTACTAACCTCACGAGATTAGTCGTGAATACCCCCCTCCCTGTCCCATGGTCAGACCATTTCTTAGTCCCCTTCAAGCTGCAATTCTCGGCTGAGGCACCAGAGAGACCTCCCCCCCAAGCACCCTCCCGCCCGTGGCAAAATCTGGATACAATCTCATGGGCACAAGTACTTACTTCCACCCTACCAGTACTGGACCCAGACCCCTCCAGAGCAGACGTCCAACTACACGATTGGATTAATCAATCCCTCGACGTTGCCCTGCCAGTCAAACCCCTCCCCAGCAAAAAGAGAACAGGTAAATCCCCGTGGTTCACCCAAGAATTACGTAATCTTAGGAAGAAGTGCAAAAAACTCGAGCGCCTTTGGAGAAAGGACTGGGCGACGGAAAGCAAAAACGAGTATAGGGCCGCCATCAAGCACTATTAAAACTGTATAAAAAACACGCAGGCAACCTTCTTCGAGGAAAAAATATTAGCGGCAGCCAACTCTGCTAAAGAAACTTATCGCATCATACGTCTACTCACGAAAACTCCAGACCCCTTACCCACACCCGACCCATCGGGCATTAGATGCAACCAGCTAGCCGAGTTCTTTTCATCAAAAATTGATAAAATTCTTATCTCACTTCCGGCCCCCAATTCCTTTCAAATCCCCGCCATCCCCCCCCTCTGCTCCGAGGCTCCACGCCTCCAAACTTTCCCACAGATTACCACAGAGCTATTTCTGTCCACTCTACAAACCGTGAAAAGTGGTGCCCCATCAGACCCAGCTCCTATGAGCAAATTAAAACTGGTCGCCTCCACTGTTGCCCCTCCTCTGACCCACCTCATTAACGCCTCTTTCGCACTAGGCTCTGTTCCAGCCAACTGGAAGAAAGCCACAGTCAGGGCTCTTCTTAAAAAACCCCATCTTGGACGTATCTGCACCCCGCCTCTGCCATTAGAGGTCGATATTGCTTTGTCCCCCTAGCCACGCATTCTGCGGGACGGTGTGAGGTGTGTTCCATGCTTTGCCTTCCCGTTGCCCCCCATTACCGCTTCCCGACAAGAACTGCTTTGGACACTGTACGTTGCTCCCCGTCCTGGGAAGGGCACGCTGCTATTTCGGACTCTCATTGCCTTGAGTGTGTTTTATATTTAATAGAAAATGAAACTGTTTTTTCCGATTGCTCCTGGCCTATGGCCACAGCCTGTTACATGTGCTCACGAACTGCCGGGAGCTTTGCCTCTGGTTCATTTGAATGTGTGGCGTTGCACTGCAGGCCCTCGGGCTCTATAGCGGCCGGCCCTGGTGGTTGTAGGCCCTTGTCTGTATTTTATCGTGTACCTACGGTTTCTAATAAAAAAAAACAAAAAAAAAACCCATCTTGATCACACGGACCTAACCAACTTCAGACCCATCTCTCTTCTTCCGGCTATCAGCAAAGTGGCCGAACGAATTATCAACCACCAACTTTCCAATTTCCTAGAATCCAATAAACTCCTGCGCCAATCTCAGACAGGGTTTAGACCTGGACAGGGAACTGACACCGCTCTGCTAGCCGTGGTCGAAGAGGCAAGAACCATCATAGACGCAGGAGGATCAGTGGCAGTGATCCTCCTCGACCTGAGTGCTGTCTTCGACACGGTGGATCATGCCATCCTCATCCACCGGCTAAGTTTGGTAGGAGTCTCCTGCTCCGCCCTGTCCTGGATCAAATCCTTCCTGGAAGGAAGAACCTTCCAAGTGTCGGATGGCACAGCCATGTCCAAAGCCCTGCCACTACAGTGTGGGGTCCCCCAGGGCTCCTCCCTGAGCCCCACACTTTTTAACGTCTACATGTCCCCTCTAGAGGACATTATTTCCCCATTCGGCATAAAAACAGTCATGTATGCCGATGACACCCAGCTGGTGGTCTCTATAAACCAGTTGAGAAAAAGCCTAGACAATCTGGCAAGGTGTCTCGAGAACGTCTTCCACTGGATTAAACGGAGAAAAATCTGAGATACTTCTCCTGGGAAATCCACGCAAACTCCCTCCATCCCTTTCTTGGCCGCCATGCATGGGATCACCTCCTACCCCCAAACCCGAAGTCAAAAGCCTTGGCATCTGGCTGGATCAAGACCTCAACTTCAAAACTCAGGCCAGAAAAACCACGGGCACTTGCTTCGGCCTCATTCGAATGGCGCGAAAAATCCTCCATCTGATCCCCTTCCAATCGAGGAAACTGCTGTTGCAGGGGTTGGTGAACTCCAGACTGGACTACGGCAACGTCCTGTACCTGGGGGCACCGGCATCAGTCATTTACAGACTGCAATGCGCTCAGAACGCTGCTGCCAGACTCTTAACCGGAACCAAACTGAGATGCTCTGCTCTGCTAAACCAGCACTCAAAAGTCTGCATTGGCTTCCGGTTAAGGAAAGGATCACCTTTAAGACCTTATGCATTTCACACAAAATAATGCAAGGCAGAGGCCCTCCGATTCTGAGATCCATCGTCAAACCCCATCACTCTAACAAACAACTCAGATCAGACTCCCTTTCCCTGGCCAGCGTTCCTAGAATAAAAAAGGCCCGATCCGGGGGGCACTTGTTTTCCTACAACGCCCCAAAACTGTGGAACGCTCTCCCACTTTCCATGCGGAGAGAATACAATCTTTTGGCCTTTCGTAGGCAACTAAAAACTTGGCTCTTCCCATAATCTTCCACTTCTTCTACCCCCCCTCTGGAACTATAGGTCAATTCAGCGCTGGGACGCCCTAGGGTAGCTACGCGCTTTACAAATCCCCATTCAAATTCAAATTCAAATTCATTAAAATTCATACACCGGCTCAGACCGGTTCAGGGGCATCCTGTCCCCTGCCCCGGCGGGAAACACACAAAGGGGAGAGGGTGTAGCCACCCTTTCCCGCTTGAACTCCCATTGGTGGGCTCTGATTCAGACACTCCCCTAAACCCTGGATAAAGGTGGGTGCAGGGTCCCCAGAGCCTCAGATTAATCTTGGACGAGAACTTTGCTTCAAAGACTTAAAACTTCGACAAGCTGCCGCTCAGCTGAATGAAGAAATCTCCCTTGGAGTAAAGGAGTTACCCCCCTGCTTGGCAGGCACCTGAAACACTGCAAGTGACCCGGTTGGAACTCCGCTGCTCCTACGGACAACGAAGACTCCTGCCTACCCTGAGGTGGGTTCCCAAGCATCCCAGAGGCCAGTGAGTGTGCACAGCAAAGCTTAGCACTGTGGACCCCGTGGGTGCCGAGATACCCAATACCCCAGAACACCGGCCACCACTTGCACAGCACACGAACCCGACCAGTGGGGAAGTTGTGCTTTGGCCCATCATTGAGCCAACCTCTCAGCATCACCTGTGCCAAAGGACGACGCCCCAGCCCACTCCGGCGACCCGTGGGCACATCTTTACGCACTCCAAATTGCTGCCTCCCGCGGTCCCTTGTCTCTCGACTGGTGGGCCCTAGCGGAGGTCAAACCTTACTTTAAAGGGCTCCCCTGGTTGCTCCAGGCCTGCTCTACAGTCTCCTCGCTGGAGACCTCGCTCAGACCTCGTGGGTCTGCACCGTAGCTGTTTTTTTATTCTTGCGTGGGTTGCGGTTGCCAAGACTTAGTGGATCCAATCCGGACACTAACACAGCAGCGGCCTTCATCCTTCGTGGGACAGTCGCCCGCCAGCAGCTGGCCTTCCTTGAAGCCTCCTGGACCCCGTGGCTGCTGATGCAAGCTACCCGTCTTCAACCTGAAAACACCCAACATTGAAGGGCTCTTTCTCCTAAGGCCCCTGGTCACTGGCTAGTGACCCAGACTCTGTCCCCTCTACTTTCAGGTCCTTTCCTTCAAGATCTGCATCTTCAATCTGCATGACATCGACGACGCTTCACGCCAGCAGCAGTTCTTCACGTTTTTCCATTGAAAACTAGACATCGACCCGACACCGAAAACGACCTATGCACCGGCTTCCCTGGGGCAGGTAACAGTGGTACCTCGGTACTATCGTGGGTGTGGGCCCTCCAAGAGCTTAACTTTAAACTCCTGAACTTGAACTCCTGCTAGAAGTGTCCAGATTCTTGCAATTTCCAACTGTGACATTTCCCATAGGGTTTAATAGGGATCCAGACTGTAGTTTAAACACTGCACACGCTTCCCGTGGGTCCCCTTCCTCACTACCTTGGGTGGTTTCGTAAGGTGCCAGCGATCCTAAGTGCCCTAGGCACTGTCTGCAGAACTGTTGTGGTTCTTATACCACTTTTTTTATATATATTTTGTTCTCCCCCTGGGGCCCTGTGATTCCAGTGCTATTTATTGTTGTTATAAATGCTTTATTGAATTGTATCTTTACCTCCAGCCTCACAAGAGACTAGTGGGATTTGTTCTTAGAATAAATACATATATTTTGAATATATACCTGTGTGGACTACTCTTTCATTTGGTCATTCAAGAGGTTATCCATGGTAAAACAATAAGCTTAACACTCCTTCAAGACTTAGCCTGAAGGCTGCTCTCCACAGCTACCACTAGGATAGCTTTCTTTAAAGGTTGTCTTTTAACCTATCACCTTAAGAGTCGAATTGGACTGGTGCAAGGTGTCCCCTATAACTAGTGGACAGCATATGCCAGGCCAACTTCTCACACCGTCCATCAATTGTATGTATTTTGCTTTCGCGCCCTAAGTGCGCCAGGTATGCCCAGACGTGGGTCCTGGGCTCACTGTGCCACTGGAATCAAGCAATCCTGGCTGAAGAGGGGTGAAACCCCAAAACCGTTCCTAGGATGCTTGTTTCCGGTCCAGGGAGGACCTGGCTTGGCAGTTTGGGCTGGACTGTTCCCATGAGGCACAGGGTCAAGACTGATTTGCATACGACCAGATCTAAACTGGGGTGGCATGGAGAGCAAAAGAATGATGGATTTAACCCAGATCTCTTGACTGGGGGTGAATGTTTTGATTTGCTCTGCATTCCATCCATCAATTGTATGTATTTTGCCATCCAATGGAACAACAATACACTTTCTACTCAGGGGCTCATCGTAGCATGTCCAGAATAGATTATATTGTGACGCCGAGCCAAATGAATAGTATAAAAGAGGTGAATCACCTAGCTAGGGGTATATCAGATCACTCGCCCATCTGGTGCCGGTTAGAGGTGGGAGAGCCCATAACTGGTAGAACGGCTCTGATTAACCCATGGTATCTTAAGATTCCCCATATAAGAGAGAAAATTGTACGGGACACGGAACTATATTTTCAGGAGAATGAGGGCTCTGTAGATTCAGCTCTGACATTGTGGGAGGCCTAGAAAGTCGTTATCTGGGGCGCCGCTATAGCCCAAATTGCAGGGTCCAAAAAAGATAAGAAGGTAGAAGTAGTTTGCTTAAAAGAAGAAATACTGCAGATGGAAAAAAACCTTTGTGACGATAACTCTGAGGAGGTGAAGCAGGCATTACAGCTGAAGACAAAAGAATACACACACCTGGCCCATGATGTAGCCAGGACACACTACAATGGCGACACTAAGCAGAATCTATGATGTAGGGGACAAAGCCAGGAAACTGCCAGCCTGGCTTGATCGGCGGGACCAAGCAAATAGAGTAGTGGTAGAACTAGAGGTAGAGTCTGGTAGGCGGCTCACTGAACCGCAGTATATCGCAGACGCATTTGGCCACTATTATCAAACCATCTATGCGTCTCAGACGCCTCACACAGAAGAGGAGGCAAACTCCGTTTTAGGGGACATCGCGCTACCGTTGCTTCCTGAAGAAGAGCGATCAGACCTGGAACAGGAGATGACCAGTTTTGAGGTAGAAAAGGCCATACAAGACTTGTGTGGGGGTAAAGCTGTGGTAAATAAAATTCATTACCGGGACTTAATTTGATACGGAAACATAATAAAACAGCTCAGTAAAATGAGAGGCAGAATCCGTGGTATTAGAGGTTCGGAATGGGCTTTATTCCAATGAACGATTATAATCGGTTGCTCCAAGTTCCGTCACCACGAAGGTTCAGGAAGTGAAGTACATACTTTATTGACAAGAAATGACTTTTATAGTACATACATTACAATGAAGCGAATACAGTAGGCGTAACAATTGATAAGGAAAATGACGATTCATATGCGTAACCGAAAATGGGTGTAATAAGGAGTAAAAAGGAACATAATTGGTTATGATGTCATATATAGGTGGATCTATAAGATAATACTTGGCATAGATGCGCGCGCAGCAGCATGACGTGTGATTGACGTGCAACTGGGGGGTGAAGGGGACTTGACATTTAGCTCTACATGTGGAGACGAAAAGTCTGGGGGGTCAAGTCAACCTAATCCCAAATCATATCTAACATCCTATGTTTAAAGAACTATGTTATCCACAAAAGAAGGACTCTCGGACAGAATCTATTCTATACTGACCGTGCGTGCGTGTGCAAGCGTCTAAGTGTCTACACTAAATGCGAGGGGGTAGGAATATTCCATGGTAACAGGACTATGAATTACTTGCATAAAGACAGAGAAGCCGAGCCATTGCTCGGTAGCTGGAAGAATGTTTATTTAAACTACTAGACAGGAATGCATCGGCTAAGGGGTGAAGCAGATAACTCGAAGGTGAAATACAGTTCTTGGCAGAGAATAGGCTGATGTCAGGCTTCGTGAGCCGCGCAGAGAATGAGACAAAGTTCATGGTCACAGATGCAGGCTCAGACTGGAGTTTTCAGAGGCAGAAGGCAAGAAGAGTTTGACGACAGAATCAGGGCCTACTTGCCTGGACTGTAAAATGGCATAGGTGTACCATATAAAGCCGGTGGCTTTTCATACTTAGGAATGGAATATCCGGCCTATTCATGGCGGATCTGACAGAGGACATGTTGACGGTGGACGCACATGTGTTTGCGTCTTCATAACTGGAACTGGAGGAAACATACATGTACTTGTAACATGCACATAGAACCGTTGGGGTCCAAGATAGGGGACATAACTGACCAGAAAAATCCATATTTCCACATTCCCTCCTTGTCCCCTACTTGCCCGTCAAGAGATATCAATCTTCATTAATCCATTGATCTGTTCATATAACATCATTTGTTCTTCTTTCTTCTTCCGTGACGAATAAAATCTTGGTGGTGGAATACACGATGTGGCACACAGGCCACAGATCGCTGGTCCACATTGTAGACATAGACAGCAACTGAATAGTATGAGAAGGCCAATACCTAGAAATGATAGAACTCTCCATCCCCAGGCTGATATCACACTCCAAAACCAACCGGACCAAGTCCAAGTGCCTGGGTTCTGGTGTATCTGGCTTACAATCTTATGAAGGCGAGTTATAGCTTTATATACAGATGGCGAATTTTCTGGTATGAATACGCAGCAGCTTGATCCGATGACCCTACAAGCTCCGCCCCTATCCGCCAGGATGACGTCAAGGACAAGACGATTTTGAAGCACAACAATCCGCATAGCAGACTGCTCTTCTGTTAAATTGCCTAAGGCGGAAATAGTTTCATTCACTACTGCTTCAAGGGTTCTAGTTAATCTACGTATCAGCTTACTATTAGTAACAGTACCTATATAGGGAAAGATGCCTTTATTGAAATCTGTGTATTTTTCCCATGCTGTTTCAGTGTAATCGACAATTGGGAGATCTCTCCGCTCTCTGTTGTGTACTAAATGAATATTTCTATAATAATCAGGAGGAGCTAGGAAAACAGGTGGCAAAAGGAATGCAATGTAGCAGGTACCATCCCAATCTAGAGGTAGACGCATATATGCAGTCTGACCACATATAAAGTAGGAGTGGCGATAAGCTCTAAATGAAGATTCACCTTGATCACTGAATTCTACTGTAGTAGTGCATTTACTATGGCCCATATGTATGGAACCAACTTTTCTTACACACAATTCACCTTTCGCTGGGAATACTGACATGGTTGGTAAAACTAGTTCAACTTCGGATTCGACATTTAGAACCATGAGATTAGGAGTAAAGTTACCTAATCCATATACTTCATTTTCTAGATCAGTTCCTGTTCCTTTGGGGCGACCCTCCTTGTCAGGGTAACAGACTTTGAATAAAACTAGGTTCAGATTTCCCCATACCCACTGGTCTTGGTAAACGGCTGTATCTGAGTCTATGGAATTGATTAAACTAAACCATGCTCCACAGGAGCCATTATGTGTAAACGGATGTGGAAAGAAAGGCAGGACTCCTTCATAATTCTGATAGGGAGGGAGCCGGCCACACACCCAACAATTAGTTGCATTACTAGTCTGATGGGAATGATGTAACATACTAATGAAAGTGTTATTGCGCAGCGCAAGTCTATAAGACAATTCATGCGGGGGTAAGTCACTAAAAGAATGTTCAGCAGTAACATTGTAAACGTTTCTGGCAATAGGGTAATATATGTGCAACAATATACTTGCAGTAATTATTAAAAGACTTAAGAAAAACAAGATTAATAATGTCACTATGCAATGGCTACGCAGTGATTTACAATACGCCTGTCGTTTCATCACTTTTCGTGGTTTTCCATGATTCAGGTCTGGAGGATACATGTCGGAGACAGATTCAACCGCTTCACCTAGGAGAGGACTTAAACAATCAAATCGTCCGACGGTCTAGGCCTTAGTTTTAGTTTATAGAGTTCCTTGCTGTTGGTCTCAGCCAAAGGTAGTTTTGAGTCAATGGGTGAAGACACACGAGGTGGGCTATTCACATCCGAAGGAAGTCCATGAAATTTCTTGATATGACTTGAATGCACCCATCCTTTTCTGCCTTCGATCTTCACGGCTGTCCTTGTGGTGAGCAGGACCAATTTGGGTGATCTCCACCTGGGCTCCAGCTGAGTCTTTCGGTCGAAATTCCTCACAAGAACGAGGTCCCCCGGAACTACGTCAAGGGGTTTCACCTCAGTGTTGTCGGGAAAGGTTGCAGCTACCTGTGAACGACAAGATTGTAGTGCAGACATCAAGGAAGCTAAGTAATCTGTCAGCATATTACAGTCAATATCAGTTATTTTTCGTGGCATAGGCGTCCCCCACATATTTGGTGGTCTGCCGAAGATCACTTCATACGGGGATAGCCCTGGACTGTAAAATGGCATAGGTGTACCATATAAAGCCGGTGGCTTTTCATACTTAGGAATGGAATATCCGGCCTATTCATGGCGGATCTGACAGAGGACATGTTGACGGTGGACGCACATGTGTTTGCGTCTTCATAACTGGAACTGGAGGAAACATACATGTACTTGTAACATGCACATAGAACCGTTGGGGTCCAAGATAGGGGACATAACTGACCAGAAAAATCCATATTTCCACAAAGCAACGGGTCCCAATGGTTTGCTCATTGAACTATATAAACTAGCTCTGAGTAAAACTGCACCATACATAACTAACATGTTCCAGGAGAGTAGGGAGGTGGGCTTGCTTCCCATTGATCAGAGGTTGGCAACGATAGTGGTCATCCACAAGGAGGGGAAGCCGAAAAACAAGTATTCCTCGTATAGACCAATGTCATTGCTTAACGCGGAAGCCAAGATATTGGCAAAAGTACTGGCTACTTGCTTACTACGGGTAATCACAAAACTAGTCCACCTGGACCAGTCGGGCTTTATGCCAGCCAGAAACACTTCCCTTAATTTGCGATGGCTACATGGAGTACTCAGCCGAGCCAGTACGATTAGTGAGGATGGGGTGGTGGTATATATTGACGCGGCCATGGCATTCGATACAATTGAATGATCCTATAGGTTTGCAGCGTTAAGAAAACTGGGGTTTGGTCAGGAGTTTATCAGGTGGGTCCGACTCCTATATAGAGACCCGCTGGCCCAAATAGTGGTCAATAATAGGGAATCCCGCACCTTTACACTTAGTAGAGGCACCAGACAGGTTGCCCCCTCTCCCCTCTGCTCTTTGCCCTTATACTCGAACCGCTAGTGATGGGGATATGGAATGAGCCCGTTATCAGGAGACTCAGGTCGGCTGAGGACTGGGAAGACCGTATTTCATTGTACGCTGATGATATTTTACTGTACTTAGCATCACCAGCGGCCTTTCTGAATAGAATATTACATACTTTCATCCTGTTCTGCAGCTTTGCTGGGTATAACATTAATTGGTCTGAGTCAGTTATCTATGTCCTAAGTGGGGCGCTGCCGTCACTGCCTATGGGCTTTACTATAACAGAAGTGAAGGTAGATTTCAAATATTTGGGGATCCGGGTCTCCAAAGACCCGACCCATTTTTATGAACACAATCTCCTGCCCCCATTACAGCGACTTAGGAGCGATGTCCTACATTGGAGATCACTCCCTCTGTCCCTATCGGGACGCGCAGCCCTATTTAAAATGATGTCCCTCCCTAGGTTCTTGTATGCCTTAGAAAATACACCGCACCAGGTTGGATCAGACTACTTCAAAGATATAAATAGTGCCCTGAGAGAACTTTTGTGGGACGGAAAGCCACCAAGGATCGCCGCTCAGAAGCTAACACTAGGGTGGTATGACAGGGATTCGGCCTCTTAGACATTTAAAGGTGTTACTGGGCGACACAACGTGCCACAATAAATCAGTGCACATACAGGACACAGGGAGACCCTGGATTCCACATAGATTGATGGCTCCTCCCGCGGGCAAGCTTTGAAGGGGCATTTTATTAAACCCAGCTAAGCTGAAACTGACGGGCCCACAAGGCACGCAGTCCAAGTGTGGCTGGAAGCTACAAAGAGCTTGGGATGGGAGGACAAGATCACGCAGGCTACACCACTATGGGACACTGACCATCTCGTCAAGCTGAGACTAACCCTAGGAACTGACCGCTGGGACTTAATAGGTATCTCGCGGGTGGGAGACTTATGGAAGGGGGGTGGAGGGGTTCCCTTCGCTCAGCTGAAACTGGAGTATGAACTGGCTGACACTGAATATTTCAGGTACTTGCAGATCCGACATGCCTTGCTACCGGTTATAAAAAAGGGGGTGACACCACCAGAATTCTCCCCACTAGAAGACAGGGTTTTAGATGGAGATCTCAGAGAAAAAGCCATATCGCTAATATATAAAAAACGAATCAACAACATGACGGACCCTCTACTCTGACTTCAAACAAAATGGGACTATGATGTCGCTGGGCTAGACGATGAGGAGTGGCTTGAGGCTCTGCTCTCTCCTAGAGCAGTGTTCAAGGCTTAGACTAGTGCAGTTGAAGATACTTCATAGGGATCACTGACAGAATATCGAGGAGCAGAATATCGAGCTGCCTGAATATCGAATTCCTATCTACAAACAGGTAAGTACAAAAATATCGAATACTAAATATCGTTGTAAATAATATAGTTTAAATGTCTTAAAAGTAATATAAAATGAATTAAATAATAAATATAATTAAGTAAAACATACTTAAAAATATTTAAAAATCGTTAAAATTAATAAATAATAAATGCAATGTAAAAAATAAACATGCGTTTTTATTTTTTATTATATATTAACTTAATAACATTAAAAATAATAAATATTTTTAATTAATAAATGTAAAAAACATCATTTAAAATACAATTACATATATATACAATTACATATATATATATATATATATATATATATATAAAACCTATAATATAAATATAAAAATAAATTATATATTATAAGTTAAAACATTCAAATAAATATTTAAAAAATAATAATATTTTACACTACATTAAATATAACAATACTGAAAACGTTGCATAGCGTAGGGGATAAAATTACAATTCCCACTCTAGCGAGTGGTACAGTAGGGAAAATGTTGGATAGCAGGTGGATAAAAATGACTATTCCCACTCCAGCGAGTGGAACAGTAGTGAAAATGTTGGATAGCGGGTGGGTAAAAATTGCTATTCCCACCCCAGCGAGTGCAACAGTAGGGAAAGTGTTGGTTAGCGGGTGGGTAAAAATTACTATTCCCACTCAAGCGAGTGCAACAGTAGGGAAAGTGTTGGATAGCGGGTGGGTTAACATTACTATTCCCACTCCAGGGAGTGCAACAGTAGGGAAAGTGTTGGATAGCAAGAGGGTAAAAATTACTATTCCCACTCCAGCGAGTGCAACAGTAGGGAAATTGTTGGATAGCGGGTGGGTAAAAATTACTATTCCCGGTGGGCGGAGCATGCCAGCGTCGAAGATGGCCGCCTGAGCGGGGAGCTCCGCACAACTATCTCGCTATCCTTCAGTAATCCGGCATCTGCTGCCATATCACAGCTTCCTCGGTCCTGCTTTTGGTTCTGAAGGCACATCGGAACGTGAAGATCTGCCTCCGACCCCCGTTCTCGCTCGGACGGGTGAGCAGGAGAACTCTGATCAGCGACGAGCTGTGCATGCCTTAAGCCCCGGTCTGCCGTACCTCCCTGTGGTCGCCGGAGGTGGAATTGCTCTGCGGGGGCAGGCGCCGCGTAGTGGCGCTCCGAGAGCCCTGGACGTACCACTGCCTGGGAACCCTGGACGCTGGCGCATCGACACGGATGGCATAGCAGAGAGCGAAGGACCCACCACTGAACCCCCTTGGACTGCAGAGGCATGTGTTCGGAAGACTGACATGCGAGTGACTGAGCACTGCGCTGGAGGGGAAGCGTAGCCCGCCATTTTGTGTGTTGTACTGCGGCGGCGGTAGACGTGTCGAGCCACTTCAGAGCGACCATCTGCTTGCCTGCTCCCTGCTACTGGGCTATCTCCAGATGGCGTGTGGAGATCGACAATAGGCTTGACCAGCTCCTGTGACTCCGAGAGGAGTGGACTCTGTGGATGCTAACACTGAGGGACGGTTAACTGTGCACCACGCTGCTATACTGAAAGTCTGAACCAGAGCACCAGGTACTGTGCTTCCCCCTCACCCCCTTGTGGCTTTGGGGTCGACATCATCCAACTGCAGCCCCTACCTGCGGTGATGTGTGGGGACTGCCCCTGTCTGTGGGCCAACGTGGTAGGGAGCACATAGTGCCATCTTAGCTTTGTGCAACTGGTGCAGCTGTGAGTGGTGCAACCTCGACTGCTGTGGTGCTGACCTCCAGATGTGCCTTGACTGCGGTGGCTGATCTGAGTGGTTTGACCCTTGCTCCGCGTTGCTGACTTGTCCACCTGGTCGGTACTTACTGCTTGCTCACCAGCATGTCCTGGACCTCAGGAACCCTTACCGGAAGGTGAAGATGGGCAGCGTTGGTAAAGCGCAGCCAAAATTGTCATTCGAACAGCGGAAGCCCAGGGGGCGTGAGGCGACTGCGGACGAAGACGACGCTGGGCAGGAAACACCAGATGGTGACATCAGATCCATGCTCACCTCAATGGAGAAAGGCTTACAGAATTCACTTGGGCACTAAGATGGACTCTCTCTCCTATCGCATGGATAGAATGTCCGAGAGACTCGACAAACACGCAGAGCGCATAGATATGGCGGAGCGCCGTATCACGGAAGTTGAAGAGCCCCACACCACATTGGACTCAGACCACAAACAGCTGGGTAAGGTGATACAGGTGTTGCAGGACAAAGCAGAAGACCTTGAAGTGAGGTCCCGAAGGAGTAACCTAAGGATAACGGGCCTGCTGGAGCCAACACCAACTGGAAACATGGAACAATTCGTAGAAAAGTTGCTGGTTACCCTCCTCGGCAGTGACATCTTCTCACCCATGTTTGTTGTTGAGAGAGCACATGTTATGTTATGTTACGGGGATTTATATAGCTCACGATTACCTGAGGGTGTCCTGGCGCTACCCATTATTCCTGAGCGGGGAGACAGAAGTTTTCCACTACACATTGAACAGCCAGTTCTTCAGGCTCTTCCTGAAGGCCAGAAGATCAGGGCACATTCTTAGATAGGGCGGAAGGGTGTTCCATGCCTTAGTGGCTCACAAAATGAAGCTTCCTCCGCCCCAGGAAGCCTTCTTTGTCCGTGGTACTATAGCCAACTTGCCTTCCATTGAACGTAGGGTCCTTTTAGGCCGATACCATTGGATGTTTTGTTTCAGGAACTCCGGGCCAATGCCCTGAAGTGCCTTAAACACAGACCCGCTTCCTCACGGGAAGCCAATGCAGTTTACTAATTTCTTTGGAAATGGGCGCAAATTTAGCTGTGCCTGACAGTAGCCTAGCTGCCGCA
This sequence comes from Triturus cristatus, assembly GCF_964204655.1. Classification (NCBI taxonomy): domain Eukaryota; kingdom Metazoa; phylum Chordata; class Amphibia; order Caudata; family Salamandridae; genus Triturus; species Triturus cristatus. The sequence goes on from NC_140582.1 coordinate 1,048,246,581, forward strand.
TTTTGAAGCATTTGCAATCTATTCATATGGCGTTCCTGTAGGCTCAAATAGAGACCATTACAGTAGTCAATCTTATCATCACAAGTGAAGTAACCACTGTACGTTGACTCTCAGGCGGTAAAAAAGGGAGGATCTTTTTGATCATCCTAAGGATGAAAAAGGTAGCCGATGAGATAGAGTTAATCTGGTCACCAAAATTAAGCATGGCATCTATCAGGATTCCTAAGTTTTTTATGGGTTTTTTTGACGGTGTGGGAAGAGTACCAAAGGTGGTAGGCCATAAATTAGGAGTCCAAATGTTTACATCATTCCCAAACAGGATGACCTCTGTTTTGCCTGAGTTCAATTTAAGGCAGTTATGTGACATCCACATTCCCACTGCTTCCATGCAATCATGGAACTGTTTTCCATCTTCCATATCCTGACCTGGCTGTAGTGACACAACAATCTGTGTGTCATCGGCATAGGAGGTCAATTTAAAGCCAAATGATCTAATCAGTGAACCAAGTGAGGAAACAAAAACATTAAAAAGTAGGGGACTAAGAGACGACCCCTGAGGCACTACACATGGCAGGGAGAAAGGCTTAGAATGAAAATTAGCCAGTGCTACTGTCTGTGAGAGATCTGATAAAAAGGACTTTAAAAGCAGCAAGGCTTTACCTTGACTACCACAATCTAACAAACGGTCCATAAATAGGCCATGGTGGACTGTATCAAAAGCCGCCGACAGGACAAGCAATACCAAAGCAGCCTTCCCTCCCCCATCTAAGGCCTCCCTGATCTCTTCTGTGGATTTGATAAGTGCTGACTCCGTGCTGTGACCCTCACTGAAACCATATTGCGTGGGGTCCAGCACTTTTTATCCCGTAGGAAAGCACTCAGTTGCCTATTCATTTCCTTCTCCAGCAATTTGGCTGGGAAAGGAAGGCAAGAGATCGGGCGAAAATTATTTGGGTCCTTGCAGTCAAGATTTACCTTTTTTTAGCAATGGTAAAACAGAGGCAATTTTCCACATTTTTGGGACAAGTCCTGTGTCAAAAATACCGTTAAAAAGAGGGGTGAGGACTTGAGCTACCGGGTGTAAGGATCTTACCCGGAACAGATTCTGCAGGGACGTGAGGGAGTACCAACTGAAGAAGTAGTGAGGTCCCAACCTTCCACCACCACCTAGTGCCTCTATCGAACCCTAGAGAACACAGGTAATGGGGGAAAGAGGGGAAACAAAACAAGGATAAAGGGGAAACAATCTCTGGAGCTGCTGTCTTCACCCTCTCTGTATGTACGTGGAACTGTGAATCTGGAAAAGGTACAAAAGGACATTAGGATTAACCCCGGGCATGTGAGAAAAACGTAGCCTATAAACAATGTGAAGATTCTCTCCTACTATGTACCTAACTTCTCAGAACATGATGACTGCTATGGAGATGCTGCAGAAGTGGACAGGATAGGCATAGAGGCGGCTGATGTGAGGAAAGCGTAAGCCTTACAGAGTCCCTTCTTTTCTGTGCTTTAGTGTACAGTTCCTAAAATATAAAGAGAAACAATAACCTAGCTGAGATTATCCTTTAAATACCCCTAGAGCCCAATACCAATTACCGACTTATCATACAAGGGAGAGTCCGTCGTCCATCGCTGTCTCCGGGTCCTCTGAAATCTTCTGGAAGAGTTCTTCCACTTGTCCCAGGACGTGACAGAAAGAGAATTGTAGCGTGGTCCAGGAGTATTTTAGAAAGAAAATGGGAATAAGCTCGTCTGGCTCCTTAGACTCCAGCAAGACGGGCAGAGCATTGAGTTAGTTCATATCGAGTTCAGGGGAGGTTGGAGGCAGGGTAGAGACACCCGGCCGGCCCACGGGACAATATCCGGAAAAGCGGGCGGAGCGCTCCACAACCCACGAGCCTCGAATCAAAAGGAAGAAAGGTATTCAATCAATACCGGGCGTGTAGGACAACACGGTAAACAAAAGCGGACAAACCCGAAAACAAACAGAGCTCTGAAACAAGGTAGCTGAACGTAAGCCTAGTCAGCTAAGGTACGCAAAATCCGCCTCAACCACGAAGGTTTAGCGGAGAGGAATGTCCCAAAAACTCTGGGAGTCGTAATCCACAAACCAGGAAACAGGAAACAAGAAGTCGGAAGAACAGCCTGCGGGGCAACACTAGAACGCGAAGCCTCGAGACTACCGGACGTCAGGCTTTTCTACTGGCCTGACGCTATCGCGCATGCGCGATAGCTAGTCACCATGGTGGATTCGATGTCAGCGTCTTGCGTTTGTTTCCGGCAACCATGACACCGGGTTTGGGGCAGATTTAACTACTGCGACCGGGCAGGGATCAAAACGCGCCAGATCTTACTGCCAAAAGGAGTTTAATAGTGTCAGTTGAGGATATGTCGGTAAATTTATTAAAAACCTGGGGGGAATCCTTTAAAAATTCTACTCCCTCCTGACGGGGAATATGGTCTGTACTAGTGCAATTGAACGCGGAGAAAATAACCTCCACCTTGTTCAGAAAGAAGCTCGCAATATCCTCGCAGAGTTCCTGACTAGATTCAATTTTACCTGCACGAGGGGAGATCAGCTCAGATACTGTTTGAAATATTTCTTTCACCGAGTTTTTTGCCTGGACAAATTTATTTGTAAAGAAACATTTCTTGCCATAAAAATTAAACCCTTATATACTGCCAAACTTTGTTTGTAACTTCTTCTGTCTGCCTCCTCATATTTTGTTCTCCAGCTACGTTCTAGAGATTTACAAATACGTTTCTGGGTTTTCAGCTCCTCTGTGTACCAGGGGGCTGTAGGATGCAGTCTTTTAGGAGTACAAAGTTTTTTTGGGGCTAGTTTCTCGCAGGCTGCTACCAACCAGCTCGTATAAAAGGTTGTTGCCTCCTCTGTTCCCGTGGGAAGCGGACGCAACGTTGCTGCCAGTTCTACCTCTAGATCTTTACCCTTAATTTTATTCCAAGATCTACTCTCGTATTTTCTCTTGGAGTCCCCCTTGTTAAACCCGTAATTTGGACAGGTGAGTTCAAAAAACAGCACAATGATCAGTCCATGTAAGAGGAAGCACGCCTGTACATATCAACTGAGGATCATTAGAGAAAAAACCATCCAATATATGGCCTGTTGAATGAGTAGGCTCGATCACCCTTTGGGTCAGATCTCCGCTCTTCATTGTTTCCATAAGAGTCCTGGTATCGGGATCCTCCAAGGCCTCTAGATGGAAATTATAATCACCCAAGATCGTGAAGGAATTGAGGCATAGGCCCGCTTCAAGCAGATTCCCAATGGATCCAAGAAAAATATTTCTGGGCCCAGGGGGTCTGTAAAGTAAAATACCCTTAAAAGTGTAGTGATCCGACAGGGAGATGCTAAAAGAGAGCGCCTCACAAAAAGAATTCACCACCGCACAAAAACCTGTCTTCAAAGAATTGTGAAAGATTATTGCTAAACCCCCACCTTTCCTAACTGATCTACTCATAGTATGACAGAGAAACCCCAGAGGGGTTGCTTTAACAATATCAGGCCCAGATGCTTCATCCATCCAGGTTTCAGTAATGAACGCAATTTTTATACCCTTTTCCACCATTAGGTCAGCACATTCTATGCTGTGTTTAACTAAGGATCTAGTGTTCAATAAAATACAATTAACAACTAAATTCTCTGGTGCTGTGTTGATCACCCTCTTAGAAGTAGTGGGGCTAATACTTTGGTTGAGGATTTTGGGTAGGGTACAATTACAATTTGCGCAAATGGTCTCGGGTGTGGAAGGACATAAATCACACCTAAGGCACAGACAGGCCGGAGATATCATCTTACCTTAAGTAATTGTTCTTTAGTATAACTTTGAGCACAGTATGATCCTGATTTTGGGAGGAGCAGGGGGGCTGATGCTGAGCGCGGTCCGAGCGCTGACGGGCGCAGACGGGCTTGCATTAGGCGCGCCCGCTGCGTGTGTCTGCTGCACGGCCGCCTCTGCAGGCACATTTAAAGGTAACCCGGGCCGATAACTAGCCCGCTAACCTGTCCTCCTAAAATGGCGGCTCTACTCCCTCACACAGCCCCGATGCGGGCAACACCCACAACAAATGACCCCGAAGTGGTCCAGTACCGAGCTGTGCACCAGCGCTTCTCTAAACTTAGGTAAGTTAAAAGAAAAAGTCCCCTACAGTCGTAAAATTGATTAAAAACAGCAGGGCATATACACTAAAAACAAATAGCAGCAACAGTTATAATTAATAGCAGCAGTAATAATAACATCAAAGCTAAAACGGACCTTCAGATCAGTCCTTCAAGTAAACAGCGATATGTGCAAGCGCGCAGTGCAAAATACCATCTCCCGGCTCAAGCCTCAGGAGATAATGGATTTGCGCGGCCGCCTCTGCAGGCACATTTAAAGGTAACCCGGGCCGATAACTAGCCTGCTAACCTGTCCTCCCAAAATGGCGGCTCTACTCCCTCACACAGCCCCGATGCGGGCAACACCCACAACAAATGACCCCAGAGCGGTCCAGTACCGAGCTGTGCACCGGCACATCGCTCTCTTGGCCCACGACCGCCGCCTGGTGCCCCCCCCAAGGCCGATAATTGTGAAATTACTGAACTACCACGACAGGGATGCGGAGCTGAGGGTGGCCAAGGAGAAAAAGACACTACACTATGAAGGCTCTACACTTTTGTTGTTTCCGGACTTTACGTTGAGGGTCCAAGAGGCGCAACGACAATTTGCGCTGCTCAAAAAGCAGCTCAAAGAATACAACATAGACTACGCCATGCTGTACCTGGCCCGACTTTGTGTTAATCATCAGGGTCACTCACGAATCTTCACTGACCCCAAAGTGTTACCGAAAGCCCTGAAGGACTGGGCTAAAGAACAGCGTCGCATCCCTGACAGGGGCTGCTTGGTTGGTGCGGAAGGCGGCCACTTGGATGAACAAGACTGAACTCGAGACAGCCCATAATGCAGATAAGATTATTGTTTTGAGGGTGGGATAGGATAACCTATTATGAAACTGTAAGAATTAATTGGACCCACGGGACACTGGTGGATTTATTGGGTCTCAGACAAACTGTGTAAGTCACTTAGCTGTTGTTGCCCAGACCCCTCTAGTTCTAAGCCCCGGGAAGTGGTACTGTTGGGACATAGTTACACCCTATTTTACATATTCACTGTGGGGGTCGGAATTTCACTCCTTCAGGCAGATGCTTAATATTGGTTTGATGGTGAGCGGGGTGGTTAGCTCATTAAGTTTTGAAGTTTCACTTGAGTGGGTTGGCAACCTCTTCCCACGCGTGTAGCACACTCTAGGGGGATTGCTATTTTTGGTGGGAGGTGTGGGTGGAAGTTTCCCTTTTGTTCGTTGTTGAATAGCCTCTCTTCTTGTTGGGTTTCTAATTGTGGGGCGAATGAGTCATATATTGGGGATCCGCCACGGCATAGTTGGGGTAGCCCTGGCGTGGGTGGGGGAGGGAAGGGGTAGGGATGACCTGGCATGGGTGGGGGGTGGCGGAAACTTGAGACTCAGACAACCTAGCCTATATTGTGTTACGCATTTGATTACGCACGTACGCTGCACTACATACTGGCACCATAGACAGATCGGGAATGACAACAAAGACTCACCTCATGACGCAACCCACTGATGAGTCCGACAGGGATGTGGAAATAGACACTCTCAGAGCACTCACTTGGAATGTTCGAGGGCTTAACGACTACAGGAAGCTACACAATGTCATGACGTACCTGACGAGACACAAAATAGATGTTGCCCTGCTACAAGAAACTCATCTCCCGCCCAACTGCCCTATGATGCGTAGAAGAGGCCTACACGACAACATTCATGATGCAGGATTTACCACTCATGCACGGGGGTTACTAACCTGGGTCAACCCTAAGTCGTCCCTCACTCTCGAACCAGTTGACAAGGACAGAGACGGCAGATACGCAATTTTTAGATGTAAGGGGAAGGGACTGGACCTACTCATAGTGAATATCTATGGCCCTAACTTTGACAACGCTGAGTGTTTTTTGGCAATGTCAGATAGAATAGACCTGGGTGGAGAGGGACTGCAGCTTTGGGGGGGGGGGGGGGATCTTAACTTAGTCAGGGACCCAGGACTAGAAAGGTCGGGGGGACCGGAGAGACGCATCACGGCGGCTGCCAGAGCAGTGGAGAGTACAATAGTTAGGTTTGATTTATGTGATGTGTGGCGCCAGAGATACCCGAACAAAGGAGGCTTCACACACTAGCATACCATAGCCTACACACACGAACCGATTATTGGTTGGCAGCAAGTACACTCAACGAGAGGGTACTTTCCTGCAGCATACTTTCCCGCACATATTCGAACCATTCCCCGATTCTGTTAGTACTTGACGCCCCCAGTTACCCTCCTTTCACGTGGAGGTTTCCACCATACTCCTTACTCGATGCGGTATTTAAAGAGGAACTGGCTGATGCAATTGAAACGTTTTTTGATACTAATGTGGGCTCGGTTGATAGCTATCAAGTCGTCTGGGAGACGTTTAAAGTTTACATTCGCGGGGTCACAATGTCCAAGCACTCGGGCGTCCTCAAAGCTATTCGGAAACGCCTGACAGACTTGGAGAAGAAACTAAAGATCTTAGAACAACGCCAACAGTCGGAACTGAATGACGCAACCACGCAGAAACTCACAGACCTGCTTGAGGAATATCATGCGGTGGCAGACGACGAAATAAAGCACCTCGGTAAATCCGCCACAGCGCAGACATATGGAGAGAGTACTGGCCCAATTGCTTAAGAAGCGCCAGGAAAAAACGTTGGTAGCCGAAATTAGATCTGCAGAAGACGAGATACTGACTGATGTGGCGGATAGATTCTGCCGATATTATTCTGAGCTCTACACTTCCCGCAACAGCGGCACAGAGGAGGAAATCATAGATTACCTAACACACATAAAATTACCATAGCTCACTTACACTCACCGGGAGTTTCTCATGAGACCTATTGAAAGAGAGGAAATTCTCTTAGCCCTATCCAACATGAAAGCGGGGGGTGCTCCCGGCTCGGATGGCCCCACAGTTCCCTTCTATAAGGCCTTCCTGGACCTGCTACTCCCACAGCTGGCTGAACTTTTTGACGATATGTGTGTCTCTGGAACTATGCCACCATCAATGAGAGAGGCAGTGATAGTAGCCATCCTAAAACAGGGCAAACCCCCGGACGAATGTGCATCGTATCGCCCTCTCTCACTGCTCAACGTAGATACAAAAATATTCACAAAAATCATTGCGAACCGTTTGGTCCCTCTAGTCCCAACCCTAGTCGCACCGGAACAGGCGGGCTTTGTGCCCGGCATGAACTTGACTTACAACTTGTGCACAGTCTTTGGCGCCCACCAGCACACCCGACCGGAGACACAAGCAGTGGCAGTCTTCCTCGATATGGAGAAAGCCATTGGCTCCGTCGAATGGACCTTCATGAGACAAGTTTTAACCAGGATGGGCTTAGGACAAGTCTTCATACAACTGCTGGGGGTCCTCTACAATGCTCCCACTGCCAGAATAAGATTAGGTAACCTGGTGACGGAAACTGTCAGTATTTCACGGGGCACGCGCCAGGGCTGCCCCCTGTCCTCTATTTTATATGCGCTGGTAGCAGAACCTCTAGCCTGCGTGCTTAGAGAATACCATGGGCATAAGGGGATTTGATTCCCGGGCTATCAACTCATAGTCTCCACATACGCAGATGACACCCTCCTATATGTCCGGAACCTGGAATCCAACCTTTCCTCGGTCCTACGAGAAGTGGTTCACTTCGGTGCACTGTCAGGCCTGCGAGTGAATTGGCAGAAGTCCATTATATTTCCACTCACATCAACTACATCCCGAATCGAACCGGACTACCCTTTGCAGTGGTCTACAGATGCGGTAAGGTACTTGGGTATAAAAGTACATTCGGACTCCGGAGTAGTGTTCAGGGAAAATTACGGAGTGGCTATCAGCAAACTAGAGGATGACGTAGACGGTTGGATTAGACTACCCCTGTCCTTGCTTGGCAGAATTTCCATCATGAAAATGGTAGTATTGCCACGTCTATTATTTCTCTTCTCCAATATCCTCATGGTACTCCCATGCTCCTTCTTTCGCCATCTTACTACCCTGATGGTGAAGTTAGCTTGGGCGGGTAAGCAGGCGTGCGTTAAATGGCAGATTCTTACCATACCATATCACATGGGCGGGCTAGGCGTGCCGGACTTTGATTTATATTACAGAGCAGCGCAGTGTGCACATGCATACTATTGGATGCATGGTCCTCCAGACATTCCGCATCTCCGAATAGAAACAGTTGTTGCGACTCCGCTACCACTGCCAGCGTTCATGTTCCAAGCTGTCGACCGTAAGACATGCATTCTGGACTCAATCAACGCGACAACACATGCGTGGCATCATCTAATACAGCAGCAGGCAGGTGCGATTCTTTACTCGCCATCGTCTCTGCTGGATTGGTGTCTCTGGCTGCCCCCATGCAGGGATAAAGGGGTTACACGTGCACTAAACACACTGGGTATACAGACTGTTGGTGAGCTATTCGCAGACGGCATCGCCAAGACTTGGGATGACTTAAACCCCGGTGACCTGTCACCCACAGTGCTCACACAATTCCAATTCCACAAAGCACGACACGCGCTGTTACATATATTAGGGGATGACTTACTCGAACCCCCAGAATTGCCAGCCTTAACCTATGCCATAAAAGTGACATCCCCATTCAGAATAGTTTCCAAGATCTATAAATTATCTATGTTCTACAGAGAAAACCACTACACCAAGGCCCGACTAGCCTGGCAACGGGACTTGGACAGAGACATAGATGATAAAATGTGGCCTCAGTGCTGCGCCAACACCCAACGCATTTCACTAAATGGCAGGCATAGATTGATACACTTTAAATACATCAATAGGGTATACTACACCCCAGAGAGGCTACATAGATATGGCCTACGAGAGGATCCAGCATGCGAACGTTGCACTACACAGCCTGCAGACTTTCTCCATTTGGCCTGGTCATGCCCTGAGATTTCCGCCTTTTGGGATTCGGTCTTTCCGGAGCTAGGACAGGTTATGCTAGGCTACTCTAAACAGATACCTAAGGGGGTCCGACGACTGGTGGACATGGGACTGCTAATAGCCAAACGCAGGGTGGCAATCTGTTGGTCACGGGGACCTGTTCCCACGATAACACAGTGGACACGAGACATGATATACTGTAGCACGCAGACGGAACTTTTCAGTGAACTCCTACCTCCACGGAGTAGACCTAAAAACGTTTGGGAATTGTACAAACTTTACCTCGCCACTAAGACGAGTGGCGATGTGGCAGCTGCCGACACTACGCAGGAAATGACTTGATTAGCTAACGATAGCCATTGACCGCCCCTCTGGAAGTGACGAACTCTGACTTTCAGCTAAACACTGAAATTACACATTGGCTGCGCTGGGAGGAAAGCTCAGGATATGGGTGTAGCACTGAAGAGGGTTAAGTATATAGAGCTGTAATCAGATGGGCTTACTGTGGTACTGGTACTCTGCTTGCACATTCCTGGTCAACGTGTATCATTGCTATTGTCATTTTGTCATATTGAGTCTCATGCTTGTTTGTTTTGAAATTCAATAAAAAAAAAAATACTATTCCCTCTCCAGGGATACAATTAACAATACAAGTAATAAACATCAAATCTAAATTAATTCACACAATTTACACTATAAAATAACTTTTATAAATATTATATAAAAAATAATAAAAATTACATTAAAATTAAATTACTTCCCACCATACTCCCCTATCAACCCTCAACCCACTCATAAAAAAGTACACAATTAACATATTTACAAATTAATTATTAATTATTAGCATCTAATTAATTACTAATTAATAGTAAAAAATTAACATAATTACCAATTAATTATTAGTTGTTATTGATCAATTTATAATCAATTAGTGATAAATTAATCGACTTAATTAACAATATAAATGATTAAATACTAAGGGCCTCATGTAGGTAAATAAAAATTACCGATTCTTAAATACCGAACCGTACCGAACCGTACCGAATCGGTATTTAAGAATCGGTAAGTTATAGGTAGGTAATAATTCGGTAATATTTACCGAATCGGTAACATTCGGTAATCAAGAATCGGAATTTACCGAATCGGTAAATACCGAGGTGGTATTTACCGAATCGGTAAATACCGAAGTGTTATTTACCAAATCGGTAAATACCGAATCGGTATTTACCGAATCGGGGGAAAAAAATCACATGACTGGATGAAACTGCCAATCCTGTGCAACCACACCCCACCCAACCAGGAAGTGGCCACACCCAGGCAGGTGCACACAATTAACAGACTCTGGAGAGGCTTGGAGTGCAGAGGAGAGGCAGGGAGCCAGTGCCTGTTTGTGCAGCACAAAAACATCATGTCGACGCAGAGGACAGTGAGAGATGGAGGGGAAAGGAGGAGGAAGATGAAATTCAGCCCCAAGGAACTCCAGGTGCTGGTGGAGGAGGTGGTGAAGCAGCACCAGAAGCTGTTTGGGAGGCAGTCCCTGCAAGTGCCGGAGGCAGAAAAGCGCAATATTTGGCTGGGTAGCCAGGCGCAGGTCAATGCTGTGGGAGTGACCCACAGGGACATAGAGGTACTCAAAAAGCGCTGGTATGACCTGAGGATTTTAACCACGAGGAAGATGGGGGAAATCCAGAAGGAGGCCAGCCAGACTGGAGGTGGAACCAACAGGGCACCTGCCCTCACCGAACTGGAGGAGCTGGTGGAGGCCACAATCGAGCAAGAGAGCGTTGTGGGCCTTGGGGATGCCGACAGCTTTGCCAGAGCCGCCACCCAACAAGGTAAGACGAATGCACAGCAATGTAGCCCCCCCTTCCCCTATCCCACATCCCCCATTGTGAAATGAGTATCCCACTCCAGTCCATGTGTTAGTGCAGACAGGCAATGCATTCTGGGAGATGTAGTCAGGGAACCCCCAACCATGAAGTAAATAGCACAGGACAACAAGGCATGTTACACACATTAGCCACAAGCAGGCAGAGGATAATGTGAGAGTGTAACATGATTTTATTGTGATGCTTGCAATGCAGCCCTTCAGGTACACTGAGCTGATGTTGCATTTCTGTCCACAGATGTGACATCGCGCAGGACAGGACATGCTGCAGGAGAGAGGGCACACCGGCCACATAGATCAGCTCTGGCCAGCACAAGTTCTGCCCAGGGAGCAGTGCCACAGGCAGCCGCACCACTAACACAGGCAGCCTCACCTCAACCAGAGCCAGCCTCACCTCAACCAGAGCCAGCCTCACCTCAACCAGAGCCAGCATCACCTCACCCAGAGCCAGCATCGCCACTCATGTTTGAGTCACCGGCCACATCACCGCCTGCATGTGTGAGATTGAGGAGGCGTGCTGCCGCCAGGCTGCGAGCCTTAGACACCTCGTCTGACGACAGCAGGGGCCCTGAGCAAATTACTATGCCCCAGGATGGGAGCCATGCCACTGTGCCCTACACCTCACAGGCAGAACAGACGGGTGCAAGACGGCGCCGCAGGTCGCGTGTGCAGAGTCCACCAGCAAACATTGACAGCCATGGGGTCTTCTCGGGGCTCGAGGGCAACATGTTAAAACAACAGCGCCTGCAAACAAAGGCAGTCATGTCAGTCCAGAGCCATATACGGGGCATGAAATCAACTTTTGTCAACATGGACAAGAACATCAGCACAATGGCAGTGGGGATGGGTGAAATGGCAGCGGGCATTCGGGACATGTCCCAGTCAATCCAGCTGTTGTGCAGCAAATTAGATGCTGACATAGATGCACGGCGCCGGGAACGGCATAGGAGGGACACTAACACCAGGGCACTCAACCGTCTGGCAACTGCCACTTCTCTACTCTGCCGGCGCTCTGTGTCGATGCAGGAGGGCCTGACACACTGCTGCAGCGACGTGTCTCGGGGGATGGTGCAGGTCACAAGTGCACTTGAGGTGCTATTAACAAGTCAGGCGGCCACAACTGCTGCAGGGGATGCTGCGGAGAGCATCGACTCCAGCAGCAGGAGCAGCATCACACCCCCCGTCCCAGAAACACGCAGGAGCAGCAGGCGGCTTGGGGTTGGCAGTAGTGAGGATGCTCAATCCGTGCCATCCCACACTGCAGCGCGTGTGCGCAAACATTGATGCAGCCCTGCGTAGCCAATTCCCAATGGGTGACGTAACCCTGGACTTACCCCTTGTAAATATGCAATGTTGCCAGATTGGCTTGATCTTGTTGTAATGGCGTAGTGCCGCATTACAACTACGTCATGACATACCACAACTGGCTGTGTCCCCTTACTTACTCAGAAATAGTTGCATGTGATCTCTGCCCGTCTCTCTCTTCCATCTATTGCAGTTGGCACTCCAGCTGCGTTGGCCTCTGGCTGGCCTGACTCATCCTCGTTGTCCTCAAAATCTGTTAGTTCCACCTCTGTACCTCTCTTCGTGGCAAGGTTGTGCAGCATTGCACAAGTGGCAATGATCTTGCAGCAGTTGATGGGTGTGTACTGGCGTGCGCCTCCGCTCTTGTGGAGGCAGCGGAACCTGCTTTTCAGTAGTCCAAACGTGCGCTCCACCACATTGCGTGTAGATTTATGTGCCACGTTATATCGTCTCTCACTCTGGGTTGATGGGTGTAGGTAGGGAGTGAGGATGAATGACCGGCAGGCATATGCACTGTCGCCTAGGTGAGTAAAAGGGAACCATCAGTCACATGCCTCTATACACTATGATTTGCAGGTTTCATGGGGCGTCACTGTTACTTACCTAGCAGGTATCCCTCTCCAAATTCTCCGGCAAGCAGTCGTGTGTAGATCCCACTGTTCTGGAAGATGTAAGAGTCGTGGGTGCTCCCAGGAAACTTCGCTACAATATCAGTGATGATGTTCCCTGCATCACAGATTACCTGCACATTGATGGAGTGGGTGGACTTTCTGTTCCTGTAGATGTGCTCAGTGTCAGCTGGTGGGCAGATTGGGATGTGTGTGCCACCAATACAGCCAATGACATGGGGGAACTGTGCCATGTGATAAAAGTCAGTTTTAGTTTTCTGCAGTTCAGCCTGTGTGTTTGGGAAGCTGATGTAGTGGTGCATTCTCTGCATCATGGCATCCAGGAACTTCCTGAAGAAACGGGACAGGCAACTCTGGGATACACCGCCCACCGCAGCTATCACCCCCTGGTAACTGCCAGATGCGAGTAGATGTAGGCTGCAGAGCACCTGCACATGTGGTGGTATGGCATGCGCCCTTCTTGTTGGCTGGTCCAGGAGTGGGTGCAGGTCCCTTATCAGGTCCATGATGGTTTGGGGGTGTAGCCTGTACCTTTCATGTATCTCTGCGTCAGTCAGTTGGAAGAGTGTGATGCGCTGTCTGTAGATGCGTTCCTCCCGTCTCCATATCCTCAGACCTGCTGCCTGTAGACGTAGGCGCCTTGCAATGACATACAGAGCGGCCATGTTGTCCACGCTGTTGCATTTTGGGATTGCTTATATGCTCTGTTGATGCTTACCACCTGCTTTCACTCAGTGTTAATTACCGACTCTTAATTACCGAATTTCATGGATTTCTTAATTACCGAATTTACCTACATGTCTTTTTCAGTTTTACCACTTCATATTTACCACTTCATATTTACCGATTCATATTTACCACTTCATATTTACCGATTCGGTAAATATGTATTCGGTAAATATGAATCGGTATTTTAGAAATCGGTAATTATGAATCGGTATTTACCGCTTCATATTTACCGAAAACTGGTTTTTGGCCTCCTACATCTCACTTGACTAAATACCGGTCGGTAACGGCATATTTACCGAATTTCGTCCGTTACCGACCGGTATTTAGCTACCTACATGAGGCCATAAATTATTAATTAATAAAATAATTAATTAATTAATTTCAAATAAATTACTTCCCACCCTATTCCCCTAAAACCCCACAACCGGCTACAGAATTAAATTACGCAAAAAGTTATTAACATATAATTAATTAATTCTAAATAATTCTTTAAAAAATATACTATAATTAAATTACTTCCCACCCTATTCCCCCTATAAAACCACAACCTGCTAAGGAATTAAATTACGCAAAAAATAATGAACATAAAATTCATTACTTTAAAAAAATTCAAACACACATTACAAAATATACACATACTTTTAACACAAATACTAACATACAAAACACAAAAAGAAATCGATATTATTAACGATATTTTGACAATCAATATTACTACCTTCGATATTATTAAAATCGATATTTCTTACCTGCATTTCGATATTCTTAACCACTATCGTTTTGCAAGTCGATATCCTGTCCACTCGATATTAAAAACTCAATATTTTGTCCATTCGATATTTTTAATTCGATATTATGACTAGGTACCACTTCATAGAATATACCGCGCTGGACCAATGATGGTAAGAATGGGATATGACACTGAGGCTGGGTGGTTTTGGAAATGTGGACAAGAGGGCGCTTTTATACACATACTCTGGGAGTGTATAACTATCCGGAGATACTGGTCAGCGGTAGCGGGGTGTATGGAAAGAGTAGTGGGACACAGAATTGACTTTAATATCAAATGAAGTCTCGGGCGTGGCTTGGACTCCACCGAGTATGGACGCGTGAGCTGTGAGCTCCGTGTCGGCCTCATGAGTTATCCTGTTCAAAAAATTCCCTGGCGGTGTTGAAGGCTCTGAGGGGGCCCCCCATGACTGAGAGGTGCCTGCCTGCTGATTGAGCCTCGCGCCGGGACCCAGGGGCCGCCCTGTTCGGCGACTGCTGTTGATCCTCTTGGAGAGGCCCGGCCATCTTGCTTGTGGCCTGCGGAGGGCCTGACATCCCCGGCCTCGTGTGAATTGAGGCCCACCAGAAGTGAGCGGTGACCTGGCTGAGGCGGAGCACCGGCCGCGCTCCGGTCCACTGGTTCGGAGGAGGGCAGGGTGAGCTGTGTCGGCCCGGGCGGTTTTTAGAAGACCGCGGACGGCTGGCGGCACTGGCGGAGCCCGCGATGACCGGGGAGGCGCAGGTGTAGCTGCTGCGCTGATGGTGACTGGCACTGGGCTGGGCCTAACATCGGTGCCCTGAGGATCGGCTAGGATGGCGGACTGAGGCCCGCCGCAAGAGCGGCTGCGGAGGTACTGTGCGGGCACTGCGGGGACTTTGTAGTGCGGGACACCCCTCCTTCGCGCTTTCGCTTCCCGCGCGAAGGAGTGGGAGAGAGCCTGCCCACAGGAGGACTGGAGCGGACGAGCACGCTCCCATAAGTACACTGCCCTGAAGTCCTGTGGCCCGAGCTTTCTGGAGGGGCTGGTTCGTGGAGGGCAACTCGGTGTGACTGTGCTGGTGGAGCCACAGTTCCGATGGCGACATGGTGCTGGTTATCCCCCCCCCATCCCTGCTGAGCCGCTACCCTGCAGAACACCCTGACTCGGACGCCTTGGAGTGGTTGGCTCCGTTTGGAGGCGGCTGGCGACCCTGATGAGTAGACCACGGCGCGCCTGATATAGTAGTTGGGGATATCGCGGAAGCACCCGGGAATACCTGTCGCCGTCCAAGTGTCCTCAGAGTCGCACGATGCTGTAAGGGGTCCACCTCCCGATAACCCCTTGGTCTGATAGATATATAACAGACACAGAAGGGTGATCAGGCGAGGGAAGGAAAGGAAGGGGACAGCTGGGAGGGAGATCTGAAAGAGAAAGAACAACATGCAATGGTTACATCAGCCCCTATCTCTCTCTCTATCACCCCGTTCTTCCCTAGCTCCCCCTTTTACCTGTAAAAGAAAGAATGCTCTCGGGGAACAGGAGACTGGAATGACCTGCTCGCAAGGCAACTGGAACCCTACAGACAAGATACTAATCAGCAGAGGTCGTATTATGCATGCACCCTCGTAACTCCCCTCAGCTAAAGGACCTACCATGAACTCAGGATTCTTCTCAGTACAGGGGGGAAGGACGTATGCCAGCAGTCACCTTTCCACCCCTGTATGGAGTACAAACGAACACACATAAAATGCAGCAGGGCAATGAACAGGATACTTCTCCTGGTCGCCCCCACGGGTTCTCAAGACGAACCTCTGTCACACTGTTATACTACCAACAGGCAGAGTTCACAATATACAAGAACGATAAGATGCTGTCCCTGAGGCGACTATATAGTACTCCCACAACACCAATGCGGGAATATCGCTTTCCGAAAGTTAAAGCCCTCCGCCCTATTGTGTGTCAATTGAGAGCAATGACCGGAGTGAACACCGGACCTAGGTGTTTGCGACCCCGCACGCCGTAGTTCGGCTTCCAACGGGGCCACGGAAATTTAGGGCAGGGACAAACAAAGACAAGCTTCCCTTCGCGAGGAGTGCTGGACCAAACCAACACGGAGAATGGCGACCCCGCACGCCTCAATGCGGCATCCAACGGGGCCACTGTACTCGGACCCTGAAAGACAAGACGAACCTCGCCTTGTTACAGCAGAAACAACCAACGAATGTCTGAACGACAGAAGCCAGCAAAGAACCACAGTTTTTGTGCAGAGCACCCCTACCCGAACGCTGTTCTCCGCTTGCACTTCCGACCTGGATACAAAATAACCGGCACCTGACTGCAGCCGGATGTTTCCTTTTCTTCGCCGGAGCGTCCAGCGTGCTGACGTCACGCGCGTCAGCACGCATTGCCTCATGGGAATGGTAGTTCCCGTCATGTCCGCCGACCTCGCTCATGTCCGATGCCCGCTCGGACTGGCAGTGCTCTCTGGCGCAACCTGTGAGCCACAACAGTACATCCCTCCCCCGAAGAGCACTGACATAAACAAGCTTTTTTCGGATATTTCTTGTGGAATTGAGCCACCAGTGCAGGAGCGTGGACACTGGAAGCTGGTTCCCAGGAGTTTTCCTCCTCCCCATATCCCTTCCAGGCCAGCAAATACCACAACCTGGAGCGATGTATCTTGGAATCCAGAACCCCTCTCACCTCGTACTCTGCTTCGCTATTTACAATGACTGGAGCAGGGGCCTTATTGGGCTTCACCAGCGCTGGCTTCACTAGGGACACGTGAAAAGCCGGATGAATGCGCAAGGAGGAGGGCAAAGAAAGTTTAACCACTACCGGAGTCACCAATTTCACCACCCGATAGGGACCTATGTACTTGGGGTTGAATACGCTATAGCGTTTGAACCGGATGTTTTTTGTGGATAACCACACATAATCTCCCACTTTATATACAGGTCCCTGCCTTCTGCGTTTGTCGGCGGAAGCTTTGTATCTGTGCTTAGCCTCTCGCAGATTGCTTTTTGCCTTCTGTAAAGTGTTTTGAATGCGCTCTATTCTACTCTGCGCTTCTGGAACCTTAGTTGTTTGTATTGGATTAAGGAAGGGCGAAAACCAAGGATGGAAACCATATGTGCAGTAATAAGGTGTGAGTTTGGTGGATGCATGTGATGCGCTGTTATACGCCACTTCAGCTAACCATAGTAAGTCCACCCAATCGTTTTTTGAAGCGCTGGAGTAACACCTTAAGTATTGCTTAAGGGTTTGATTGACCCTTTCGGTCTCTCCATCCGTTTGCGGGTGAAAACTAGTGGAGATGTTGGATTCTATCCCTAACGATGAACACCAGGTCTTCCAGAAGTTTGCTGTGAATTGGCTTCCGCGGTCTGAGACAATCCTCCGAGGCAGACCGTGTAGGCGGACCACGTTCACTAGTAGTATATGTGCCAACTGTCCTGACGTGGGTATTTTCTCACAGGCTACGAAGTGTGCCATCTTTGTTAAATAGTCCACTATGACCGTGATAACGGTACATCCCTTGTTGCTAGGCATTCCCACGATGAAGTCCACCAAAATGTTTTCCCACGGGAGATTAGGTGTGGGGAGCGGTTGTAGCAAACCTGCTGGTTTGGAATGTGAGGCCTTCATTTGACTGCATACTCTGCACTCCTTCACCCAAGTGCCCACATCCTCCCGTACCGAAGGCCACCAGAATTGCCTCAGGACCCTGTCAAGGGTTTTCTCTCTACCGTTGTGACCTGCGCAGGGTAGAATATGACACCATTTGAATGCTTGAAGACGTAAGGCCCGAATGGGCAGAAGTATCTGCTTTCCCCGTATCGGTATGTCATGAATCAAGCTCCAGCTGGGATTGCTTCTCAGCCAGGTTTTCCATCGGTTTGTCTGGACGTTCCGGGATACACTTCTCAAGAACGGATCTGTGCACGTCGCCCCTATCACGTGTTCAGGGCTGATGATGGCTCCTTTAGGTGAATTAGGGAGAGTGGCCTGGGAAGCTTGCCGGGATAAAGCGTCTGCTTTTTTGTTTTCCTTTCCAGGCCTATAAGTAACAAGAAAGTTATATCCCGCAAAAAAGAGAGTCCACCTTAGTTGACGGGGGGTTAGGTGTCTCGCTGCCGTCATGAACTGTAAGTTCCTGTAGTCGGTATATACCGTAACCACGTGTCTGGCACCCATGAGATGATGCCTCCATTCACTGAAGGCGTCTTTGATGGCAAGTAGTTCTTTTTCGGCGATGTTGTAATTGCACTCCGCGGAATTCAATTTTCGTGACATGTATGCCACTGGATGCAGTTGCCCTGTTTCGACATGTCTCTGGGATAACACCGCTCCCAATGCTGTGTCGGAGGCATCGGCCTCCACGATGAATGGATATTCCGGGTGTGCATGAGCCAACACCGGGGCCGTAGAAAACGCCTCTTTTAGCTCATCGAAACCCTTTTGGGCCCCAGCGGTCCACTGGAACACCGCCTTCTTGCGCAACAGCTGAGTGAGAGGGGTTGCCAAGTCTGAGAAGTGGTGGATAAAGCGACGATAGAAGTTGGCAAACCCCAAGAAACACTGTACATCTCTGAGGTTGTGGGGAGTAGGCCATTGTTTAACTGCCAATACCTTCCTTTCTGACATTTCCTGCCCCCAGGGCGTGAGGTTCACCCCTAGAAATTCCACAGACGTCACCCCAAACTCGCACTTACTGATTTTGCAAAATAAGTGGTGTTTTCGTAGAGTTTGAAGGATGGTTTTTACATGTTGCGTATGCTCCCTGGTGTCCTGGGAGTAGATTAAAATGTCATCGATGTACACTATGACAAAGTGGTCCAGATATTCGCGGAGCACATCGTTTAGGAAGAATTGAAAGGCCGCGGGGGCATTGCATAGCCCGAAGGGCATAACTAAGTACTCATAGAGTCCGAATCTGCTTTTAAACGCAGTCTTCCATTCGTCCCCTCTCCTCATTCGGACTAAATGGTATGCCCCCTTCAGATCTAATCGCGTGTAGATCGCTGCCTCTTTTACCTGCTCCAACAGAACGTTGATTAGTGGTAGCGGATACCGGTTCTTCACGGTAATGGCATTTAACGCCCTGTAGTCCACGCACGCGCGAAGTTCGCCATTGGCCTTAGGAATGAAGAAGAGAGGCGACGCTGCTGGGGATTTTGACACTCTTATAAACCCCAGGCCCAAATACTTATCCAAATACTCCCTGAGGTACTTATGTTCTGGCTCCGTTAGGGCATACACCCGTCCCGCGGGAACGACCGCCCCAGGTATCAGGTCTATTTGGCAATCGTACGCCCTGTGGGGCGGCAGTACTTCGGCGTTGTCCTCGTTGAAAACATCGTTGTATTCTTTATAGACCTCGGGTAATGTTACTGCTTGTTCGACTGCGGTCGCCACCTGGTAACAAGTTGCCAATGACATGGCAGGGTTTCTTGCGGGAACGTTGCAGTTCGCTAGACAGTAGTCGGATGTAAACTGCAGGGTTTTTTCGAGCCAATTTATGAGAGGGTTGTGGAGGCATAACCAAGGCAACCCTAGTATCACTCCGTAATGGGGTGCTGGAATAACGTTAAAGGAAATCAACTCCTGGTGCTCCGTCCCCTGTTTTACCGATAAAGGTCCTGTATGGTATCTCACCGGTCCTGAATCCAACATTTTTCCATCAACCGCAAACACCATCTCCGGCATGCTTTTCTCCTGTAACGTTATTCCGAGCCGTACCACCTGATCTTGGTCCATAAAACACCCCGTGGCCCCAGAATCCAATAACGCCCGGACTGGCAACCACCTGTCTTGCACCAAGATGTGCACGTCCACATAAAAATGGCTTCTTTCCTTGGTCTTCAAGTCTTCCAACGAAGGGATGTACAGTGCGCTCAAAGGATTCCCTTCATCCTCCTTTAAGCTGGAGCGTTTCCCGCCTCCGAGAGGGTGGTTCTTGTAACCGCAGCTTTCTGTTCCGGTCGTGGAGCTTTGGGCCGCAGACTGCATTCGCGAATGAAATGCCCCTTCCGTCCGCAATACAAGCATAGGCCTCTCTTCCGCCTATACTCTCGTTCTTCGGAGGTGAGCGGGGAACGGACGGCTCCAATTTCCATAGGCTCGGTTTTTGAGGAACCAGGGTGGTTTGCTGCCCTAGTAGGTTCCACAGTAGGCACCGGTCTCTCCCGCCGTCTGTGGTCCCCTTTTCTCATGCTTAGGCGATGATCCAACCTTAACACCAAACTGATGAGTGCGTCACAGGTGACCGGTTGCGGGTCGATCTGCGCCACCACATCCTTCAGGTCTTCGCTTAGCCCTTGATGGAAAAGAGCCGCTTGCTTCTCTTCTGGCCACTCGGTTTCAGTGATCAGTCTCCTAAAATCGTTAATATAGGAGATAACATCCCTATTGCCTTGTCGCAATTCTAGCAGATCTCTGTCGGCCGAGAGCGTGGCGGCTCGACGGTTGAATGTTTTCTCGAATTCTTCCAGAAATGCATTCCAATCATATAGGAGCTGATCGTCTCTTCTCACCAGCGGGACTGCCCATTGAGCTGCGTCCCCAGATAAATACGAGAGAAGAAAGGCGACCTTTGAATGGTTTGTGTTAAACGCCCTAGCCCTACAGGTAAAATGTAACATTACTTGCGTGAGAAAGACTTGCAACTTCCCGCCTTCCCCGCTGAACCTTTCAGGAGTAGCTAATGGTACTGGCGTGGGAATCTCCACAACAACGGGAGCCGTAGGGGTGGCGCGGGGTAAGCCTGCATCAAAGGGATTGCGTTCCATGCGATCTACCTGCGCCTGTAGTGTTGCTGTTTCTGTTCTAGAGGCAGCTACCTCAGCCTGCAACAAGGCCAACGCAGCTATAACATCCTCAAAGGTGGCCATCCCACCGTGCGACTGGGAGGACAGTTATCCGTGGGCCGGTTATTTTGTCGCCGTCCAAGTGTCCTCAGAGTCGCACGATGCTGTAAGGGGTCCACCTCCCGATAACCCCTTGGTCTGATAGATATATAACAGACACAGAAGGGTGATCAGGCGAGGGAAGGAAAGGAAGGGGACAGCTGGGAGGGAGATCTGAAAGAGAAAGAACAACATGCAATGGTTACATCAGCCCCTATCTCTCTCTCTATCACCCCGTTCTTCCCTAGCTCCCCCTTTTACCTGTAAAAGAAAGAATGCTCTCGGGGAACAGGAGACTGGAATGACCTGCTCGCAAGGCAACTGGAACCCTACAGACAAGATACTAATCAGCAGAGGTCGTATTATGCATGCACCCTCGTAACTCCCCTCAGCTAAAGGACCTACCATGAACTCAGGATTCTTCTCAGTACAGGGGGGAAGGATGTATGCCAGCAGTCACCTTTCCACCCCTGTATGGAGTACAAACGAACACACATAAAATGCAGCAGGGCAATGAACAGGATACTTCTCCTGGTCGCCCCCACGGGTTCTCAAGACGAACCTCTGTCACACTGTTATACTACCAACAGGCAGAGTTCACAATATACAAGAACGATAAGATGCTGTCCCTGAGGCGACTATATAGTACTCCCACAACACCAATGCGGGAATATCGCTTTCCGAAAGTTAAAGCCCTCCGCCCTATTGTGTGTCAATTGAGAGCAATGACCGGAGTGAACACCGGACCTAGGTGTTTGCGACCCCGCACGCCGTAGTTCGGCTTCCAACGGGGCCACGGAAATTTAGGGCAGGGACAAACAAAGACAAGCTCCCCTTCGCGAGGAGTGCTGGACCAAACCAACACGGAGAATGGCGACCCCGCACGCCTCAATGCGGCATCCAACGGGGCCACTGTACTCGGACCCTGAAAGACAAGACGAACCTCGCCTTGTTACAGCAGAAACAACCAACGAATGTCTGAACGACAGAAGCCAGCAAAGAACCACAGTTTTGGTGCAGAGCACCCCTACCCGAACGCTGTTCTCCGCTTGCACTTCCGACCTGGATACAAAATAACCGGCACCTGACTGCAGCCGGATGTTTCCTTTTCTTCGCCGGAGCGTCCAGCGTGCTGATCGCCCTTTGAGTTGGATCGCTGCTCTTGCCTTCAGGCCATGGGGAAGCCGCTGCGCGTTCCGGGTGCGGCACAGACTGATCACGTGGAGGACCCACTCGACTCTCAGGATCAAGACCCAGCTGGAACCCTGGTGGCGGGGCTACAGCAGCAGCAACTGGAACAAATACTCAAGGCCATATCGGACACGAGGGAGGCACTACGCCACTATATAGCGCAGGTGTCCACGAGCCTTGGACTATTCGTGCTGATCATGGGAAACTGGTTGACCGCGTCAAAAGCACGGAACTCAAGCTTGAGACACTGGAACCTGCCCAGAAGGCGACGGAAGCATTGTTGGGTGACTTGTCGCGCAGAGTGCAGCTGCTGGAGAAGAGGGCCGAAGAGGCAGAAGGGCACAACAGGCGCAACAACGTGCGGGTGGTGGGCCTGCCCGAAAAAATTGAAGGGGACAACATGGTCGACTACCTGGAAAAGTGGCTGTGAGAGGTGGAGACGCCAGAAGGATTATCGCAGTTCCATACCCTTGAGAGAGGTAACCGAGTGCCGGCCCCCCCGCCGGCTTTGGGCCGTCCCCCTAGGCCGGTGGTCGCACGCCTGCTGCATTTCAGGGACCGTGACCTAATACTGCGGAATGCCCGGACATCTGGCCCATACAGAGTGGACAATGCCTCAGTCTCCCTTTACCCTGATTACTCCCAGGAGGTCCAGCGGAGCCGCTTTTCCTTTATGACAATTAAGAAGGCCCTTCGTGCGGAGGGGATACAGTATGCTCTGTTCTTTCTGGCACGTTTGAAGGTGATGGTGGACGGGACTGCTACTTTCTTTGACGCGCCAGACGACGCATGGCACTGGATAGAGCAGTACCGCGCGGGTGGGGACGGCGCTGGACAGCGGGAACCAGAGGTTGGGACCCAGCCAAAACCTCGACGGGGCCGCCGAAACAGGAAACGTGTGGCGAGTGGACAGTCACCGTCGACCTCTCAGACGGAGCTGGAGAGGCAAGCGGCTCTACAGGCGGTTTCCATCATTTCTGGAGCGGCGACTGAGGCCTCGCTAGCGGATTCAGGATCTCGGCGGGGCTCCGAAGGGGTGGGGTCGGAGGGGCCGGAGGGTTATGGGGAAGACGTCGGACGTCTACCAGAGGTTACACCAAGAACTGCCGATGGCCTGTTGGACGAGTGACGATGCCTGTCTTCAATCTGTGTACAGTAAGGGGAGGCGCGCCAGTAGCTGCTTTGTGGCAAAGTGGGGAGTGGGTATAGTTCTGCTGAAGATAGTGGGGGGCCTGGTTCCTGGCTCGGACGGGGAGCGGTTTTGGGGGGGGGGGGGTTCCTAACCGGGGGGGTCGCTGGGGGCAGGACACTGCCGGGAGGAGGGGAATCCGACATTTGAGGCCCGACCTATAGGCTGGGCTGGTGAGATCGCTGTCCGGCTCGTCTTGGTGCTGGGTCACCCCCTCTACCTCACACTTACTGTGAGACTCTGGTAGCTACCAGGGTATTTTCCTTCGTTGGGTCTGTGTTTGGATGGGTGTCACGGGGTCGCTACCGAGGAAGGTCGGGGTGGAGACATTAACGATTCTTCGTTTCCACCCCGGCCACAGGACACTGACGGCTCCTTTAACGTGGACTGGAGCTTTAAGGAGGCAGGATGGGCAGGTCCGGCGTCAGCAGCCATAGACCAATCAGAAACGGACTGGAGAGTAAAGGAAACCCGGAAGACGACAGAGGCGCGAGAGCCGGAGGAAGGAGCGGAGGAGAAGAGCGAGAGCGAGTGTCGGAGGGAGTCAGAGGCGGTGAAGAGAGGAGAGCGAAGGACGGTGGAGCGGCTGGGGAGAGCGGTGAAGAGAGGAGAGCGAAGGACGGTGGAGCGGCTGGGGAGAGCGGAATCGGAGAGACTGGAGAGCCAGGAGGCCTACGGCAACGCGATTCGCCGCGCCACGTTCCCGGAGGAGCGTGGCTGGGAAAGGTACGGGACCGAGTCCTGGGTTTTGCATTTCCACGGGGAGGGACTGGATAGTGGGAGTCGGGGAGGTCACGGGGGTGTGAGTGTTATTTTTTGGATACCGTTACTTTTCCGCCTTTATCCCCTCACATTCCTCTACGAGTATTCCTTCATTTTTTGCTTGTGAATATAACGTGGTGGCAGCCCCGGTGATCCCACACTCCCTTAGTCCTTCTTCCTTCTAGTCCGACGGACTTCATCTCACCCGTGTGTCCCTTTTGTTTTGTTGTCTTCCCATATTAACATCCGGAGGGAATCGGAGGGAGAGCCAGAACCAGTAGGAGGCGATCCACAAGAAGAAGAAAGAGTGGGAAGACGTTGTCACACGCACCTCCACGTTGTCTTTCATACAACTCAATAAAGAACAGAAACCCCATAATCTTGTGTGCCGCGGCTCATTTCCCTGTCCAGGGACCCAATACGACAAGTGGCGAGCCAGATAGGAGCCAAAAGAACCCCGTCCGATAAAGGATGGAGGCCCTGATACACCAAATGAAGGAGGGCCAGGCTAAACTAGAGTGGGCTGTGGAAAAAACCTCTAGTCAGGCAGAGGCCGACCGCGCCGTCTTCACAACTGCGTTGCAGAATCAAGCAGATACAATGATAAAACTGGCTGAAGGACATGCACAATTGTTAGCCACGTTAGGACAGGGTAGGGCCAGCAACCCACCTGGGACCGTAGTCCCTCTACAAAGGTTTGTACCGGGGGATGACCCACTGGCGTTTTTTCTTAATTTTGAAAGGGCCGCGAGGGCCAGTGCTTGGCCAGGAGAACGGTGGCCCTTCTACCTCGCTCCTCTCTTGACAGGGGACGCCCAAGCGGCCTACCAAATGATAAACAAAGACGGGACCACTACCTATACACTAGTGAAACAGTATATCCTGGATAGGCTGGGGGTAGACGACGAAACACATCGACTGCGGTTCCGTCAGGAAAGGGGAATAGCGGGAGAATTGCAAAAAACATTGTTTTACAAACTCAAAGGGGCAGCAGACTTATGGCTTAAACCCCAGGAAGGCAACCTAGAAGAAGTGATGAATAAAATTTATCTTGAGCAATTCTTGGAAGCACTCCCCTATGCAACCCAGCGCTGGCTAAGACAACATGCCGGGTTAACGCTGGAACAAGCCATCGAGATGGCGACTTCCTTTGCCCGGGCTCAAGGACGAGCCCCCGTCAGAGAACAAGAAAAAAACAATCGGATTGGTATCTCCGGAAAAACAGAAAAGAAAGTCCCGAAACCCATACCACCCCATCCCCGCATGGCTCGTATGGACATCCCGACATACTCCGGGCCCCAATGTTATGATTGCGGAGAGTGGGGACACATAGCAGGATATTGTCGCAAAAACGAGAAATAGAAGAAGAACCCATGGATGTGAGCTATGCACCCCGCTCTATCCTCTTCGCCCAAGAAACCGGGCCTGTGTTCTACATAAGTGTGCACCTCAATGGGAGGGTGATAAGGGCTCTCCTGGACTCAGGCTGTAAACACTCCGTGATGAGACAGGAATTGATAAGCCCCTCTTGCCTTATATCCGGTAGAACTGTCCATATTAGGTGTATACACGGGGATGTGAAAGAGTATCCTGTAGCTAAACTTACCTTGGGGACCGAGTTCGGAGTACAGTTGGAGGTGGTGGTGGGGGTCTTGGAATTTCTTCCCGAACAACTAATCATAGGGATAGATAACCCGTGTTTCACTCCAATGATGCAAGAAGCCCTGAGACCCCCCAACCATGACATTTTCCTTACCCCTGAACCGTGGGCGAGAGACAACCATTTTCGAACAGCCCAACTGAACGATGCTAGTCTCACTCATGCTTGGCAAAAAGCCCGAGAACCCCGAGACCCTCAAGATAGAGTCTACCCCACGTTCATCGAACAAAACGGACTACTCTATAGACTAGCTAAACATGGTGCGGTACCACAACTGTTGGTCCCTGCAGGGTTCAGGGACCAAATCCTTTTTTTTGCTCACGCGCATCTGTTGGCTGGTCATTCAGGAGCAGAAAAAACAGGACAGTCCATTTTACAACATTTCTTTTGGCCGGGGGTATATGCCCAATTCCAAAAATATTGTCAAGAATGTCAGGTTTGTCAGCGGCGTAATCCTTACATCCCTCCTCCAGTCCCCCTCCATCCCCTACCCATCATTGGCACTCCCTTCGATAGACTAGGGATGGACCTTATAGGGCCCTTACCCAAATCGGGGCGTGGACACCAGTATGCCTTGGTAGTAATAGACTATGCTACACGATATCCAGAAGCCTTCCCACTAAGGGCTGCTACCTCCGCCGCTATTGCCCAAAGACTTGTAGAGGTGTTTTCACGAATGGGGTTCCCTAGAGAGATCCTTACCGATCAGGGAACCCCTTTCGTCTCTAGACTAATGAAACATGTATGTGACCAATTGGGTATAAAACATATAAAAACATCAGTTTATCATCCCCAGACAGATGGGTTGGTAGAACGCTATAACGGCAGCCTTAAGCTTACCTTAAAGAAACTCCTGTCTGGGGATGGTAAGCATTGGGACCAGCTACTTCCATTAGCCCTATTTGTACTACGTAGCCAAAAACAAGCCAGTTTAGGAGCATCTCCCTCTGAATTGCTCTTCGGCCGTAAACCAAGAACCCTGCTTGAAATCACTAAGGACAGTTGGGAGAGGGAGGGACTACAAGAAGCCGAAGCCCTACTCGACTATACCCAACAACTACAAACTAGGTTGCATAAGCTCCGCTCTTTAGCTCAGAACCAGTTAGCCGTGAGTCAAGTCAAACATAAAACGTTCTATGACCGGGGCACCAAGTGGAGAGAGTTAGACATAGGGGACTGGGCGCTAGTATTATTACCTACTTCCTCCCACAAGCAAAAAAAGGAATGGCAAGGCCCTTTTCAGATACTCAGGAAGATAGGAAAAACCACCTACATCCTACAGTTATCAGGAAAGAAAACCCAAATGTACCACATTAATCTCTTGAAAAAGTGGTTAGGACCCCCTCTGTCCCTAACACATACGGTGTCTATGGCCTCCTACACGCCCCACACCGTCAACGAAACCCCCATTAACCCTGATCTAACGGCCTCACAAGGGGAACAAATCCACGCTCTACTGTTAAGATACTCTGATATCTTCTCCGACCAACCAGGGAGAACACACCTTGCAGAACACACAATCTCCTCTCCTCCAGGGGTTGTGGTGAAACAGAAGCCCTATAGGATACCCGAAGCCCGAAGGGTGGCGTTTCAAGAGGAAATATCCCGAATGTTAAAATCCGGAGTAATCGTCCCGTCACATAGCAACTGGTGTTCTCCCGTGGTCCTAGTGCCAAAACCGGATGGCAGCATCCGATTTTGTATTGACTTCAGGGCCGTAAACCGGGTGTCTAAACAGGACGCCTACCCCCTCCCTAGAGTGGACGAACTTGTTGAACGCCTTGGTGAGGCCAGTTACATAACAACCATAGACCTCACTAAGGGGTACTGGCAGATCCCACTGTCCCCCAATGACCAAGAGAAAACCACCTTTTCCACACCTTCAGGCCACTATCATTTCACTGTGCTCCCTTTTGGATTGCATGGAGCACCAGCCACTTTTCAGAGAGCAATGGATACTCTCTTGACTCCACATCTACGATACTCGGCAGCTTACTTAGACGATACCGTAGTGTTTAGCAAGAGCTGGGAAGACCACCTGGTACACTTGGGAGGCATCTTTGACAGTCTTAGACAGGCCAATCTTCACATTAACGCAAAAAAAATCGAGGGTGGCCTTTCGGAAGGTTAGATACCTAGGGTATCTCTTGGGGGAGGGACATATCGCCCCGCAATCTGAGAAAGTGGCCGCTATACTAGCCGTCCCCTATCCCCAGACTAAATGGGACTTACGAGCCTTTTTAGGTTTGGTAGGGTACTACCGTAGGTTCATAGCCCAGTTTGCTGATTTAGCAGGACCACTTACCGATCTTCTGAAAAAAACACATCCCTCTCCCCGGTTACGTGCCCCCACTGAGCAGGAAGAGCGGGCCTTTCGGGCCCTAAAGACCGCACTTACCACCTCCCCGGTACTAATGACCCCGGACTTTACTAAACCATTCATTCTACAGACGGATGCCTCGGGTGTTGGGATTGGAGCGGTGCTCTCACAAACATATGAGGAGGGACAGGAGCGACCCCTTCTTTATCTGAGCCTAAAACTATTTCCAAGAGAGCAGGCGTACTCAACTGTGAAAAAAGAATGTCTGGGAGTTAAGTGGGGGGTGGACAAGCTCCGGTATTATCTGGAGGGCAGACCCTTCGTTCTTTATACAGACCATGCCCCCCTCACCTGGCTACAGCGAAACCGGGGACATAATGAACGTATACTACGTTGGTTTTTGGCTTTACAACCCTACCAAATAGACGTCCGTCATCGCAAAGGGACACTACAAGGGAGCGCTGATTTCCACTCCTGCTTTACTTGTTCCCCCGATCGGGGTATTCCAGGGGGGGGGATTTGTCACGGAGTCGCTACCGAGGAAGGTCGGGGTGGAGACATTAACGATTCTTCGTTTCCACCCCGGCCACAGGACACTGACGGCTCCTTTAAAGTGGACTGGAGCTTTAAGGAGGCAGGATGGGCAGGTCCGGCGTCAGCAGCCGTAGACCAATCAGAAAACGGACTGGAGAGTAAAGGAAACCCGGAAGACGACAGAGGCGCGAGAGCCGGAGGAAGGAGGAAGGAGCGGAGGAGAAGAGCGAGAGCGAGTGTCGGAGGGAGTCAGAGGCGGTGAAGAGAGGAGAGCGAAGGACGGTGGAGCGGCTGGGGAGAGCGGTGAAGAGAGGAGAGCGAAGGACGGTGGAGCGGCTGGGGAGAGCGGAATCGGAGAGACTGGAGAGCCAGGAGGCCTACGGCAACGCGATTCGCCCCGCCACGTTCCTGGAGGAGCGTGGCTGGGAAAGGTACGGGACCGAGTCCTGGGTTTTGCATTTCCACGGGGAGGGACTGGATAGTGGGAGTCGGGGAGGTCACGGGGGTGTGAGTGTTATTTTTTGGATACCGTTACTTTTCCGCCTTTATCCCCTCACATTGCTCTACGAATATTCCTTCATTTTTTGCTTGTGAATATAACGTGGTGGCAGCCCCGGTGATCCCACACTCCCTTAGTCCTTCTTCCTTCTATTCCGACGGACTTCATCTCACCCGTGTGTCCCTTTTGTTTTGTTGTCTTCCCATATTAACATCCGGAGGGAATCGGAGGGAGAGCCGGAACCAGTAGGAGGCGATCCACAAGAAGAAGAAAGAGTGGGAAGACGTTGTCACACGCACCTCCACGTTGTCTTTCATACAACTCAATAAAGAACAGAAACCCCATAATCTTGTGTGCCGCGGCTCATTTCCCTGTCCAGGGACCCAATACGACAATGGGTAACTATGGTTTAGAGCCTGTTCTGGGGAAGGGAGGGAGGGGGATGTTTTGCAAGGGTTGTCAGTGTGCCCGCTAGGCTGCATTGGATTGTGTTATGTTGTGTCCTTCTATATGGCGACCCGACTTGAATTAAAATTTGTCACTTGGAATGTGCGAGGGCTGAATTCCATGAGAAAACGTTATAAAGTGCATGCATATTTGGTCCGCAGGGGGATCCAGGTGGCCTTTTTGCAGGAAACACACATTGACCAGGCGTTGCAGAGGAGATGGAGGGGACAGTTATTTTACACTACTTTTTCTGCATTTGCTAGAGGGACTTTAATTTGGGTGCGGTCCGGGGTTCCCTTCAAACCCATGAACACGCTGGTAGATCCGGAGGGGAGGTTTGTGTTGGTGTTCGGCCGTCTAGATGGCCGAGATGTGACATTCTGCAGTGTCTATGGCCCGAATTCCGACCACACCGCATTCTTTGCGCGGCTTTCTGGGAGGCTGGCGTCGTTTCTAGTACGGTGTTCCTCGGGGGGGTCTTTAATTCTGTCACTGATGTGGAGTTGAATCGTTCTCACCCCCCGCTGGCTCAGTCGGCGGTACGCAGAGTGGCCAGGGTGAGAAGGGACTGGCAGGAAGCGTGGGGCCTTGTGGATGCCTGGCGGGTACAACATCCGTTAGACAGGGACTATTCATTCTACTCAGCGCCGCATGATTTACATGTTCGGCTTGATGGCTTTTTATGTACCCAGGAAGCCCTGGAACTCACGCGCCATAGCGAGTATCTGGCAAAGACACTCTCGGACCACAACCCCTGTTTGATAATGATACTCTGGTCGCAGCAGCGGCAAGTGATCCCGACGTGGCGTTTGAATCCGGTGACGCTGGAAGATCCCGTGTTTAATGCAGAGCTAGGGGAGGGCGTAGAGCGCTACTTTTTAGACAACTCGGGGACGGCGACGAGCAGAGCTCATGAATGGGATGCGCTTAAAGCGGTGGTGAGAGGGATTTGCATCTCGTCCGTCGCTGGGACGCGTAAGGTGCTGCTGCAGGACATTGACCGGGCTGAGGTTCGGCTGCGCCAGGCGGAACTCGATGGCCACACAGATGGGGGCGCCCGGGAGGAGGTGTTGGCGGCGCAAGAGGAGGTGGCCACTCAGGTTGAGCGGCTTCGCTGCTATGACTATAAAGAATACATGGTACGAGCACACGCTGAATGGGACAAAGTAGGGTCGTTACTGGCCTGGCTGGCTAATCCGGCTGTCCGGGGATCCCCAATAGTGTCGCTGTCTACACCAGCAGGGGGCCTGGTCTACTCGCAAAAGGAGGTCAATGACCAATTCCTGGATTATTACACGCTGCTGTACCAGAGTAGGATGAGGGACCTGCCCGATGGTCTGGACGATTATTTAGAGGCTGCAGGGTTGCCACACTTGGACCCGGAACAGGGCACTACATTGGGGGCAGCTATCTCCCTGGGAGAAATCAGGGCAGCGGTTAAACACATGGCCCGGAGAAAGACTCCAGGGGCTGATGGACTCCCGGTGGAGTTCTATGCAGCGTATTTGGACATTCTGGCACCGCGTTTGCAGTCGGTGTTCAGAGAGGCGTGGGACCTGGGTAGGCTGCCGCTCACTACGAGAGAAGCGATCATAGTGCTGTTGCTGAAGAAGGGTGGGGTCCCCACCTCCAGGACGGCATACCGGCCGCTTTCCATGCTCTCGGTTGACTAGAAGATCCTCAGTAAGATTTTGGCCACGCGACTCTTGGGTCACATGAGCACCCTAGTACACCCGGATCAATCGGGTTTCATTCCCACTAGGAATACTGCGACGTGCATTCGGCGGTTGGTGCGGATCCTGGGGGAAAGAGGGGAAGGTTCGTCGGAGGCCGTGGTGCTGTCGGTGGACATCGAAAAGGCATTCGACAGTGTGGAGTGGCCGTATCTGTTCCGGGTGTTGAAGGGGTTTGGCCTGGGTGATCATTTTGTGCGTTGGACCAGCTTGTTATATAGCTCCGCCACAGCTAGGGTTCGTACGGGACGCACTATCTCAGCGGCTTGCCAGGTGGAGTGAGGCACTCGCCAGGGTTGTTCTGTATCCCCACTTTTGTTTGCGCTGGCGATTGAACCTCTTGCGGCGCATGCCCGACAGGGGCATTTCTATGAGGGTGTTCCGCAACGCGGGGAGCTCAATCACATATCCCTGTACGCGGATGACCCCCTGTTGTATCTGGCTGATGCGGGGGATTCCCTACGGGGCGCCAGAGCCCTGCTCCGGGAGTTTGGCCGCTTGTCGGGGTTGCAGGTGAATTGGACTAAGACCTGCCTGTTTCCTTTGTCCCCTGAAGTTTAGATGCCCTTGGCGCTTGAAGACCTGAGGTGGGAACCTGCCTGCTTACCGTATCTGGGCGTCCGCATATTTCACGCTCCCACCGACCTTTTTGAGGGGAATGTGGGTGGCGCGCTGAGGGGGCTCAAGGGTAGTATGGAGTTCTGGCGCACTCTCCCTCTTTCGGTAGCTGGGCGTGTAGCGCTGCTGAAGATGGTAGCGCTGCCACGGTTGCTCTACTTCTTCCGTACCTTGCCGATATGGATCCCGGTCTCCTTTTTTAAGACGCTTTGGGCACTGATGACAGGGTTTATTTGGGGATCTGGCAGACGGCGGGTGGCACTGGTCACTCTGATGAGGCCGAGGGAGGAGGGGGGGCTGACGGCCCCAGATTTTGAGTGGTACTACTTGGCGGCACAGCTGCAGTAGCTTACACAGGCCGTGGCGAGTGAGTTTAGAGGCCCTGATGGTCCACAGGGTAGAGTCATCCCTCGACATGTGTTGTCATTCATTGTGCTTCGGCAAAAAATCAGGCTGGACCAGCTCACCCTCGAGGAGCGCACACTCCGGCTATGCTGGACTCGCAGTCAGAAACGGGCAGGCTTCGTGGTCCCATATGCCCCGGAAATTCCTTTGGGCATGTGCACGGCCCTCCCTCATGGCGGGGATTGGTCGGCGTTGGCTGGCTGGGAAGAGTGTGGGGTCCACATGATTGGGGACTTATACAGGGATGGTGTCTTGTTGCCATTCCAGGATTTGCAGAGGGCTTTCGATCTGCCGAGGGGGGATTATCTTTTACACGCCGCCTTGGTGTCGGGGATTCAGAAACAATGGAAGATGGGACTGTTGGAACCCCCAACTTCATTGGGGTGTCAATACGTCACTATGGCGGCGGGTACATTCAAGGCCATCACCTGTCTATATAGGCGGCTGTCCACGGAGAGGCTTCCACCCCTGGATACCTTGCGAGGTAAATGGGAGGGAGATCTTGGTAGGCCCATTCCTGAGACGACGTGGCCGCAGTTGTTGCGGCGGGCCTGGAAGGGCACGCGCAATGCTAGGTTTCAATTGGTCCAATTTTACACTCTCCACAGGGCTTACTTAACTCCGTTTTACAGTATTTTGGAGGGTCCCACTCGCCGTGTCCCCGGTGCAATGCAGAAGGTGCTGATTTTGGTCACATGTTTTGGTCCTGCCTGGGATTAGGCTCTTATTGGGCAGATGTGGTGGCGTGTTTGAATCAAGTGACTGAGCACGAGCTGGAAGTGGAGATGGGACTTGCCTTTTGCTTCTGTTTCCGCACACCCCCAGTACTAAAATTATGAGCAAATTTTATGATTTGGGTCTGATAATGGCGAAGAGGGAGCTCACCATGCATTGGAAGGCAAGGGCTGGACCTAGCTTTCGGAGGTGGAAGGCGAGTTTCTTGTCCTGGGCAGGGAGTGAAGGGACGCTTCGTCTACAATTGGCCAGGCGTGCCTCTAATGACAAGGCACTGGACGCTGCAAGGGCGTGGGGAGCTTTAGTAGAGGGGCTTCGTTCTCCGGAGGAGCTGGACGAGGGGGACAGGGCTCCTGTAGACATGGACCAGAGTGTGGAGCCTAGGGTGGGGCCCTCTGGGACTACTGGGGAGACTGTTCAGGATGAGGCCACTTAAGTACACTCAGTGAGGAATCAGCGTCTGCACAACATATTGAGAATTGTCGAATAGTCAAGTTGGGAGCATAGAGCACATATGGGTGGCAACATGGAGCCTCCTGTCCTTTGAGAACAATGATAGTGTCTTTTCTATTGGTTTAAGTTAGGCTTTCTCGGAACACGGGGTTCTAAATGCCTAAGCTGAAGGGGGGTTGACGCGGGCACACTGACAGGGGGGGGGGGGTAGAGAGGGTGGTGGGTGTGGGAGTTAGGGAGAAAATGTTGAAGAACCGGTTTCTCCTGACATGTACAATGATGGTTGGGTCTCTTACAAGATGCTATTGTATGTAATATTGGTTTATTGGTACACTGGTTGGGAAAAACTCAATAAAATTCTTTAAAAAAAAAGAAATATCAAATGAAGTCTCATGAATATCTGGGGCCCAACAGACTTGACCGCAAAAGAAAGAATATGGGTGACTCAGGGGCTGATGATTGCTAAAAGAAATATAGCAAAGAAATGGAAGGAGCTGGATCCACCAACGTTGGATGAGTGGGGGAAAGACATGGACTGGTGTATGGTGGCAGAGAAAGCAATATATGAATCTAGGGGGTGCCCCGCTAAGTGGATGCAAGTCTTGGAAAAAAGGAATGAGTATAGGGGAACAATATATGACCCCCCACCATTTAGAAGAAGAGATGATCCAATGGACCTACCACAAGTGGGTCAAGAACTAATTGAAAGTAACTAACATGTGTTCGCAGGTTCGTTGTCCACCATGTGCCAATATAATACTGTAATTGTACATACCTTATGGATTGTCTAATCTTGTCCGTAATAATAAAAAGTTATATCTAAAAACAAAAGGAGGAAGACACAACTATTTAAATGAAAATCTTGGGCCCTAAACGTTAATTTCTAAAGCAATATGGACTGTGTGCTGGACAAATAACACCGGTGGTAGTGAGGACCAAGAATGCTTAACATCAGAATATTTGTTTTGACAGAGTGGCTTTCATTTCAGACTAATCACATTTTTTATGTCAATGACAGTACAACTGGGATTGTACCTTGTGCATTTTGGAGATATCTTGAGACTTTACAATCCTGGTAAAATTGTGCAGACCGAGTTCTTCTAGTTTAAAAGTAGCGATGTAACAGATTACTGGAAAAAAAGACAGAGAAAAGGAATACATCAGCATTCAACAGTTGAAATAATTTACTAGTTAAAGACACTGAGGGATCAATTACGATGGCGGGTGGACCGCAACAACAAAAGGGACCGCCTGCTATATGTGTGGCGGTCCCGCCATTACCATTAGGATGCTCCCGGCACGCTGGTGGGCGCATCCCGCATTTTTCAAATTGCGGCGGGCAGTGCTGTAAGCAGCACCCGCCGCAATGTGAAAAATGCATGTTGTGCATTTGCATGCACAACGTGGTAGGCACGGCGCGGTGCCTGCCACCTTGTGCATGCAAATGCAGGGGGTACCATAGGTACCCCCCATGTGCCTCCCCCACCCCCCCAACATCCTGGGGGACCGCAACGGGCCCCCAACTGCGAACACCGCATGCCTTTCCGTGGCGGCAACGCCGCCATTGGAAGGCTGCTCTCCGCCTGCATTGTAATATAGATATTCAACTCCTTTTCTGCCCGGTCGACTCGTCGACGGGCAGAAAAGCGGCGGACGGTCTTCCCGGCCGCCGCGGACCCCCCTGCCATCCTAATATGGCGGGGGGTCATTCAGGCGTGGATGGCGGGTGGATCGCCCCGCCATCCTAATAGGCCCCTGAATTCTCTCCTTTAATACAAATTCCATCTTATGCAAATGACACACATTGTACCTGTGTAAGCAAGAAAGGATGTGGTGCATGGTTAATTGCCCACCTTTGCCTCCGTGGTCTTGACCTGGGAATCAATAATGACAGAAGAGCATAGTTTGTAAGTATCGATAGATGCTTTGAGTAACAAGTCCTAGCAACATTCTCTTCACTGAAGGAATAATGTTATGATTTGCCATGACTTTTCAAGTTCAGTTCCAGTCCGGTCTACAGCTGCTGGGGATGCCTGACTCCAAACAGGCATTGGCAAAGCTAATAGGCCTGGAGTTGGCTGCCTGCATTTTCACTTTCTGAGTGATTTGTTTTGTCATGCTTGTCTGAAAAAAATGCATTTTTGTGGAAGCTGCTGGGCCTTCATCAATCTAAAAAAAACAGTGGTTAAAAGTTTAAATATTTTTTGGTCCCATATAGCCGTAGTAGTCCCTGGCAGTATAAAGACTAAATATCAAGAATAATATTATTAAGGAGCAGAAATATTGTATACAAAGATATCGCTGACAAGAATATCGATTTTCAGGTAAGTAATATTGATGTTAAAAATATCTATCTTGTTAATATCATTTACAAAGATATCATTGTTAATAATATCGTTTTTCAATTATTTTTATGCTTGTTAAAATAGATTTGAATTGTACATTTTATAAATTGTTTGTATAATTATTGTTAATGTTTTTTAGTATAGTTTGTACATTTTTAGTTATTTTTACATTTAATTTAATATATTATTTGTATTTTTAGTGCCACAGCGGGTTGTGGGGTCTATAGGGGTACAGGGTGTGAAGTAATTTGAGTATAATTAATAATGAATTTTTTATCAATATTGCATTAATAATTAGTTAGGCTGACGGTGTAGTTAGCCTAACTGATAACCCTCACCTAAAACTTAACGTATTATTAAGTTTTAGGTGAGGGTTGTGGGGTTTGTAGGGGTATAGGGTGGGAAGTAATTTAATTACAAATATTTAATAATTCATGTTTATTATTAATCATTTAATTGATAAGTAATTATGTAACTTGTGTAAATAGTGTATTGTTTATTAATATTTTTGGTGTAGATTGTGGTTTTTTTAGGGGTAAAAAGTGTGCAGGAAACTAATTATAATAATTAATAATTATGTAATTGATAATTAATTATGTACATTGTGTAATTAAGAAATGTTTTACTTTATATATCAGGTGTGGGTTGTTGTGTTTTTTATGTGTAGGGGTTGGGAAGATGATTCAATGTAATTAATTTATTATAAGTTAATTTTTATTAATTGTTGAATTGATAATTAATTATGTAAATGATGTAATTAAGGTATTTCTTTAATTATATATATGGTGCATGCTGTTGGGTTTGTAGTATAAAGGGTGGTAAGTTAATTAAATATATTTATTTTATTATTAGTTAATTACTATTAATTGTTTAATTGATAATTAATTACATAAAATGTGTAATTATTCTAAATTTAAGATATATTTTAGGTGTATGTTGTTTATTTTTCACCGCCACTATGTGAAATGGAGCATGTCCTGCATCTCCCTGCAATGCGTGGCAGGCACTGCACAGTGCCTGTCACCTGGCACAGGGAAATGTAGGGGGGTAACCAGTGCACAGGGAAATGTAGGGGGGTACCCAGTGCACAGGGAAATGTAGGGGGGTACCCAGTGCACCCACCCCCCCAACACATTGGGGGCACGCAATGGGCCCCCGGAACATGTCTCCGCATGCCTTTCCATGGCGGTTCCACGGCCGCGGAAAGGCTGGCTGCCGCCGGCATCATAATCATGCCGGCGGTGCTTGCCCCTGATCCGCCACAATTGTAGAGGTCCATCTCCGCCCGCTTGCAACCGGCGAAAAGGTGGCAGGTGGAAAATCACACCTGCCAATCGGACCGGCGGTTATCCGGGTTTTGACAGCCAGACTGGCGGCAGCTATCCGCCCGCCGTCCTAATAGACCCCACAGTGTGGTACTTTATTTATATTATTAATATTTGTTTTAATTTAAAATATTTATGAAACATTGTAATAATTTAAATATGTAATTTTTTTCATTTGAAAAATATATATGTATTTTTAAATTTAAATATTTATATTTTTTGTTATTTAATGCAGTTGTTAAAATATTTTATTTGTTTGAATTTAACTACTCTCTCTCTACTGTTGCAGAGACTGGAGTGGAGCAGCCGTTCGGGCTGTAGCTCGGACTAAAGGTCCTATGGGAAAATGCATGGGGAAAACGCGTTTTGGGACCCCCCTTTTTTCTCAGCCCCCGCTTGACGAATCCCCCCGAGACTTTCAGGGTAGGAGCGGAGCGTAGCGCCCCATTAGTTTTGAAAACTTCGCGAGGATTCGTCAACCGGCGCCAAAGTTATTCCAAATAGAATGTTGCGGATTTCCTATGGGAACACGGTCCTAACTATAACTATCTACTGGCGACCGCCAGTAGATAATATATATATATATATATATATATATATATATATATATATATATATATATATATATATATATATATATATATATATATATATATATATATATATATATATATATATATATATTTGTTATATTTTTTAAATTTAGAAAAACTTTGTAAATTGTATATATATATAAATTATAATTATTTTAATAATAGTTTCAAATTATATATATTTAACTAAACCTACAAATATATATGAGGTTTTAAAAAAACTAAGTATAACATTTATATACAATTTTAAATTATTTAAATATATTTCATTTACATTATATAACTTTTTAATGTTAATATATAAGTACAGGATAACGATATTTTTGGGTTTTAATTTCTTTGACACAATATTTATGTCCCACAATATTTATGGTTTCAATATTTTGTCGGTGAACCGACCCTGGCACCTAAAGCAACTACTCTGTGGGTGGGCACTCTCTTTGTGAAAGGGAAGAATGCAGTCACTCACAGTGAAGTTAGTAAACGCTGTAGTGGGCTTACCCACTGCCCCATGCTATATGCTGTACTGAGTGGAAGAAAAATAGGAATGTTACAAAAACAGGACAATGGATGAAGAGGGCTGGCTGAAAACCTCTAGTGTAAGAATATTGTGCATATAATTTTAGTCAAATCAACAAGTCTTGTCTAAAGCCAGACTTAAAAACTGGCAAATGGTGTGTGTTAGAATCCGGGGTCTCTGGTTGGCGCAGGTATGCGCTTGCGACAAGCAGGGACCCTTTCCTCTAAATCAGGGCAAAGGATTACTCGTGAAAAATAACCCCTGCTCACCCTCTAGGTAACGTGGCGCGAGCAGTCAGGCTAGATATCAGAGGGCATGAGGTTAAGCATTTAGGGTGCCCCACAATAACCACCAACCCACCACACAGAGACTCAAGACTGTATTTATAAAAAATAAAGCTCTTTATAAGTAGAATCTTCAAGCAGGCTTCAAAATACAGTGTTTCACTTTTCATGAGGGTTCCAGTTACTTGTTATCAATGTTCAGGAGGCCACAGTTCTTAAAGGCACACTTTGGGGGCAATATTCACTTTCTTGGGGCCTGTGCGCGTCGGAGCACCCTTCGTACGGTTCGTACGGGTGTTGGTACGCGTCGTACCACTCTTCATACGGGCGGTACACTCTTTGGAACGCTTCCTGTCTTTGCTCACACTTCCCGCGTGAATCGGCGTACGCTGTACGGACCGTACCGACGAAGGTACGTGTCGTACACCCAAGGCCGCTTCCCCTGCGATTCCTCACGCTTCCTGCTGGGATCAGCGTACGGGAAAGCCAGTCCGGGCCGACCAGGTGAAAGTACGCGCCGTACAGATGTCTGTACGCTCCGTACCCTCAGGGCCGCTTCCCCTGCAATTACTCACGCTTCTCGCTGGGATCAGCGTACGGGGAAGCCAGTCCGGGCCGCACAGTGGGAGTACGCGCCGTACAGTTGGAAGTACGCGTCGTACAGGGGCACACAGTACCTCAAAGCTTGGTGGGGAGTTCGAGGCGGCCTCAGCAGTCTCAGGAGGGGCGTCCCACGTCGCGGTTGCAATCTTCTTTCACAGAGGACCACGGTGCTTGGGTGGGGCGCCTCGGGACTTACACGGCTCACTCCGGGGTTGGTGGAAGGAGGGGCGGCTCGGGGGCGATTTCAGCGCACAGCGCTGCAGCGTCGTCCAGAAGCGGCGAACCTGAGTGTGGTCGATCCTCGCAGTGGTCTCTACGGCCTGGGGTCGCAGAGGCTCGGCGCTTGGAGTCAGATAGTCTATCTTTGCGTTGCGAGCTCCGGCTCGAGGGGGCAGCGGTTCACT
This sequence comes from Triturus cristatus, assembly GCF_964204655.1. Classification (NCBI taxonomy): domain Eukaryota; kingdom Metazoa; phylum Chordata; class Amphibia; order Caudata; family Salamandridae; genus Triturus; species Triturus cristatus. The sequence continues at coordinate 1,048,286,465 of NC_140582.1, forward strand.
TTGCTCAGGCCAGGCGGGGCAGGCCGTCACGGTGCTCACAGCAGCACAGTCGGGTGGAGGTCGCGGTGCTCGGAGAGATGGGGGCACACAGGTTCTCTGGGGTCAGTGTTCGCAATCCACCCACAGCAGCTTCCTTTCTTCCAGGGAGGGGTAGCGCCCACTGTTCCTGGGGCGCAGTTCAAGGGACAAGTTCACCAGCAAGCCCTTGGAGATTGTTCACACAGCACAAGTTGATTCAAAAGTCTCTCTTAGTCTTTTCCTCTCCTTCTTGCAGCAAGGCACCCACCACAGGCCAGTCTCTCAGGCTAGAGACAGTACTCCTCCATGCAGCTTTCCCAGGTCCTTCTCTTCAGGCAGAGTTTCTTCTTGGCGTAAACAGGATCTGATTTCTTAGGAGCAGGGCTCCTTCTTTTATACACAGTTTCTTTTGTTCTTTGTCGCCAGGGGGCCTGTGCCTGGCTCAGTCCGGTTTTAGAGCACTTTGTTGTGGTGACTCTGCTCTTTCCTTTCAGTGCACAGGGTAGAGACATCAGCCGCTCCACAGGGGGCGGAGCCAGCATTGTGGTGGCAGAGCACAGGTCTATTCAGGGTCATGGTGCACTCCTCCCACCCATCCTGGTGTAATCTCTCTACCCACCACCTGGCAGCCAGCCTGTCTCATGGAATTCCCCAGCCCTGCCCCTCACTGAAACTAGGCAGCACACACACACACACACTGCAGAGGCGGACTGAAATGGCTTAGGCAAGTAAATACTAACTTTCTAAAAGTAGTATTTACAAACACAGGATATTAAAATAAACTTTACTAAAAGAAGTATTTTATTATTCTGAGTTCAGGCATACTAAACTTGACTTTCTACCATGCTCTCTGAGTCCGCTGGGATTATAGCGTGTAATAATTCCAGCAGCCCATTCTGGCCTATGGAGAGCAGGTAGCCTTACAATAGTGAAAAACGAAAATGGCTGTAATTCACTATTAGGACATGCCACAAACACCAGGGCATGTCCCACCTTATGCTTACAATGCACCCTGCCCTTGGGCCTACCAGAGGGGTGACTATTATGCAGTTAAGGGAAGGTTTAGGGACTGGCAAGTAGGTGCACTTGCGCAGTCAGCATGACAGTACCAGACTGCACGCAGGTTCTGCAGTGGCAGACCCTAGACACATTTTACTAGGCCGCGTCTGTGGGTGGCACAACCAGTGCTACAAGCCCACCAGCAGCATTTGTATTTACAAGCCATGTCCCTCCTGGTGCACTTTACTAGGGGCTGATAGTAAACCAAATAAGCCAAACATGGACACCAATCAATGTATACACAAGGGAGCACTTGCACTGTGGCACTGATTGGCAGTGGCACAGTGCCCTGAGCAGCCAACACCAACAAAACACATGAGGCACATCAGCAAAAAGTGGAAGGGAAACTCACGCCAAGTTGCCAGGTCTAACACGTGTCCCCTCCAGCTGAAATGTGGGGGGAACTACCCTACCCCAGGGAGTTCCTCTTCACTAAGGCGGAAAAACCTGGACAGACCGTCAGCATTGGCTTGATCTGTGCCAGGGCGATTTTCCACCGTAAAGTCCATACCCTGTAGGGAGATGGACCACCTCAACAGTTTTGGGTTCTCACCCCTCATTTGCATCAACCATCTGAGGGGCCGGTGGTCTGTCTGAACCTGGAAGTGAGACCCAAACAAGTAGGGTCTTAGCTTCTTCAGCGCCCAGACCACAGCAAATGCTTCTCGCTCGATTGCACTCCACCTTTGTTCCCGTGGAAGTAACCTCCTACTAATGAAGGCTACAGGTTGGTCCCAGCCCTCCTCAGTCATCTGTGAGAGAACAGCCCCTACACCATGCTCTGATGCGTCTGTCTGCACTAGGAATTCTTTGGAGAAGTCAGGAGCCAAGAGCACGGGTGCCGTGCACATGGCAGTCTTCAGGGTGTCAAAAGCCTTCTGACTGTTACCCGCAAAACCTCCCAGACCTAATATCATCACCCATTCAGCACTACTAGTACCATAATGCATTGGGAGGGTTAGGGTAATTGTGTGTGGTCACTGAGTACCTGGCAATGAATCAAAATGCTCCTGTCTCTTGGTCTTGTGATGTAGAGCAACCAATTGGATTACATGCGGCCTTTGAATAGAGAAACGCCCCCTTCACTCATTGCTCGGCTTCTCCAATCCGTTGGACCTCCCTGCCTGTTCTGAATTCCACTGCGGCTTCGTTGGAACATTTGAGTCTTGGATTTTGCCCGCTGTTGCACTGTCTCCTGTATTTCAGCTTTGGCGTTGTGTCTGCACGCCGATCCCGGCGTCCTCCTGCCTACCTGACCCGGCGCTTGTCTGTGCGCCTTTCACGGCGTTGTATCTACACGCCGATCCCGGCGTCCTCCTGCCTACCTACCTCGGCGCTTGTCTGTGCGCCTTTCACGGTGTTGTGTCTGCACGCCGATCCCGGCTTCCTCCTGCCTACCTGACTCGGCGCTTGTCTGTGCGCCTTTCGTGGCGTTTTGTCTGCACGCCATTCCCGGAGTTAATCCTCGGTTCGAGAGACTTTTCCAATTCCGATACAACAATTACAAGTAAGGCAACTTTGTTTCTGTCAAATCAAGGAGTGATACAATCCTTGTTTTCAACACTGCCTTGCGGAAACGTTACTACAGATAACCTTTTCATTTATTTTTGGAACTTCCACGTCCGGACATTGCTCTAAAAACTTTGTTTCACGGATCTAGTGATTTGCTCCAACTTTGCAAAGATTGTTCTAGAGAATGATGTTGTTCTTTTAAGTTGAGCAACATAACTAGATCGCATTCAGACTTGAGCATCCATTGGTTCAAGTTGCGTATATTTTGGGTAAGTGAGACCTCACACAATTCATTGTTAGAATCACATCTAGAATCCCTTACCTCTTGTTCCCTTATGTTTAGATCTCTAACATTGACTGTCCTTTTTGTTCACAGAACCTTCTTGTTGTTTCATCGATCCCTCCTGCACTACACCTACTTCGTGGAAGTTTCCGAGTCTGCTCATCGCTCCCTGGGAATACTTGCAAGGTTCCTGTTATAACTATCTTGGAGACTTGCAGTGTTCTCGGGGAAGGTGAGACCTAGCTTCGCTCCTGAGGATCAGAGGTGTACAACGCCTCCTGCCGTGATAGAAAGCCGAGCCCACGTTTACATTGATCCCCCGAGCGAAGTATGGATAAAGAGACTCTGGCAACTGGGGCAGCTGCCTCTGAACTATCCATGGCGGATCTCGCCAATGCGTTAGTCACTTTACAAACAGAACTCCGAGAGGTTAAAGCAGAAAATCAAAGACTAGTCTTAGAGGTAGATCTGCTGAGAAGTCAAAAGTCCATGGGTTTGGATAGTGGTACCCCTTATAAAAAACCCTACATCCAGCCGGCACGCTTTCAGGTTCCATCCTTTCCAAGCACCTCATCCCTTGATAATACTACATCCAACCCGGTGAATGTCACTGTAGTCACAGCCCCACAAACACCATTAGCCATGCCAGAGAGATTCACGGGTGATAGCAACAAATTCGCCGTCTTTATGAACCTATGTCACTTACAATTTCTCAGTAAGGCAGCAGCCTTCCCTGACGATGCGGCAAAAGTTGCATTCATCATATCATACTTATCAGGGAATGCTGCTTTGTGGGCCGTTACCTTAGTGGAAAATGACGACCCTATCTTGTACAATTTACATCAGTTTAAGGAGAGCATGAGAAGTCTCTTTGCCAGGCATTCTTATATGCAGGCCAGCGATAACAAGCTACTTGGTTTAAAGCAAGGATCCAAGGATCTATTAACATATATTACGACATTTAACCGCCTCATTACGGAGACTCAATGGCCTGAGGCTAAAAGAACCTCATTATTTTACAGGGGTTTAAGAGACGAATTAAAGGATATCCTGTCCCAAATTGTCGATCCCCCTGAAGATTGTGCCTCTTTCATAGACCTAGTAGTGAAACTAGATCACAGATTGCAGGAAAGAAAAGGGGAAAAGGTCAAATTAGAATATCCACGATTCCTGAATTCAAAACATGACAAAAAGGAAATGAAAGACTCTAGTGAGCCGATGCAAATAGGAGGGGTCAGAGGACCTTTAACGCAAGAAGAAAAAGATAAGAGGCGAAAGATGAATTTATGTCTCTATTGTGGGAAGGAAGGGCATTATGCCCAAGATTGCCCAGTTAAACCTCGGTCAAGTAAAAAGCCTCCCCTGAACAAATCAATCTCCGTGGTACACTCAGAAAACGCCTAGACTTGGAAGGTAACGAGACAGTTCTTCCAAGTCCAACAGGTCTACAGGTCTCACCCTTTTTGGCAAAAACCTCCTCCCTGATACCCAAACATCTGACCATATCAGTGGTACTACTGTTATCCCCCCAACATAGAAAATCCTTACCTGTTATGGTGGATTCTGGAGCCACTGGCAATTTCCTTGATATCGCCTTAGCTAAAACGTGTGGAATCGAGTTTATCAGAAAGTCTCAGCCCGAGAAAGTAAGAGCGGTTGATGGATCAGATCTATCCTCAGGATTGGTAACTTATCACACACCCGAGTTGCTTATGACCTGTGACAACGGTCATACGGAGAAAATAGTTTTTGATTTAATCGATACTCCTCCTTTTGGAGCGATTGTGGGGATTCCCTGGTTACAGCAACATAACCCCAACATAAATTGGGAAAACCGAACAGTCACACTGAATTCAACTTATTGTGTCGAACATTGTTACAACGATATGATCCATATGCATGCACCTTTATATTGCGCAGGATCTACTTATCCCTCTACTCTTCCAGCGGAATACCAAGACTTTGTCACTGTATTTGACGAAATTAAGGCTGTTGAACTACCCCCTCACAGATCCTATGATTGTCGAATAGATCTGGTCCCTGGGGCCGAATTACCCCTTAGCAGAATCTATGCCCTAACTGAACCTGAAACAAGATACTTACAGGAATATCTCAACGATATGCTTAAAAAGGGATTCATCCGACACTCGACCTCTCCAGTATCCTCGCCCATCTTTTTCATACCCAAACAAGAAGGTGGGTTGAGAGCTTGCCTGAACTATCGCGCCTTAAATAAGGTGACGATAAAAAACAGATACCCTCTTCCACTCATCTCCACACTCCTGGATCAAGTACGCAAGGCAAAAATCTTTACCAAGCTGGACCTCCGTGGCGCCTATCATTTGATACGCGTACGGGAAGGAGATGAGTGGAAGACGGCTTTCCGCACCAAATTTGGCTATATAAATACTGTGTTATGCCATTCGGGTTATGTAATGCCCCAGCCGCCTTCCAATTCTTCATAAACGAAGTATTGAGAGAATCTCTCGATGTATTCGTGATAGTATACATCGATGATATTCTTATTTACTCTCAGAATGAGCAAGAGCATATTATTCATGTTAAGAAAGTCATTCAATGTCTCCAAGACAATCGTCTATTTGCTAAGTTAGACAAATGCCTTTTTCATGCAAAGAAAGTAGATTTTTTGGGTTTTGTGATATCGGAGGAAGGATTACAAATGGATCCCGCTAAAATATCTGCCATCCTCCAATGGACTAGTCCACAGAACGTGAAAGAAGTACAATCCTTCCTTGGTTTTGCAAACTTCTATAGGAGGTTTATAGACCACTTCTCTGATCTCGTACGTCCAATCACAAGACTCCTTAAGAAAGGAATACCCTTCTTATGGGATGAGACAGCAGAAAGATCTTTTCAGGAGCTAAAAAGCAGATTCACCTCTGCCCCCATAATACGTCATGCTGATGAGACTCAACCGTATTTCATCGAGGCTGACGCTTCACAATATGCAGTAGGGGGGAATACTCTCTCAAAGAGACACCAAATCAGGAACGATGCACCCCATTGCCTATTTCTCCAAAACCTTACTACCAGCCGAACAAAATTACACCATTGGCGAACGCGAGCTCTTAGCCATTAAACTCGCCTTTCAGGAATGGCGCCATTATCTCCTTGGCTCACCTCATGTGATTACAATCTACTCAGACCACCGAAATTTACAATTCTTTAAATCAGCCAGAGCCCTTACACCAAGACAAATGAGATGGGTGTCTTTCTTTAGCGAATACAATTTTATCATCTCGTTCCGTCCTGGAAACAAACATGGCAAGGCTGATGCCTTATCACGAATGGGTATTGAGTCCAAACATTATGTTGACAAACCGGTACCCCTCATTCCTGACAGTAAAATAGCAGCCATAGGTGACAAGAAACCAGAAGTTCCTGATTCATTGTTAACAAAACTATCCCTTGCATATTCCACTCTATTGCCTGAAGAGTGGTTAAACGATCCTCTCAATACGATCAAAGACGGCATCTGTTTTCATGACAATTGCATCTATGTACCTTCTGAAGAACTCCGTAAGACCCTCCTTCAATGGTGTCATGCTCTACCCTTAGTAGGACACCCAGGTAAAGAAAAGACCCTTCAACTATGCAAGAGATGGTTTTGGTGGAAGGGTATGAATCAAGACGTCTCTTCCTTTGTAGGGGCGTGTCCCACATGTGCTCGACAAAAAGCAGTACACAGTGCTCCTGCTGGACTTCTCCAACCCTTACCTATCCCATCAGCCCCTTGGCACTCAATTAGTCTTGATTTTATCACGGACATGCCTGAATCCAGAGGGTATACCACAATTCTCGTTGTGGTAGACATGCTCTCTAAAATGTCCCATTTCATTCCTTTGCCTCAGATACCCAAGGCCCGAGAACTAGCAAATATTTTTATAGAACAAATCGTCCGGTTACACGGATTACCTTCTATCATTGTGTCAGACAGAGGTCCCCAATTTGTGTCCAGATTCAGGCAAGGGTTATGTCAGGCATTACATATAGACCATCGTCTGTCCACAGCATGTCATCCTCAAACAGACGGGCAGACCGAAAGGACTAATCAAACACTAGAGCAATATCTTAGGTGTCTACTCAGTACCTTCTCTAGTTATTGGGTTTTTGCCTTAGCTCTCGCTGAATTTGCATACAACAATTCCATGCACTCAGCCACCAAGATGTCACCTTTCTTTTTTTCTCATGGTTACCACCCCAAGTCCTTACCGCTAGATCTCCCACCATCACTAGTAGATATCCCTGCTGTTCTAGAGCATCATGCAAATTTACAAACCATATGGAATCAGGCAAAAAATGAGTTACAAGAAACAAAACAACAGATGAAAAGACAAGCGGACAAACATAGACAAGAAGGTCCTAAATACGACATAGGGGATCAAGTATGGTTAGCAACCAAGAACCTCCGACTAGCGGGGCCCAGAAAATTGCAACCCCGATACATAGGACCCTACCAAATTGTTAAGGTTATCTCCCCTGTAGTGATGAAGCTTGAGTTACCCCCGGAAATGCAAATACATCCAGTATTTCACATCTCTTTATTAAAGCCGTATATTCAGCCTTCTTGTCCGGAACCCCCACCTCCACCCATAACAGTAGAAGGAGAACTAGAGTATGAGGTTGAGAAAATCATTGATTCCCGAAGACATCAAGGGAAACTACAATACCTGGTTGATTGGGTGGGTTACAATGCAGATGAGAGAACATGGGAATTAGCTGAACATGTGCATGCTCCTACGCTAATACGCAGATTTCATGCTCTCCACCCTGATAAACCGCGCACCTTTGAGGGGGAGAACTGTTACCCGCAAAACCTCCCAGACCTAATATCACCACCCATTCAGCACTACTAGTACCATAATGCATTGGGAGGGTTAGGGTAATTGTGTGTGGTCTCTGAGTACCTGGCAACGAATCCAAATGCTCCTGTCTCTTGGTCTTGTGATGTAGAGCAACCAATTGGATTACATGCGGCCTTTGAATAGAGAAACGCCCCCTTCACTCATTGATCGGCTTCTCCAATCCGTTGGACATCCCTGCCTGTTCTGAATTCCACTGCGGCTTCGTTGGAACATTCGAGTCTTGGATTTTGCCCGCTCTTGCACTGTCTCCTGTATTTCAGCTTTGGCGTTGTGTCTGCACGCCGATCCCGGCGTCCTCCTGCCTACCTGACCCGGCGCTTGTCTGTACGCCTTTCACGGCGTTGTATCTACACGCCGATCCCGGCGTCCTCCTGCCTACCTGACTCGGCGCTTGTCTGTGCGCCTTTCACGGTGTTGTGTCTGCACGCCGATCCCGGCTTCCTCCTGCCTACCTGACTCGGCGCTTGTCTGTGCGCCTTTCGTGGCGTTTTGTCTGCACGCCATTCCCGGAGTTAATCCTCGGTTCGAGAGACTTTTCCAATTCCGATACAACAATTACAAGTAAGGCAACTTTGTTTCTGTCAAATCAAGGAGTGATACAATCCTTGTTTTCAACACTGCCTTGCGGAAACGTTACTACAGATAACCTTTTCATTTATTTTTGGAACTTCCACGTCCGGACATTGCTCTAAAAACTTTGTTTCACGGATCTAGTGATTTGCTCCAACCTTGCAAAGATTGTTCTAGAGAATGATGTCGTTCTTTTAAGTTGAGCAACATAACTAGATCGCATTCAGACTTGAGCGTCCATTGGTTCAAGTTGCGTATATTTTGGGTAAGTGAGACCTCACACAATTCATTGTTAGAATCACATCTAGAATCCCTTACCTCTTGTTCTCTTATGTTTAGATCTCTAACATTGACTGTCCTTTTTGTTCACAGTACCTTCTTGTTGTTTCATCGATCCCTCCTGCACTACACCTACTTCGTGGAAGTTTCCGAGTCTGCTCATCGCTCCCTGGGAATACTTGCAAGGTTCCTGTTATAACTATCTTGGAGACGTGCAGTGTTCTCGGGGAAGGTGAGACCTAGCTTCGCTCCTGAGGATCAGAGGTGTACAACGCCTCCTGCCGTGATACTGACAGGTGTCAGTCCAGACCACTTTCCTGGGCTGCTTCTTCGAAGTCAGCTCTGTCAAGGGGGCAACAATGCTGCCATACCCCTTGACAAACCTCCTGTAGTACCCTGTGAGTCCTAAAAAGGCCCTCACCTCTGTCTGGGTCTTTGGGGGCTCCCAAGCCAGGATGGTTTCAATCTTGGGTTGGAGGGGCGCCACCTGGCCGCTCCCCACTTGGTGTCCCAAGTACACCACGGAACCCTGCCCGATCTGACACTTGCTTGCCTTGATCGTGAGGCCTGCCTTGCGCAGTGCCATCAACACTTCCCAGAGGTGGTGCAGGTGTTCTTTCCATGTGCCACTGAACACTGCGATGTCATCCAGGTAGGCGGCGCTGAACTCGGTCAGCCCAGCCAACACCTGGTTGACCAACCTCTGGAAGGTGGCAGGGGCATTCGTCATCCCAAATGGAATAACCCGGAACTGGAAATGCCCATCTGGTGTGGAAAATGCTGACCTCTCTTTGGCCCCATCAGTTAAGGCGATCTGCCAGTACCCAGACGTTAAATCCTACGTGCTGAGGTACCGGGCAGCCCCTAACCGATCGATGAGCTCATCAGCTCTGGGGATGGGGTGCGCGTCAGTCTTAGACACCGAATTGAGTCCTCTGTAGTCCACACAGAACCGGAGTTTGGGTGTGGCACCCGGCGCTGCAGCCTTTGGGACCAAGACCACAGGGCTGGCCCAAGGACTGCTGGAGGACTCAACCACCCCTAGAGCAAGCTTCTTTGAGACCTCCTCTTTGATGCAGGCTCTGACCCGGTCAGTTACCCTGTAAGCCTTGTGCTTCACAGCCAAACTGTCTCCTGTGTCCACATCATGGAAGCACCAATCTGTGACACCAGGAACCAGGGAGAACAGATCAGGAAACTGCCCCAGCAGCTGGCGGCAGTCATCCTGTTGCTCAGGGGTCAGGGTGGGTGAGAGGTTAACTCCATCCACTGACCCGTCTTGCTCTGAGGCTACCAGGAGGTCAGGAAGAGGCTCAGACTCCTCTTCCGCCCCATCATCTGTGGCCAAGAGCATGCCCACTTCGGACCTCTCCAAGTGGGGCTTTAGTCGGTTGACATGTAGGACCCTCAAGGGGTTCCTGGGAGACTGCAAGTCCACCAAGTAGGTGACAGAACTCTTGCGCTCCACAATCTCAAAGGGTCCGGTCCACTTGTCTTGGAGTGCACAAGGCTCCACAGGGGCCAGGACCCATACCTTGTGTCCAGGTTGAAGCTCAACCAGAGTGGCATTCTGGTCGTACCACCGCTTCATTTCCTCCTGGCTGGCTTCCAGATTTGCCTCAGCAAGTTGCCTGAAACGCCTAGTCTGGTTCCTGAAGGCCAACATGTAACTGTATACATTCTGGGGAGGTTTCCTGGGAGATTGCTCCCAGCCTTCCTTGACCAGACTAAGAGGTCCTAGTACTGGGTGGCCATACAGAAGCTCAAAGGGACTGAACCCTATAGACTTCTGTAGCACCTCACGGTACGCAAAGAGAAGGCATGGTAAGAGGACGTCCTACTTACGCCTCATGGGTTCCTCAAGACCCATAATCATGCCCTTTAGGGTTCGGTTGAATCTCTCAACCAACCCGTTTCCTTGGGGATGGTAAGGGGTGGTGAACTTGTAGGTTACACCACACTCTTGCCAAAGGGATTTCATATATTTCGATATGAAATTGGTGCCCCTGTCAGACACCACCTCTAGAGGGAATCCCACTCGTGAGAAAATTCCCATCAGTGCCCGTCCCACCACGGGGGCCGTCACTGTCCTCAGAGGGATGGCTTCAGGGTACCGGGTGGCATGGTCCACCAAGACCAGGATAAACCTGTTGCCCATGGCTGTCTTGGGGTCCAGTGGCCCCACAATGTCAATCCCCACTCGCTGGAATGGGGTACTGACCACAGGGAAAGGTTGGAGTGGAGCCTTTTGCTTCCTTCCACTCTTACCACTTGCCTGGCAAGTCTGGCAGGTTCTACAATGAGCATCTGAGCTCTTGTGCATTTGAGGCCAATAAAAGTGGGTGACAAGCCTCTCATAGGTCTTGTCCTGCCCCAAATGCCCTGCTAATGGCACATCGTGAGCCAGCCCCAGTAGGAAGGCTCTGAACTTCTGGGGTACCACCAGCGCACGGGCTGACCCAGGTTCAGCAACCTTAGGATCTGAGTACAGGAGGTCATTCTCCCAGTAGATGAAATGTGTACCGGACTGATCACCATTGGCCTGGTCTGCAGCCTGCTGCCGCATACCCACGAGAGAGGGGCATTCTTTCTGCTCCCTGCAGAATTCCTCCCTGGAGGGGCCTCCTTCTTGCTGCCAATGGGTCGGCTCAGGCAGGTCCCCCAGTTCGGCTATCTGTTCCCCGGTAGGCTCCAGGGCATCCCCCTCAAGGTCTGCTTCCTCCTGGGCCGTGGGAGCTTTAGGGGCCGGTTTCCCACGCCTCCTGCGCCCTCTCCCTAAGGCCGGTTCCTGGGCCTCTCCCTCAGGCTCCAGGGTCTCTTGAACACCCCTACTGGCTGCCATTGACCGGGTGTTCACGCACGCCCAGTCAGGTAAACCCACCATCCGCAGGTGAGCTGTCTTCTCCACCTTTTCCCAAGGGGAGCTCTCCAAATAATTTCCTAGGAGACAGTCTACAGGCATGGCAGTTCTCACAGCGACTTGCAGAGTACCAGAGACACCCCCCCCCCACTCAAAGGGAACTTGAGCCATTGGACAGCGGCTCTCTGTGTTGTCAGCATTGACAACCCGACAATAAGCATGGGGTACAACCTGCTCTTGAGATACCAGGTGCTGCCGCACCGCAGTCACACTGGCGCCTGTGTCTCGAAGAGCCTCTACCGTCTTCCCATTGATGGTCACCACTTGCCCATATTTCTTAGTGTTGGAGGGCAAGTAGGTTTCAGGGACCATTTCACTGTCTCCCAATGAGACTAGGGTCAGCTGGACGGGGTCCCAGCCACCTTGGACTTCTACCTCCTCCCCAAAGGCTACTGTAGCCACTTGCCTGGGGAAAGCACCAGTGGGTGCTGGTTTTACATACTGGCGACACTTGGGATCACTGGCAAAGTGACCCAGCTCACCACATTTATAACACTGTGGGGGCCCCTTGGGAACAGGTTTAACTGTCGGGGCCCCTGTCTGCTTCGGGGGTGGGGGAGGCTGAGAACCTTTCTGCTGGTTCCCTTGGGTATTACTTTGGGGACCTTTAGGAAACCCTTTCTGTTTTCCCTTGTCCGCTGCACTCTTCTGCTGGGGACCCTGCCCACCCTTGGCGGAGTCTCCCACTTGACCCTTGTGGACCCTGGTGCTGACCCAGCGGTCCGCCTCTTCAGCATGCTTCCTAGGGTTAGTCAGCTTGCTATCGATCAGGTGTTGGCGTAGCTCAGGAAAACAATCAAGGGACAAGTGCTCCCATGCAATTAAATCAAAGAGACCTTGGTAATCATTCACTTTGCTACCCTTCACCCAGCCATCCAGTGCTCTGCAGAAAAAGGTTACATACTCCACATACGTACTCCCCACAATCTACGTACACCCCCTGAACCTCTGTCTATATAATTCAGGAGTTAGCCAATACCTGGTCATTAAAGCTTCCTTCATGTGGGGGTAAGAGTTATACATGTCAGAGGGCAAATCTAAGATTGTGTCCCGCCCCTCACTGAGGAACCGTCCCCACCACCCCGCTCCCCAATCTCTCTCAGGGACCCGGTGGGAAGACATGGCTACCTCATAGGCCTTGAACCATTGCCCTATGTCATCATTCTTAAAGTACTCTTTAACTACATCTTTTGGCATGTACACCCTTGACTCTACCTGCACCGGCGTTGCGCTGCCACCAGAGGGAGGGTTTTCCAGACTTTTGGCTTTTATCTCCAACTCCCTCATTTTCATGTCGTGCTACATCTGAATTTTTCTTTCTTCCAGAGCCATCTTCTTGCTCTCTAGCTCCAATTGGCCATTTAATTTCAGCTTTGCCAATGTTATCTCATGATCCCTGGTGGCCTGTCTGTCTGCCAGCTCCTCTGGCGACAGGCCTCTGCCAAAACGGTGGATGCTCTCCGCTAGTTCCAATGGTACAACCTCCTCAGCTGCACCCCTTGATTCAATCCAGGCTTTCATTGCCTTGTAGAGATCTCCTTTGAGCCTGCATCCTGGATGTGGAACCTTGAACTTCTTGCAAAAGTACTTGAGTTGGGTTTTTGTGTAGCTGTCCAGTTTTGATTCATCCCATTCAATCTCTCCTACTTCAGAAGCTTCAGAGGTCATTTTCTCGATGCTGTTTGGGCCCGGCATGACTCCAAACACAAGGGATCTTCTTTCTTGGCAAGCAAAATTAAATTTAAAAGTTCTGTGGCTTAAGCTACTGGACTGTCCTCACTGTGCAATGGCTAGTAATCACTGCGCAGACACCAAAAATGCAAATCCGTAGATCCTCACCGCTGCCACCAATGTTAGAATCCGGGGTCTCTGGTTGGCGCCGGTATGCACTTGCGACAAGCAGGGACCCTTTCCTCTCAGTCAGGGCAAAGGATTACTCATGAAAAGTAACCCCTGCTCACCCTCTAGGTAACGTGGCGCGAGCAGTCAGGCTAGATTCCACAGGGCATGAGGTTAAGCATTTAGGGTGCCCCACAATAACCACCAACCCACCACACAGAGACTCAAGACTGTATTTATAAAAAATAAAGCTCTTTATAAGTAGACTATTAAAGCAGGCTTCAAAATACAGTGTTTCACTTTTCAAGAGGGTTCCAGTTACTTGTTATCAATGTTCAGGAGGCCACAGTTCTTAAAGGCACACTTTGGGGGCAATATTCACTTTCTTAGGGCCTGTGCACGTCGGAGCGCCCTTCGTACGGTTCGTACGGGTGTTGGTACGCGTCGTACCACTCTTCGTACGGGCCGTACACTCTTCGGAATGCTTCCTGTCTTTGCTCACGCTTCCCGCGTGAATCGGCGTACGCTGTACGGACCGTACCGACGAAGGTACGTGTCGTACACCCAAGGCCGCTTCCCCTGCAATTCCTCACGCTTCCCGCTGGGATCAGCGTACGGGAAAGCCAGTCCGGGCCGACCAGGTGAAAGTACGCACCATACAGATGTCTGTACGCTCCGTACCCTCAGGGCCGCTTCCCCTGCACTTACTCACGCTTCTCGCTGGGATCAGCGTACGGGGAAGCCAGTCCGGGCCGCACAGTGGGAGTACGCGCCGTACAGTTGGAAGTACGCTTCGTACAGGGGCGCACAGTACCTCAAAGCTTAGTGGGGAGTTCGGGCGGCCTCAGCAATCTCAGGAGGGGCGTCCCACGTCGCGGATGCAATCTTCTTTCACAGAGGACCACGGTGCTTGGGTGGGGCGCCTCGGGACTTACGCGGCTCACTCCGGGGTTGGTGGAAGGAGGGGCGGCTCGGGGGCGATTTCAGCGCACAGCGCTGCAGCGTCGTCCAGAAGCGGCGAACCTGAGTGTCGTCGATCCTCGCAGTGGTCTCTACGGCCTGGGGTCGCAGAGGCTCGGCGCTTGGAGTCAGACAGTCTATCTTTGCGTTGCGAGCTCTGGCTCGAGGGGGCAGCGGTTCACTTTGCTCAGGCCAGGCGGGGCAGGCCGTCACGGTGTTCACAGCAGCACAGTCGGGTGGAGGTCGCGGTGCTCGGAGAGATGCGGCCACACAGGTTCTCTGGGGTCAGCGTTCGCAATCCACCCACAGCAGCTTCCTTTCTTCCAGGGAGGGTTAGCGCCCACTGTTCCTGGGGCGCAGTTCAGGGGGCAAGTTCACCAGCAAGCCCTTGGAGATTGTTCACACAGCACAAGTTGATTCAAAAGTCTCTCTTAGTCTTTTCCTCTCCTTCTTGCAGCAAGGCACCCACCACAGGCCAGTCTCTCAGGCTAGAGACAGTACTCCTCCATGCAGCTTTCCCAGGTCCTTCTCTTCAGGCAGACTTTCTTCTTGGCGTAAACAGGATCTGATTTCTTAGGAGCAGGGCTCCTTCTTTTATACACAGTTTCTTTTGTTCTTTGTTGCCAGGGGGCCTGTGCCTGGCTCAGTCCGGTTTTGGAGCACTTTGTTGTGGTGACTCTGCTCTTTCCTTTCAGTGCACAGGGTAGAGACATCAGCCGCTCCACAGGGGGCGGAGCCAGCATTGTGGTGGCAGAGCACAGGTCTATTCAGAGTCAAGGTGTACTCCTCCCACCCATCCTGGTGTAATCTCTCTACCCACCACCTGGTAGCCAGCCTGTCTCCTGGAATTCCCCAGCCCTGCCCTTCACTGAAACTAGGCAGCACACACACACACACACTGCAGAGGCGGACTGAAATGGCTTAGGCAAGTAAATACTAACTTTCTAAAAGTAGTATTTACAAACACATGATATTAAAATAAACTTTACTAAAAGAAGTATTTTATTATTCTGAGTTCAGGCATACTAAACTTGACTTTCTACCATGCTCTCTTAGTACGCTGGGATTATAGCGTGTAATAATTCCAGCAGCCCATTCTGGCCTATGGAGAGCAGGTAGCCTTACAATAGTGAAAAACGAAAATGGCTGTAATTCACTATTAGGACATGCCACACACACCAGGGCATGTCCCACCTTATGCTTACAATGCACCCTGCCCATGGGCCTACCAGAGGGGTGACTATTATGCAGTTAAGGGAAGGTTTAGGGACTGGCAAGTAGGTGCACTTGAGCAGTCAGCATGACAGTACCAGACTGCACGCAGGTTCTACAGTGGCAGACCCACCGCCATATGGGCGGTGGCGATCCGCCCGCTATACTAATGGGCCTCCAAGTATTCATCAAACAAATATACAAATGGTGGTACCCAGCTTGACACTTGCCTGTGGCCTCCAGTTCCTGCATGTTCCAGCCTGAACCTGTGACACCGCTGCTGCTGCTGCTTGGGTTTTCCTGCCTGGGTTTTCCAGACTGAGTTTTCCCGCTCACAGTTCTTTCCACTAACAGAAGCCCTGCCCACGCCAGGACATACTTAATGCAGGCCGAAGCGCAATTGCATTAGTAGGCGTCTGGGCACCCAGCTTGCTACTTGCCTCTGGCCTCCAGGTCATGCATGTTCTAGCATGATCCAGTGACACTGCCGCAGCCCGTGTTTTCCCACCTGGGTTATCCCGCCCAGGTTTTACTGACCTTGTTTTCCCGCTTACTGTTCTTTCTGCCAACAGATGACCTGCCCACCCCAGGACCTACTTAATGCAGGCCACAGCTGACGCGAACAGTTGGTGCACCGCTGACGTGCCAAAGTCAAGCCTATGTGTGCCTGTCTGTACCTGGACCGCACTCAGTGCCATGACCCCTGTCTCCCCTGTCTCCCGCAGATACCCCTTCGCCGAGCTTTACAACCGCGAACTTGGACACTGCAACAAACACTGCCCCCGCATTGACCAACGCTCCACTGTAGGATCTTTCACCTACACCAACTGCCACTTCTTCTGCCACAGCACACACACAAGCCCACCGACCACCTCCACCCCGATCACACCACAAGCACCACCTGAACAAAAATACCCTCTTGCATGCGTCCTCCTCAACACACGGTCACTATGAAAACACACCACCGACATTTGGGACCTCATCTCCACCTTCACACCCGACGTCCTCATGCACAGCATCAACAAGCCTGGCGGATGGATCACCATCATACACACAGAATCCATCCAGTGCACCACCACAAATGATGACATCACTCCAGCCATGGAAGACCTCAACTTCCAACTCTAAACAGACAGCAAAACCACCATAAGGGGCACTCCTGCTTATTGTCACCCAGGATCACATCCAACCTTCGGCAACTTCATCACTGAATTCATCGCCACCCTCACTATAGACTCCAACAACTACATTTTAATCGGCGACCTCAACTTCCATCTAGACAACCACAATGACATCAACACTACCAACCTACTCAACAGATGAACAACATCGGACTCACCCAACTTGTCCACGACCCCACGCACACAGCAGGCCACAGACTAGACCCCATCTTCACCTCCAGCAACTGCATCAGGTACAGCAAGACCATGGAACTAATCTGTCCACTTCAACATCTCCAGCTCATGTACCTCCCAGTCTGTCCAGTGCCCACCACCATAGTTAGAGCAAATTCTCAAAGGACACATGAATCAACACCCTCAACACCTCCCACCCCATCTCCTCTAACAACCTAGACCAGAACGTCAGAAACTTCAATAATTGGATTACTAACTGTGCCAACAGCATCCCTCTCATCTGCAACAACACCCTCAGAAGGTCCACCAAGCAGGCTAGCAAGTACACTGAAGATCTTGGAACCACTAAATGACACTGTAAACAACTGGAAAGGAGATGGCTCACCAACAAGGACACGACAGAGAAGATCATCTTCAGGGCACCCATTAACCTCTACCACAGACAGTTGAGAGAATCAAAGAAAAAGGCATTTGCCTCAAGCATCAAATCAAGCTCCAATAACAGCAAAGAACTCTTCAACATCGTCAAAGAATTTTCCGACCCCTCTGCTGCAACAAACGACATTACCCACCCACAGGATCTCTGCAATAACCTTGCAAACTTCTTTTTCAACAAGATCGCCAACATCTACAGAAACTTCAAACTCCAGCCGAAGACTACCAACTTTTTCAAGCAGCACAAGGTTCCCACTACCACCATAGACATCCGACTAACCGAATGGCGCTAGCTCGCCCTATTGGACCCCGACTCCATCATGAACTCGGTCCAAATCTGGGGCAACAACCGACCCATACCCTCACCACATCTTCAACTTTGGTAAAGCCAGAATCAGATTTACCACCTTGTTCAACACCTCAATTCCCACTGCCACTTTCCTAGATGACTGGAAACACACAGACGTCAATGCACTACTAAAGAAACAATCGGCAGACCTCAGTGAACTCTACAACTACAGACCGATTTCCTTGCTCTTGTGCCCGGCCAAAATATTAGAAAAAGCCATCAACCAACAAATCTCCTCACATCTGGAATGAAACCTCCTAATCAACTCCTTCTAATCCGGATTCTACAGTAACCACAGCACTCAGATAGCACTCATCGCACACATCCAAGCCCTACTCAACCGAGGAGAGACTGCAGCTCTAGTCCTCCTAAACCTCGTGGCAGCGTTCCATACGGTCACCCACCATACACTCATCACAAGGCTGCACAACATAGGCGTCCAACGAGCTGCTCTCAGATGGATCGCCTGTTTCCTTACTGGTAGAATGCAAAAAGTCCACTTTCCCCACATTACCTCCGAACCCAAGGAAATCATCTGTGGAGGACCCCAAAGATCCTTACTCAGCCCCACCCTCTTTAACACTTATTTGACACCTCTGGTCAGCATCACTAAAATCCACAGACTCAACATCATATCCTATGCCGAAGACACACATCTCATCCTCTCTTTTTCCGAGGACACAACCAACACCAGGACCAACTTCCAAAACTGCATGACATAGGTCAACTCTGTCTCCTTCTCCTTCTTCTTCATCCTCCACATGCTTCGGAAGATATTCAAATGGCTCAATCACCCAGCCCCTCATCTCCAGCTGACTGGACTACAACAACGCTCCCTACACAGTGATCAGAGGACACATCCTCTGACGACTACAGACCATACAGAACGCTGCAGCCAGACTCATCCTGGATCTCCCAAGACGAACCCACATCACCCCATACCTCAGGGAACTCTACTGGCTCCCTGTATGGAAAAGATGCCAGTTCAAGCTCCTGACCCATGCATACAAGGCTTTACACAACTGTGGACCTGCCTACTGGATCAACCGCCTGACCTTCCTTCAGCCCACCAGACACCTCCGCTCTTAATCCCTTTCTCTAAACCTCATCCCCACATCCGATGTAGCAGATAAAAAGATCGCTCCTTCTCCTACCTGGCTGAAAAGACATGGAACAAGCTGCCCATTCATTTAGGGACCTCCCCATCGCTTTCAAAGTTCCGAAAGTCCCTTAAGACCTGACTATTCGGCTAATCAACTTGACCTGCCAGCGCCTGGATACCCTCACGGGTGACAAGGAGCACTCTAAAAATCTCGCTTGATTTATTGTATTTAAGTCTCGAACAAATATAATATAAAAACATCAAGATTTTAATGGAAAGAATGGAGCTATTCAAAATTCAAATGAGGACACACATTGATCGTACTATATTTTGTTTGATGCACTTGCACTGCTCCCATGAATCAATCTACGGACACCAACTTCATTCATATTTGCAGAACGTTTTAACATTTCCAGTTTTACATTTTGTTTTCACTATTATTTAATTTTCCAAGCAGTCGCAGAGTCCCTGATTAGGAGTCGGGGATCCCCAGTGGCCCCTGGATCACAAGTGAAGAACAGCTGCATTATCACACTTTATTCATCTGGAGTTTATTTACAGCACACGCATTTTAAAAATGCAAGAAACAACCTGCATGAAATATCAGTATTGTATATTTTGGTTTTACCAAATGGTAGAGGTTGTGCAACATCTTGAGTTTTGAATGTCAGAATCAGAATAATGTACAGTTTTTACCACACATTGGAACTGCAAGCTTCCCTTGTTTGCTATGAGCTTTCCCAGCACCAGAGTGGGAAAATGCCCTGGGTCTGCACACATTTCACTCAACTCAGGATCTAGAATCGGGTACTAACACCATTTGCGCTTCACATCTGATTTTGCCCAGGACTCACTTTAAGCTTGCTAGTGTCTGTTAAAAATACATATTTGGAGTGTAATAACCAGGGTAACTTCTCATTTATTTGAAAATATTTTTATTCTTCTAGGCTTAATTATACCTTTATGAGTGAAAGAGACACGTGATTTACAATCGGTGAAACCAAAATGCAAATGTTTTTTCCATATTCATATGTTCATTAGTATCATTTATATTTTTTGTTCTTGTGTAGCACTCAAACTCTCAGGAGGCTTCTTAAGAGTGCTAATAAAAATATGACAAGACCACAAACCTCATATGTCACGTCACACATGTATATGGATGCGTCCCTGACAACAGCATGATGTGTATGAGTTATAATTGTTAACAACCAAGACTGCACAGCTTCTTAAGGCAATCCCTTCATTCCTTAATGTGTGTGTCATCATTGAATGAGAGGTATACCTACAGTCGTTATTGGGGGTTCTTGCCCTGTCTGCTGATAGATTTTGTTAATGTATGTTCAATATTCCAATTTACAGATTGCAATACATACAAAGGGCATATCAGCCTCCATTATCCATGGGGCTCAGAACATACCCTGTGGCAAGACTCCATGCAGTTAGTGTATCTCTAGCCCTTACCCTCAAAGAAGGGCTGTGCCTCCGATCAATCTGCCTAGTAAGGTACATGTTAGAAACTCTAAGAGGGCCCTTAGTTGGCCAAAAATCAATTCCTGCCCTATGCAGCTTCTCAACATTTTTTGTTGTTGTTGTAAATCTGTTTACTGAAAAGAAAAACAAATCAAAGGACATTACATAAAGCAACCAAATACAAAATAAATCATCCTATAAAATGCACAATATACAATAAATGAAAAGTGACCAGCCCAAATGATCCTGGGCATTCCCGAAAACACAGTCGAGTGGGCTTGGGCTCAATTTCCTCGGACCTGTCTGTTCTCGCCTCGGTGCCTATTCTAATCACGGGCCCCACGCTGCAACTCTGGGCAATAGCTTGCTTAGCCTCCACACCGGCCCCAACAGCGCTAAGGATGCCTGGCTTCACCCTGGGGGTGCCTGGGAGAGGACACTTCACAGGGAAAGCCAGGAGGGGTTCCACAGCGGTATGAGTATCAGCGCCAGGAAACCGCAAAAGGCGACACCGCAAGGTGGCTGTCTGGTGACAGTGCGCTCTATAAGTACCTTGACATTTACATTTACATTTACAAGGATACCTATGTATAGACCATCTCATGATGCACAATTACAAAGTTTCATTATCAACAGTAAAAGGGGAACTATCAAGAAAAGGAGTGCACAGCCAACCTCTGTTCTTGTTCCAAGGGGCCCAGATTTTCGACCATTTACCCGGGTATCCTCTACTTTCGTACACCACTCTCTCAGCCTGCATGCACCAATCCATATTGGACTCCCAATCAGCACATGTCAAAGCAACCCCTCCCTTCCAAGCCCTGGCTATACTGCGTTTCGCAACCATGCATCCCAGAGTGACCCATAACCGCTCCGGCATAGACAGATCAGTGGCGTCCCAGATGTTCAAGAGGCACAACTTCGGGGTGGCCTCCACCACTTTACGGCAAGTTTGAGACCTTACAGCGATGACTTCTGCCCAATAGCCCTGAAGAGCCGGGCAATCCCACCATTGGTGCAGATACGTGCCTACTTGGTCACAACCAAGGGGGCATAACGGAGATACCAGTAGACCCATTTTAACCAGCACAGAGCTAGTGTAATATGTCCTATGTAACAGTTTAAGTTGAACCAGTTTAAACCGGGAACGAATTGCAACCTCGCCCACATCAGAGCACCACTTTTCACGGACTTTATCAAGGGGGTCAGGTGAGTTGTTAAGAATTTTACGATATGTGAGAGATATGGCTTTCTTAGGGAGATAGTCATCCAGTAGTCTGTCTTCCAAAGGGGAAGACACCGGTAGGTCCTCACCCCTAGGAAGAACATTAGTCAATACACTCCGCACCTGTAGATAGCGAAAAGTCTCTCCATCATGCAATTGGTATTGCCGTTGCAAATCACTGAAAGGCACCATGCCGCCCTTCACCCACAAGTCACCCGCCCTATACAAGCCTATCAAATCCCATTTATCAAAGCCAGGTTGCCACCCGAGTACGTGCAGGCGACAGGAGTCGAGCAGCAGGGATGCCTGTGTGATTTTGCCCTTCCATCCCAGCGCTGCGTTTGCCCTATGCCAGACAGAGACTGTCGTGGAGGTCGGAGTGAACTTGGGATCTAATTTCGACCCCCCATAGAGCACCCTTAGATACGTCCCAGGCAGCATTTTATGCCTATCCATCCAATATGCTGGGTTGTCTACTGGACGATGCATCCAGTGATTAAGTACAATAAGCTGGGAAGCCTAATAATAGGTTCTGATGGACGGTAGAGCAATGCCGCCATCATCCCAGCTCAGAATAAGTTTGGCGTAGGCAATTCAAGGGGTACCATTATTCCACAAAAGGTTGCGGACTTCAGACTCGATAGAGTTAAAATACTGAGCTGGAACCAAATATGGTGTGTTCTGCAACGCATAAAGAAAACGAGGGCGCACCATCATGTTATAAAGAGCTGCTCTTCCCAAAAGCATAAGAGGAAGAGTCCTCCGATGTTGCACATCCGCCCTGAGGCGCTGAAGGGGAGGGAGCAGATTTCATTAATAAAAAAAACCCTAATCTGTCATGGCGTAGATTCCCAAATATCAGAACCCTTTAGTGACAATTTTAGCACCACAACTCAGCGGTAGATTCGGAGGGCGGCCACTCAAAACATATATTAGGGACCTATCCCAGTTAATTGTATAGCTGGAATATTTTTTAAAAAGAGTAAAGACGTGGAGCACTTCATGGATAGCAGACCGGGGATTAGCAAGATAAAGCAAAATATCATCCGCGTAGATGGACACTTTGTCGATCCAATCCGGCGACCAGCAGAGTCCCCGAAATCCAGGGGTCTCCCCTGAGCCATATAGCAAGAAGTTCAAGCGCCAGGGCAAACAACAAAGGGGACAATGGGCAGCCCTGCCGTGTACCTCGTCCCACCTCAAAAACTGCTGATCGGCACTCGTTAACTGCAACTCTCGCCAGGGGTTTCGCATAGAGGAGACGTATCCAAGCTGTGAACCGATCACCAAAACATTATCTTTTCAATGCTGCAGAGAGGAACGGCCATTCAATCATATCAAATGCAATTTTAGCGTCTAAGAATATAATCACCGAATCTTCCTGAATGTTAGAGGCCCATCCCAAGACCCTGAATAGGCGACGAAGATTAAGGGCTGTATTTTTGGCTGGCATAAAGCCGGACTGGTCTGGGTGGATCAGTCTGGAAAGAAAGGGCGAGAGGCGTAGAGCCAGTGTTTTGGCCAGGATTTTGACCTCAGGGTCAAGGAGGGAAATGGGTTGATAGGAAGAACACTGATCTGGGGCTTCCATTGCTTGTGAATAATGACTATATTGGCTAAACGCTGTGTGGGTCGGAGAACGCCCTCCTGCGCACTAGCATCATACATGCGTTGCAGATGAGGGGCGATAAGTGAAGCCACAGATTTGTATAGTTCAATCAGGAGGCCACTCGGGCCCATGGCTTTTCCAGACTGCAATGAGGAAATGGCTTTGGATATTTTCTCGGGTGTTAATGCCCCGTCCAGCTCCACGACCTCTTGCGGGTCCAGACGTGGCAGTGGTAGCGTGTCGAGCAACTCTGCTGCCTCCTCCTGCATGGAGGAGGACATGGGAGAGTAAACGTCAATAAATAAGTGGCAAAAGTGCCTGCAATTCCAGCTTTGTCGTGGTGCCGGACAGCCGTGCCGTCTACAATCTCTGCCACCCATCTGCTTGCCAGATCTCTTAATCAATCCACGCCAGCAACTTACTTGCCTTGTCACCAATATCATAGATCTTATGCTGAGTGGCCCTGTGGTGAGTCCTAGCAGCATCTCCCGCAATATCCTGGTATTCTTTTTGCTTGACGACCAGTTGATGCGAAATCTCTGGCGATCCCGCAGAAACCAGATTTTATTCAAGGGCCCAAATCTCACTTTCAAGAGCCTCAAGTTGTTTCTGTTTTTCTTTCTTATGCCCGGCCACCGCTGCCACCACACATCCACGTATCAGGGTCTTAAATGCTTCCCACAATACTACATCTGACTGAACCGAACCCACATTTTCTTCAAAATAAATTTGAGTGGCCTCAGTCAACCTGGTGCGTATCTCCGGGATTTTGAGATACCAGGGTTGAAGAAGCATCTCTCGTCGGCCCGCATGGGGCGTGCCACCATAATAAGTCACAATGGGTGAGTGATCAGAGATGCCCCTATGGAGTATGGACATCCTGTCAAACATGGGTAGCTGAGTAGCCTTACAAAAGAGATAATCAATTCGCGAGAGACTACTGTGTGCACCAGAATGAAAGGTATATTGTTTTGCACTGGGATTACAAACTCTCCAAACATCTATGAGGCCAAGAGCTCTAAAAAAATCAGAGAGCAGACTACCCGGAGATTCACGCGACCTAGGGGGTAGGCGATCCAACCTCCCATCTAGAGGAGCATTGCAATCCCCCACAAAAGCATGTCCCCTTCAGGCAAACGTAACAGATGCTCACCCAAATCATGCAAGGTGGTAGCGTGTTATTGTGGAGGAATATATAATGATGTGACATTAAGAGATCTGCCCTCCCACTTTCTGGAAACCGAGACAAATTGACCGAAAGGGTCGCGAGTGACTTTCTGAAACTGAAAAGGAAGGGAGCTGCGCGCTAGGATCCCAACCCCCCCTGGATCCCCGGGTGTGACCTGCATGAGCTATGAGCCTATAGCCTCATCTATTGAGCAGTAAGAGGAGCCTTGGATATGAGTTTCTTGAAGGAGCACAAGGTCTGGAGTATGGCGTCTAAGGTATTGTAACACTACCCCCTCTTTATTCTATCCCCTAGACCATTAACGTTCCAGGAGAAAAGTTTGAGACGGCCCAATGGAAGACCCACACACTCTTCAACACTCATTCTTTTACTGTTATAGGCAGGACCCTCGGGCCTCCGACACAGACTACAAGCATCATCGAACTAGCAAATATTCGCTCCATTAGAAACCTTACTTTATACACTGTGCATTTAGAGACAAATTGATCACATACTCCTCCATTAAATGTCAATCCAATGGGACGGTCACCAACACAGAATGAAAGGCAGACTTCGGTGCATTCTAGGCCTCTGATAGTATCCACTGAGGATGCAACACACAAAAAATAAAATGACCACACACAAAAAAAAACTTAAAACTACTCAAAGAAACCCCCCACCCTGCCTCCCTGCATTGTGGACTTAAAACTGCCCACCCCCCAAACTTGCAGAGTGCCTGTACCCCCAAACCCTGAAGAACTAAATAGAGGGGAACGTTACTCAGCCCAGACAACCCAATAACGCCTCCCGTGAACAACAATTTACAGTCCCCCAAAACAACGTCATAGATTTGCCCAATAGCTAATGTTCTAACCAGTTTCTCAGCAAAGCTACTCAACGACTTGTAGCAGTCTTCAGGGTGTCAAAAGTCTTCTGACAGGTGTCAGTCCAGACCACTTTCCTGGGCTGCTTCTTCGAAGTCAGCTCTGTCAAGGGGGCAACAATGCTGCCATACCCCTTGACAAACCTCCTGTAGTACCCTGTGAGTCCTAAAAAGGCCCTCACCTCTGTCTGGGTCTTTGGGGGCTCCCAAGCCAGGATGGTTTCAATCTTGGGTTGGAGGGGCGCCACCTGGCCACTCCCCACTTGGTGTCCCAAGTACACCACGGAACCCTGCCCGATCTGACACTTGCTTGCCTTGATCGTGAGGCCTGCCTTCTGCAGTGCCATCAACACTTCCCAGAGGTGGTGCAGGTGTTCTTTCCATGTGCCACTGAACACTGCGATGTCATCCAGGTAGGCGGCGCTGAACGCGGTCAGCCCAGCGAACACCTGGTTGACCAACCTCTGGAAGGTGGCAGGGGCATTCTTCATCCCAAATGGAATAACCCGGAACTGGAAATGTCCATCTGGTGTGGAAAATGCTGACCTCTCTTTGGCCCCATCAGTTAAGGCGATCTGCCAGTACCCAGACGTTAAATCAAACGTGCTGAGGTACCGGGCAGCCCCTAACCGATCGATGAGCTCATCAGCTCTGGGGATGGGGTGCGCGTCAGTCTTCGACACCGAATTGAGTCCTCTGTAGTCCACACAGAACCGGAGTTTGGGTGTGGCACCCGGCGCTGCAGACTTTGGGACCAAGACCACAGGGCTGGCCCAAGGACTGCTGGAGGACTCAACCACCCCTAGAGCAAGCATCTTTGAGACCTCCTCTTTGAGGCAGGCTCTGACCCTGTCAGTTACCCTGTAAGCCTTGTGCTTCACAGGCAAACTGTCTCCTGTCTCCACATCATGGACGCACCGATCTGTGACACCAGGAACCAGGGAGAACAGGTCAGGAAACTGCCCCAGCAGCTGACGGCAGTCATCCTGTTGCTCAGGGGTCAGGGTGGGTGAGAGGTTAACTCCATCCACTGACCCGTCTTGCTCTGAGGCTACCAGGAGGTCAGGAAGAGGCTCAGACTCCTCTTCCGCCCCATCATCTGTGGCCAAGAGCATGCCCACTTCGGACCTCTCCAAGTGGGGCTTTAGTCGGTTGACATGTATGACCCTGTAGGGGTTCCTGGGAGACTGCAAGTCCACCAAGTAGGTGACAGAACTCTTGCGCTCCACAATCTCAAAGGGTCCGGTCCACTTGTCTTGGAGTGCACAAGGCTCCACAGGGCCAGGACCCATACCTTTTGTCCAGGTTGAAGCTCAACCAGAGTGGCATTCTGGTCGTACCACCGCTTCATTTCCTCCTGGCTGGCTTCCAGATTTGCCTCAGCAAGTTGTCTGAAACGCCTAATCTGGTTCCTGAAGGCCAACATGTAACTGTATACATTCTGGGGAGGTTTCCTGGGAGATTGCTTCCAGCCTTCCTTGACCAGACTAAGAGGTCCTCGTACTGGGTGGCCATACAGAAGCTCAAAGGGACTGAACCCTAGAGACTTCTGTAGCACCTCACGGTACACAAAGAGAAGGCATGGTAAGAGGACGTCCCACTTACGCCTCATGGGTTCCTCAAGACCCATAATCATGCCCTTTAGGGTTCGGTTGAATCTCTCAACCAACCCGTTTCCTTGGGGATGGTAAGGGGTGGTGAACTTGTAGGTTACACCACACTCTTGCCAAAGGGATTTCATATATTTCGATATGAAATTGGTGCCCCTGTCAGACACCACCTCTAGAGGGAATCCCACTCGTGAGAAAATTCCCATCAGTGCCCGTCCCACCACGGGGGCCGTCACTGTCCTCAGAGGGATGGCTTCAGGGTACCGGGTGGCATGGTCCACCAAGACCAGGATAAACCTGTTGCCCATGGCTGTCTTGGGGTCCAGTGGCCCCACAATGTCAATCCCCACTCGCTGGAATGGGGTACTGACCACAGGGAAAGGTTGGAGTGGAGCCTTTTGCTTCCTTCCACTCTTACCACTTGCCTGGCAAGTCTGGCAGGTCCTACAATGAGCATCTGAGCTCTTGTGCATTTGAGGCCAATAAAAGTGCGTGACAAGCCTCTCATAGGTCTTGTCCTGCCCCAAATGCCCTGCTAATGGCACATCGTGAGCCAGCCCCAGTAGGAAGGCTCTGAACTTCTGGGGTACCACCAGCGCACGGGCTGACCCAGGTTCAGCAACCTGAGGCTCTGAGTACAGGAGGTCATTCTCCCAGTAGATGAAATGTGTACCGGACTGATCACCATTGGCCTGGGCTGCAGCCTGCTGCCGCATACCCACGAGAGAGGGGCATTCTTTCTGCTCCCTGCAGAATTCCTCCCTGGAGGGGCCTCCTTCTTGCTGCCAATGGGTCAGCTCAGGCAGGTCCCCCAGTTCGGCTATCTGTTCCCCGGTAGGCTCCAGGGCATCCCCCTCAAGGTCTGCTTCCTCCTGTGCCGTGGGAGCTTTAGGGGCCGGTTTCCCACGCCTCCTGCGCCCTCTCCCTAAGGCCGGTTCCTGGGCCTCTCCCTCAGGCTCCAGGGTCTCTTGAACACCCCTACTGGCTGCCATTGACCGGGTGTTCACGCACGCCCAGTCAGGTAAGCCCACCATACGCAGGTGAGCTGTCTTCTCCACCTTTTCCCAAGGGGAGCTCTCCAAATAATTTCCTAGGAGACAGTCTACAGGCATGGCAGTTCTCACAGCGACTTGCAGAGTACCAGAGACCCCCCCCCCCCCCACTCAAAGGGAACTTGAGCCATTGGACAGCGGCTCTCTGTGTTGTCAGCATTGACAACCCGACAATAGGCATGGGGTACAACCTGCTCTTGAGATACCAGGTGCTGCCGCACCGCAGTCACACTGGCGCCTGTGTCTCGAAGAGCCTCTACCGTCTTCCAATTGACGGTCACCACTTGCCCATATTTCTTAGTGTTGGAGGGCAAGTAGGTTTCAGGGACCATTTCACTGTCTCCCAATGAGACTAGGGTCAGCTGGACGGGGTCCCACCCACCTTGGACTTCTACCTCCTCCCCAAAGGCTACTGTAGCCACTTGCCTGGGGAAAGCACCAGTGGGTGCTGGTTTTACATACTGGCGACACTTGGGATCACTGGCAAAGTGACCCAGCTTATAACACTGTGGGGGCCCCTTGGGAACAGGTTTAACTGTCGGGGCCCCTGTCTGCTTCGGGGGTGGGGGAGGCTGAGAACCTTTCTGCTGGTTCCCTTGGGTATTACTTTGGGGACCTTTAGGAAACCCTTTCTGTTTTCCCTTGCCCCCCCCACTCTTCTGCTGGGGACCCTGCCCACCCTTGGCGGAGTCTCCCACTTGACCCTTGTGGACCCTGGTGCTGACCCAGCGGTCCGCCTGTTCAGCAAGCTTCCTAGGGTTAGTCAGCTTGCTATCGATCAGGTGTTGGCGTAGCTCAAGAAAACAATTAAGGAACAAGTGCTCCCATGCAATTAAATCAAAGAGACCTTGGTAATCATTCACTTTGCTACCCTTCACCCAGCCATCCAGTGCTCTGCAGAAAAAGGTTACATACTCCACATACGTACTCCCCACAATCTTGGTACACCCCCTGAACCTCTGTCTATATAATTCAGGAGTTAGCCCATACCTGGTGATTAAAGCTTCCTTCATGTGGGGGTAAGAGTTATACATGTCAGAGGGCAAATCTAAGATTGTGTCCCGCCCCTCACTTAGGAACCGTCCCCACAACCCCGCTCCCCAATCTCTCTCAGGGACCCGGTGGAAAGACATGGCTACCTCATAGGCCTTGAACCATTGCCCTATGTCATCATTCTTAAAGTACTCTTTAACTACATCTTTTGGCATGTACACCCTTGACTCTACCTGCACCGGCGTTGCGCTGCCACCAGAGGGAGGGTTTTCCAGACTTTTGGCTTTTGTCTCCAACTCATTTTCATGTCGTGCTCCATCTGAATTTTTCTTTCTTCCAGAGCCATCTTCTTGCTCTCTAGCTCCAATTGGCCATTTAATTTCAGCTTTGCCAATGTTATCTCATGATCCCTGGTGGCCTGTCTGTCTGCCAGCTCCTCTGGCGACAGGCCTCTGCCAAAACGGTGGATGCTCTCCGCTAGTTCCAATGGTACAACCTCCTCAGCTGCACCCCTTGATTCAATCCAGGCTTTCATTGCCTTGTAGAGATCTCCTTTGAGCCTGCATCCTGGATGTGGAACCTTAAACTTCTTGCAAAAGTACTTGAGTTGGGTTTTTGTGTAGCTGTCCAGTTTTGATTCATCCCATTCAATCTCTCCTACTTCAGAAGCTTCAGAGGTCATTTTCTCGATGCTGTTTGGGCCCGGCATGACTCCAAACACAAGGGATCTTCTTTCTTGGCAAGCAAAATTAAATTTAAAAATTCTGTGGCTTAAGCTACTGGACTGTCCTCACTGTGCAATGGCTAGTAATCACTGCGCAGACACCAAAAATGCAAATCCGTAGATCCTCACCGCTGCCACCAATGTTAGAATCCGGGGTCTCTGGTTGGCGCAGGTATGCACTTGCGACAAGCAGGGACCCTTTCCTCTAAGTCAGGGCAAAGGATTACTCGTGAAAAATAACCCCTGCTCACCCTCTAGGTAACGTGGCGCGAGCAGTCAGGCTAGATTCCACAGGGCATGAGGTTAAGCATTTAGGGTGCCCCACAATAACCACCAACCCACCACACAGAGACTCAAGACTGTATTTATAAAAAATAAAGCTCTTTATAAGTAGAATCTTCAAGCAGGCTTCAAAATACAGTGTTTCACTTTTCAAGAGGGTTCCAGTTACTTGTTATCAATGTTCAAGAGGCCACAGTTCTTAAAGGCACACTTTGGGGGCAATATTCACTTTCTTGAGGCCTGTGCGCGTCGGAGCGCCCTTCGTACGGTTCGTACGGGTGTTGGTACGCGTCGTACCACTCTTCGTACGGGCCGTACACTCTTCGGAATGCTTCCTGTCTTTGCTCACGCTTCCCGCGTGAATCGGCGAACGCTGTACGGACTGTACCGACGAAGGTACGTGTTGTACACCCAAGGCCGCTTCCCCTGCGATTCCTCATGCTTCCCGCTGGGATCAGCGTACGGGAAAGCCAGTCCGGGCCGACCAGGTGAAAGTACGCGCCGTACAGATGTCTGTACGCTCCGTACCCTCAGGGCCGCTTCCCCTGCAATTACTCACGCTTCTTGCTGGGATCAGCGTACGGGGAAGCCAGTCCGGTCCGCACAGTGGGAGTACGCGCCGTATAGTTGGAAGTACGTTTCGTACAGGGGCGCACAGTACCTCAAAGCTTGGTGGGGAGTTTGGGCGGCCTCAGCAGTCTCAGGAGGGCCGTCCCACATCGCGGATGCAATCTTCTTTCACAGAGGACCACGGTGCTTGGGTGGGGCGCCTCGGGACTTACACGGCTCACTCCGGGGTTGGTGGAAGGAGGGGCGGCTCGGGGGCGATTTCAGCGCACAGCGCTGCAGCGTCGTCCAGAAGCGGCGAAGCTGAGTGTCGTCGATCCTCGCAGTGGTCTCTACGGCCTGGGGTCGCAGAGGCTCGGTGCTTGGAGTCAGACAGTCTATCTTTGCGTTGCGAGCTCCGGCTCGAGGGGGCAGTGGTTCACTTTGCTCAGGCCAGGCGGGGCAGGCCGTCACGGTGTTCACAGCAGCACAGTCGGGTGGAGGTCGCGGTGCTCGGAGAGATGGGGGCACACAGGTTCTCTGGGGTCAGCCTTCGCAATCCACCCACAGCAGCTTCCTTTCTTCCAGGGAGGGTTAGCGCCCACTGTTCCTGGGGCGCAGTTCAGGGGGCAAGTTCACCAGCAAGCCCTTGGAGATTGTTCACACAGCACAAGTTGATTCAAAAGTCTCTCTTAGTCTTTTCCTCTCCTTCTTGCAGCAAGGCACCCACCACAGGCCAGTCTCTCAGGCTAGAGACAGTACTCCTCCATGCAGCTTTCCCAGGTCCTTCTCTTCAGGCAGACTTTCTTCTTGGCGTAAACAGGATCTGATTTCTTAGGAGCAGAGCTCCTTCTTTTATACACAGTTTCTTTTGTTCTTTGTCGCCAGGGGGCCTGTGCCTGGCTCAGTCCGGATTTGGAGCACTTTGTTGTGGTGACTCTGCTCTTTCCTTTCAGTGCACAGGGTAGAGACATCAGCCGCTCCACAGGGGGCGGAGCCA
Organism: Triturus cristatus; assembly: GCF_964204655.1. Taxonomy (NCBI): domain Eukaryota; kingdom Metazoa; phylum Chordata; class Amphibia; order Caudata; family Salamandridae; genus Triturus; species Triturus cristatus. The sequence goes on from NC_140582.1 coordinate 1,048,317,806, forward strand.
GCATTGTGGTGGCAGAGCACAGGTCTATTCAGAGTCAAGGTGTACTCCTCCCACCCATCCTGGTGTAATCTCTCTACCCACCACCTGGCAGCCAGCCTGTCTCCTGGAATTCCCCAGCCCTGCCCCTCACTGAAACTAGGCAGCACACACACACACACTGCAGAGGCGGACTGAAATGGCTTAGGCAAGTAAATACTAATTTCTAAAAGTAGTATTTACAAACACAGGATATTAAAATAAACTTTACTAAAAGAAGTATTTTATTATTCTAAGTTCAGGCATACTAAACTTGACTTTCTACCATGCTCTCTGAGTCCGCTAGGATGATAGCGTGTAACAATTCCAGCAGCCCATTCTGGCCTATGGAGAGCAGGTAGCCTTACAATAGTGAAAAACGAAAATGGCTGTAATTCACTATTAGGACATGCCACACACACCAGGGCATGTCCCACCTTATGCTTACAATGCACCCTGCCCTTGGGCCTACCAGAAGGGTGACTATTATGCAGTTAAGGGAAGGTTTAGGGACTGGCAAGTAGGTGCACTTGAGCAGTCAGCATGACAGTACCAGACTGCACGCAGGTTCTACAGTGGCAGACCCACCGCCATATGGGCGGTGGCGATCCGCCCGCTATACTAATGGGCCTCCAAGTATTCATCAAACAAATACACAAATGGTGGCACCCAGCTTGACACTTGCCTGTGGCCTCCAGTTCCTGCATGTTCCAGCCTGAACCTGTGACACCGCTGCTGCTGCTGGGGTTTTCCTGCCTGGGATTTCCCGACTGAGTTTTCCCGCTCACAGTTCTTTCCACTAACAGAAGCCCTGCCCACGCCAGGACATACTTAATGCAGGCCGCAGTGCAACTGCATTAGTAGGCATCTGGGCACCCAGCTTGCTACTTGCCTCTGGCCTCCAGGTCATGCATGTTCTAGCATGATCCAGTGACACTGCCGCAGCCCGTGTTTTCCCACCCGGGTTATCCCGCACAGGTTTTACTGACCTTGTTTTCCCGCTCACTGTTCTTTCTGCCAACAGATGACCTGCCCACCCCAGGACCTACTTAATGCAGGCCACAGCTGACGCGAACAGTTGGTGCACCGCTGACGTGCCAAAGTCAAGCCTATGTGTGCCTGTCTGTGCCTGGACCGCACTCAGTGCCATGACCCCTGTCTCCCCTGTCTCCCGCAGATACCCCTTCGCCGAGCTTTACAACTGCGAACTTGGACACTGCAACAAACACTGCCCCCGCGTTGACCAACGCTCCACTGTAGGATCTTTCACCTACACCAACTGCCACTTCTTCTGCCACAGCACACACACAAGCCCACCGACCACCTCCACCCTGGTCACACCACAAGCACCACCTGAACAAAAATACCCTCTTGCATGCGTCCTCCTCAACACACGGTCACTATGAAAACACACCACCGACATTTGGGACCTCATCTCCACCTTCACACCCGACGTCCTCATGCACAGCATCAACAAGCCTGGCGGATGGATCACCATCATACACACAGAATCCATCCAGTGCACCACCACAAATGATGACATCACTCCAGCCATGGAAGACCTCAACAGACAGCAAAACCACCATAAGGGGCACTCCTGCTTATTGTCACCCAGGATCACATCCAACCTTCGGCAACTTCATCACTGAATTCATCGCCACCCTCACTATAGACTCCAACAACTACATTTTAATCGGCGACCTCAACTTCCATCTAGACAACCACAATGACATCAACACTACCAACCTACTCAACAGATGAACAACATCGGACTCACCCAACTTGTCCATGACCCCACGCACACTGCAGGCCACAGACTAGACCCCATCTTCACCTCCAACAACTGCATCAGGTACAGCAAGACCATGGAACTAATCTGTCCACTTCAACATCTCCAGCTCATGTACCTCCCAGTCTGTCAAGTGCCCACCACCATAGTTAGAGCAAATTCTCAAAGGACACATGAATCAACACCCTCAACACCTCCCACCCCATCTCCTCTAACAACCTAGACCAGAACGTCAGAAACTTCAATAGTTGGATTACTAACTGTGCCAACAGCATCCCTCTCATCTGCAACAACACCCTCAGAAGGTCCACCAAGCAGGCTAGCAAGTACACTGAAGATCTTGGAACCACTAAATGACACTGTAAACAACTGGAAAGGAGATGGCTCACCAACAAGGACACGACGGAGAAGATCATCTTCAGGGCACCCATTAACCTCTACCACAGACAGTTGAGAGAATCAAAGAAAAAGGCATTTGCCTCAAGCATCAAATCAAGCTCCAATAACAGCAAAGAACTCTTCAACATCGTCAAAGAATTTTCCGACCCCTCTGCTGCAACAAACGACATTACCCACCCACAGGATCTCTGCAATAACCTTGCAAACTTATTTTTCAACAAGATCGCCAACATCTACAGAAACTTCAAACTCCAGCCGAAGACTACCAACTTTTTCAAGCAGCACAAGGTTCCCACTACCACCATAGACATCCGACTAACCGAATGGCGCTAGCTCGCCCTATTGGACCCCGCCTCCATCATGAACTCGGTACAAATCTGGGGCAACAACCGACCCATACCCTCACCACATCTTTAACTTTGGTAAAGCCAGAATAAGATTTACCACCTTGTTCAACACCTCAATTCCCACTGCCACTTTCCTAGAGGATTGGAAACACACAGACGTCAATGCACTACTAAAGAAACAATCGGCAGACCTCAGTGAACTCTACAACTACAGACCGATTTCCTTGCTCTTGTGCCCGGCCAAAATATTAGAAAAAGCCATCAACCTACAACTCTACTCACATCTGGAATGAAACCTCCTAATCAACTCCTTCTAATCCGGATTCTACAGTAACCACAGCACTCAGATAGCACTCATCGCACACATCCAAGCCCTAATCAACCGAGGAGAGACTGCAGCTCTAGTCCTCCTAGACCTCGTGGCAGCGTTCCATACGGTCACCCACCATACACTCATCACAAGGCTGCACAACATAGGCGTCCAACGAGCTGCTCTCAGATGGATCGCCTGTTTCCTTACTGGTAGAATGCAAAAAGTCCACTTTCCACCCATTACCTCCAAACCCAAGGAAATCATCTGTGGAGGACCCCAAAGATCCTTACTCAGCCCCACCCTCTTTAACACTTATTTGACACCTCTGGTCAGCATCACTAAAATCCACAGACTCAACATCTTATCCTATGCCGAAGACACACATCTCATCCTCTCTCTTTCCGAGGACACAACCAACACCAGGACCAACTTCCAAAACTGCATGACATAGGTCAACTCTGTCTCCTTCTCCTGCTTCTTCATCCTCCACATGCTTCGGAAGATATTCAAATGGCTCAATCACCCAGCTCCTCATCTCCAGCTGACTGGACTACAACAACGCTCCCTACACAGTGATCAGAGGACACATCCTCTGACGACTACAGACCATACAGAACGCTGCAGCCAGACTCATCCTGGATCTCCCAAGACGAACCCACATCACCCCATACCTCAGGGAACTCTACTGGCTCCCTGTATGGAAAAGATGCCAGTTCAAGCTCCTGACCCATGCATACAAGGCTTTACACAACTGTGGACCTGCCTACTGGATCAACCGCCTGACCTTTCTTCAGCCCACCAGACACCTCCGCTCTTAGGGAGATAGTCATCCAGTAGTCTGTCTTCCAAAGGGGAAGACACCGGTAGGTCCTCACCCCTAGGAAGAACATTAGTCAATACACTCTGCACCTGTGGATAGCGAAAAGTCTCTCCATCATGCAATTGGTATTGCCGTTGAAAATCACTGAAAGGCATCATGCCGCCCTTCACCCACAAGTCACCCACCCTATACAAGCCTATCAAATCCCATTTATCAAAGCCAGGTTGCCACCCGAGTACGTGCAGGCGACAGGAGTCGAGCAGCGGGGATGCCTGTGTGATTTTGCCCTTCCATCCCAGCGCTGCGTTTGCCCTATGCCAGACAGAGACTGTCGTGGAGGTCGGAGTGAACTTGGGATCTAATTTCGACACCCCGTAGAGCGCCCTTAGATACGTCCCAGGCAGCATTTTATGCCTATCCATCCAATATCCTGGGTTGTCTACTGGACGATGCATCCAGTGATTAAGTACAATAAGCTGTGAAGCCTAATAATAGGTTCTGATGGACGGTAGAGCAATGCCGCCATCATCCCAGCTCAGAATAAGTTTGGCGTAGGCAATTCAAGGGGTACCATTATTCCACAAAAGGTTGCGGACTTCAGACTCGATAGAGTTAAAATACTGAGCTGGGACCAAATATGGTGTGTTCTGCAACGCATAAAGAAAACGAGGGCGCACCATCATCTTATAAAGAGCTGCTCTTCCCAAAAGCATAAGAGGAAGAGTCCTCCGATGTTGCACATCCGCCCTGAGACGCTGAAGGGGAGGGAGCAGATTTCATTAATAAAAAAAACCCTAATCTGTCATGGCGTAGATTCCCAAATATCAGAACCCGTCAGTGACAATTTTAGCACCACAACTCAGCGGTAGATTCGGAGGGCGGCCACTCAAAACATATATTAGGGACCTATCCCAGTTAATTGTATAGCTGGAATATTTTTTAAAAAGAGTAAAGACGTGGAGCACTTCATGGATAGAAGACCGGGGGTTAGCAAGATAAAGCAAAATATCATCCGTGTAGATGGACACTTTGTCGATCCAATCCGGCGACCAGCAGAGTCCCCGAAATCCAGGGGTCTCCCCTGAGCCATATAGTAAGAGGTTCAAGCGCCAGGGCAAACAACAAAGGGGACAATGGGCAGCCCTGCCGTGTACCTCGTCCCACCTCAAAAACTGCTGATCGGCACTCGTTAACTGCAATTTTCGCCAGGGGTTTCGCATAGAGGAGACGTATCCAAGCTGTGAACCGATCACCAAAACATTATCTTTTCAATGCTGCAGAGAGGAACGGCCATTCAATCATATCAAATGCAATTTTGGCGTCTAAGAATATAATCACCGAATCTTCCTGAATGGTAGAGGCCCATCCCAAGACCCTGAATAGGCGACGAAGATTAAGGGCTGTATTTTTGGCTGGCATAAAGCCAGACTGGTCTGGGTGGATCAGTCTGGAAAGAAAGGGCGAGAGGCGTAGAGCCAGTGTTTTGGCCAGGATTTTGACCTCAGGGTCAAGGAGGGAAATGGGTTGATAGGAAGAACACTGATCTGGGGGCTTCCCTTGCTTGTGAATAATGACTATATTGGCTAAATGCTGTGTGGGTGGGAGAACGCCCTCCTGCGCACTAGCATCATACATGCGTTGCAGATGAGGGGCGATAAGTGAAGCCACAGATTTGTATAGTTCAATCAGGAGGCCACTCGGGCCCATGGCTTTTCCAGACTGCAATGAGGAAATGGCTTTGGATATTTTCTCGGGTGTTAATGCCCCGTCCAGCTCCACGACCTCTTGCGGGTCCAGACGTGGCAGTGGTAGCGTGTCGAGCAACTCTGCTGCCTCCTCCTGCATGGAGGAGGACATAGGAGAGTAAACGTCAATAAATAAGTGCCAAAAGTGCCTGCAATTCCAGCTTTGTCGTGGTGCCGGACAGCCGTGCCGTCTACAATCTCTGCCACCCATCTGCTTGCCAGATCTCTTAATCAATCCACGCTAGCAACTTACTTGCCTTGTCACCAATATCATAGATCTTATGCTGAGTGGCCCTGTGGTGAGTCCAAGCAGCATCTCCCGCAATATCCTGGTATTCTTTTTGCTTGACGGCCAGTTGATGCGAAATCTCTGGCGATCCCGCAGAAACCAGATTTTATTCAAGGGCCGAAATCTCACTTTCAAGAGCCTCAAGTTGTTTCTGTTTTCTTTCTTATGCCCGGCCACCGCTGCCACCACACATCCACGTATCAGGGTCTTAAATGCTTCCCACAATACTACATCTGACTGAACCGAACCCACATTTTCTTCAAAATAAAGTTGAGTGACCTCAGTCAACTTGGTGCGTATCTCCGGGATTTTGTGATACCAAGGTTGAAGAAGCATCTCTTGTCGGCCCGCATGGGGCGTGCCACCATAATAAGTCACAATGGGTGAGTGATCAGAGATGCCCCTATGGAGTATGGACATCCTGTCAAACATGGGTAGCTGAGCAGCCTTACAAAAGAGATAATCAATTCGCGAGAGACTACTGTGTGCACCAGAATGAAAGGTATATTGTTTTGCACAGGGATTACAAACTCTCCAAACATCTATGAGGCCAAGAGCTCTAAAAAAAATCAGAGAGCAGACTACCCGGAGATTCACGCGACCTAGGGGGTAGGCGATCCAACCTCCCATCCAGAGGAGCATTGCAATCCCCCACAAAAGCATGTCACCTTCAGGCAAATGTAACAGATGCTCACGCAAATCATGCAAGGTGGTAGCGTGTTATTGTGGAGGAATATATAATGATGTGACATTAAGAGATCTGCCCTCCCACTTTCTGGAAACCGAGACAAATTGACCGAAAGGGTCACGAGTGACTTTCTGAAACTGAAAAGGAAGGGAGCTGCGCGCTAGGATCTCAACGCCCCCTGGAATCCCCGGGTGTGACCTGCATGAGCTATGAACCTATAGCCTCATCTATTGAGCAGTAAGAGGAGCCTTGGATATGAGTTTCTTGAAGGAGCACAAGGTCTGGCGTATGGCGTCTTAGGTATTGTAACACTAGCCCCTCTTTATTCTATCCCCTAGACCATTAACGTTCCAGCTCGGTCCGGGCATGGCAGAACCCCCGGAAGTCCCGGAACTTACGTACATTATCAAATTGATCTCGAATCTTAAAAGAATGGGAGACCGACAAACGGCGCGTACGTACACCAAAGCGCGGCTGGCCTGGCAGGGGGACCTGCAATTAGATGTGGAGGTATTGTTGCATGAGCACCAAGACGATATCACTCAACGGCCGGCACAGATTAGTGCATTTTAAGTACTTACAGAGGGTGTACTACACTCCGGAACGACTACATAGGTACGGGCTCAAGACATCTGCAGAATGCGAGCGATGCCATTTCCCGGTGGCAGACTTTATGCATATGGCTTGGCGCTGGCCTGGAGTCGCTAGGTTTTGGTCGGAGGTGTTCATTGAGTTGGGCCGAGTCTTAGGCACTGAGATTACCCCCAGCCCTGCCTTGGCGTTGCTGGGGTACTCACGGCCTCTTCCAGTGGCGTTGAGACGCTTAGTAGATATGGCATTGCTCATCGCTAGAAGGGTGATTGCGGCCTGCTGGATGAGGGGGCCCCTCCCCACCAAGAAACGGTGGGCCAGGGATATGCTGTATTGCAGTACACAGGCTGAGACGTATAGCGAACTGTTACCGCCGAAGAGTCGTCCCAAGAATTTCTGGGGGCTATACAGAACTTACCTGACGGCTGCGGTCCCGGCGCCGGCTGATAGGGGGAATACACACGGGGAGGAGCTCGCTGTGGATGCTCTTGCAGAGTGCGCCCTGGTTTTTGATCCAGGCTAAGGGGTGACCGCGTGGAGGAGTGGCACTGGCTCGCGATTTGGCAAAGTCGATTGTCCAAGGGGTATGTGAGAGGGCTGATAGTAGGACCCTTAGGGTCCCCGGGACGGGGGCAACTTGTGAGTGAATGCTGGATACAGAGCGGAAGGCTGACTGTTGACAGCAGAGTGCTGTGTAGCCGGCTGACCTGGGACGACTTGATAGTGGGCACACACAGGCGGGGAAGGACGACCGGAGGAGATGGTATACGTGCGTTTGGGGGGGTGGGGGGGAGGGGGTAGGGAGTGTGTTTGTTTATCGAGGGAGTGAAGCCGGGTTTTGCCAGCCCTGGATGACAGTTTATTGGCTCCCCAATATATTTACGGGCTATTATATATGTGGGCGGTGGCGTAGGTGCAACAAGTAGTCAGGCTCGACAGAATGTACTTACCACCAGTAGAGCGGCTGTGACGCCGACGGTCCTCCGGGATGTCGGCTGAATGGCTGTGTTAAGCGACAGTGAGTAGACTCACCCGTTTGGGCGGCGCCATGTTATTTGTTACGTGAATTGTGGGCAACATGCCCTGTGTATCTCCTTGCTATTAATAAAGGTTTAAAAAAAAAAAAAAAGACCATTAACGTTCCAGGAGAAAAGTTTGAGACGGCCCAATGGAAGACCCACACACTCTTCAACACTCATTCTTTTACTGTTATAGGCAGGACCCTCGGGCCTCCGACACAGACTACAAGCATCATCGAACTAGCAAATATTCGCTCCATTAGAAACCTTACTTTATACACTGTGCATTTAGAGACAAATTGATCACATACTCCTACATTAAATGTCAATCCAATGGGAAGGTCACCAACACAGAATAAAATGCGTACTTCGGTGCATTCTAGGCCTCTGATAGTATCCACTGAGGATGCAACACACAAAAAATAAAATGACCGCACACAAAAAAAAAACTTAAAACTACTCAAAGAAACCCCCCACCCTTCCTCCCTGCATTGTGGACTTAAAACTGCCCACCCCCCAAACTTGCAGAGTGCCTGTACCCCCAAACCCTGAAGAACTATATAGAGGGGAACGTTACTCAGCCCAGACAACCCAATAACGGCGCCAGTGAACAACAATTTACAGTCCCCCAAAACAACGTCATAGATTTGCCCACTAGCTAATGTTCTAACCAGTTTCTCAGCAAAGCTACTCAACGACTTGTAGCAACCTTAAGTCCAGTCCTCCCCCACTCCCCCGCCCCAAGATTTTGATCAAAAATCTTAAAAGAGGAACAGTACTTATAAGTCATTCAAATAGATCCGCAGTCTGACCAACCATTTGCCATGTGTCACAGCACCAAGGTGGACGATAGTCCACCTGAATTCCCGTAGCATCTCACCACAGAGCACACCACTCTACCATTATGCAGCTGACAACTGCAACAATCAGGTCCCAAGGGCTTCATCTTTCTTCAAAGCGAGAGTCTACAGATGGAGAGGTACACTTCTGTGCCACAGCAGCTCTCCAGCCCTCCAGCCAGTCCCAAGTGTCCTCCGGGGTTTGGAAGAACCATGTTCTCCCCGCATCCTGCACCCAGAGTTTGGCAGGGAACAGCATGACCACGAAGAGCACGTTTGACTTCCAGGAAGGATCGGCGTTGTAGTTGTACTTTGTAAGTGAAGTCAGGGAAAAAAGTTATGATAGAATTGTCCAACTTGAGCAGCGGAGCAGCTCTTGCCGTTTGGAGAATGGCATCTCTATCACGGAAATTGAAGATCCGGGCCAGAAGAGGGCGTGGCGGGGCGCCAGGTTTCGGGGGGCCCCCAGGGACCCTATGAGCGCGTTCCACAGAGAAGAATTGTGACAGGGATCGGGGTTGCAGATGGTTCTGAATGAGGGCTTCTACAAAAAGGTCTGCCGCCTGCCCCTCCACCCATTCCGGGACCCCCAAAATCCGCACGTTATTGCGGCGCACCCTTCCTTCATAATCCTCCAACTTAGCCGCTAGATCAGAGGTCTGTGCTTGAAGGTGCTTAATTGTAGTTTCCATCCCTTTTGTGGATTGTTGAAGGGTGGAGATGGAACCCTCGTTCGTCTTGACCCTATCTCCCATATTTCTGAGGTCCACACGAATCAGGGTGATCTCAGTGGTAACAGTGTCGATTTTCCCTTCGAGCGCCGTGCAAACCCCCTAGATTGCCTCCATTACATCAGCCAAGGTCAAGGCAGTCTCTTCCGACTGGTGCTTTGCGTCTGGTAAATTCCTGAGCCTCTCCCCCCCCTCAGATTTTGTGTGCGCAAACTTGGCAAGCCGCGCAGCCTGGGGCTGTTTAGTACCCTTCGCCGCGACCATGTTAGCTATCCTAGAGCGTATAATGAGAGTTAAATATGTGTGGGGCCACCTCCACCTTCTGTACCCCTCGGGTCACTCAAATCAACCAAATTACCAGGGGAGCCAGTGTCAGATGTTCAGTTCCACAGTCGTTTCACCAATAATAGGAGGTGGGGGGCAGGGGGGAGAGAGCCGAGGAAGCAGGCCTCCAACCTTTCATGAGTTGCAAAGATGATCTCCGCTCCGGACGCTGTTGCACACCAGGAGGGCTTAAGCAGACCACAGGCCAACAAGGCCTCAATACAGAAGTGGCGGGAGATTCCCAAGCACCCTCTACTCCTGGGGATAGCGGAAAGTTGCAAAATGGCGGCCAGAGAAGGGTCCGGGTTACAGAAGCCAGATGTAAAGCACCGCGGGGGGCAGCGGGAACCAGAAATTGGCTCCCGGCACTCACCCCTCCCCGCGCGCACAATCGGTCCGAGTCCCAGCCTATCAGACCGGTATGTGCAATGTCCGTCGCACCTCTCACCAGTGGTCTCCGGCACCGGAGCCATGAGTCTGTCTGCTACACCAGGGCCACAGGGATATTTTAACCAATGTCGCCTTCAGGCGCCGTGCAACACTGCCAATTCAGCCCCAGGTCTCACCAGGCTGCAGTCCTCGTCCCGCCGTGGAGCGCCGTGGTATGTCACAGCCGATGCTCTGCCTCCGCAACGGATCCGGACAGCGGGAGCATGTTCTCGGGGCCTCGGTCACCGGTTTTCTCCGTTCCAGCGGCCGGTGCGGCAGGACGCCAAGGGAAACCGAGTCGCTAACACCTGGCCAGTTAGAACGGATTATGGAGACAGATGAGGGGGATTATAGTCGTGGCAGTGGTCGGAGCTCTACTCAAGGGCGGCCATCTTAGGTGCAGGCAAGTCACGCCCCCCGCTTGCCAACATTTAGAACCTTTTTGATACAGTTCTCTCTCTCTCTACGGAGGTGCTGATGCTGGTAAAATTTCCATCTCTACCATCCATGGCCACCTCTTTGGCTCCTTAAGCTGCCTCTTTGAGGTGGAGGCGGGCACTGGTATACCAAAAAGAGCCATTTCTGAGTCCGTCCCCTGGTTTTCTAAAGGCTGTAGACAGGCCAAAACACACTTGTTTACTGCCATTAAATCTTTATGTCCTATGCAGATTCGTTAGGCGAGGAGATTGTACAAAAGGCGTCAGAGGCCAGCAAAAAGAGTTGCGATGCGCAAAACTGGATGGACTTGCTAGAAGCTTCCAAAAGGAAGGATGTTTCCTCCTTTTGACATATAATTGTCCATGGTAGTCTTGAAGCACAAACCCCAACACTTCATCACATTCAACAGTAGATTTAGGTTCAACATTTTGGCAATCTTTATTCTACATCTTTCCAAGCCCAGCTGCCGTCCAGCATTGATTAATACTCGCAGGCTAATATAGACCCAGTGGAGCTCGATCCGATTATCTTTTCTTTAGAAGACACCAAGGAAGCAATACTGTCCTTGATACCTGGGAAAGCACCTGGATTAGCTCATATCCCTGGCGACTTGTACTGGTCTGAGATCAAGATCTTGGCCCGGTACATTAACACCCTGTCCAACTCCATTATGTCAGGTGATCCGCTCCCGTCTTCATGGATAGGGGTGGTGATTTTTCCAATTTTCAAAAAAGGTGCCAGATCCAACCCAAGTAATTATAAGCCTATTAGCCTTATTGACATCTTATAGATGGTGTTTTGTCACCAGGGTTTGGCTGAATTCCAGGCATGGGCCACCGACCATAATGTCCTTTCGCCGTTCCAGGGCAGGTTAATATTTAAGGTTGGTACAGTGCACCAAATACTCAGATTCCTGTTGATACTCTGGAACAGTATTAGGATTCTTTATGTGGCCATCATTGACATGAGAGCACCTTTCAATCTGGTTACCAGAGCTTGACTCTGGTACCTCAGGTCGATGGGGGTCCCACCCTCCTTGGTAGATATTGGTGAGGCTGCATGAGAACAACGATGCCCAAGTGCATTGAGGGAAGGATGGGGTGCTAACGGAGAGGATTAACATTACAAGGGGGTGTAACAAGGTTGCGTCCTTACTCCAACGTTGTTATCCCTGTAAATTAAGGGTGCATTCAACTACCTCCACGAATGTATCAACAGCGCCCTTAAACTCGGTAGCATTTCCATTCTCAACCTGTTGTTTGCCGACGATACTCTTCTTATCTCAAGAACCCCAATAGGGATCCAAAAACTATTAAACAAATTTCAAGATTTCTGCATTGAAAGGGGGCTTGAGATTAATGTCAAGAAAACTAAATTCAGGACTCTAAGGTCGCACAGATCTTTTTAAAGAAATTTGTAATTGGGGACTGCGGTACTTGAGGAAGTAAAGTACTTTGACTACTTTAGTATTAGGTTTAGCAGCTCCCTGTCATGGTCCTCTCACATTGAAAAGTATAGGGCTATCCTATTACACAAATCAGCCACTATTGTAAAGATGCACAGGAATTCTACCCTGAGGGCAGTCTCTCAAGCAGTGGAGGTCTACATACTGGCCGTCCAGTCGGCTGCACTCTAGGGAGCTGAGGTTTGGGGTACATGTCATTTGGATACTCTCAGAGACAACCATTTTATAAGGTACCTATTATGCCTCCCACAATCTACGCCACTCGTAATTTTGTTTTCGACTTAGCCTTAAAGCGGATTGGTGATTTGGCTGTCCTGAGACCATTGGTATACTGGGTTAGGATATGGTCATGCCCAGAGCTTGAATCTTATAGGCCTTTGTGAACTTATCTTACTGGATAGGGCCTCAACTGTTCCTTGGCTATCTCAGATTAAGAAATGTTCTTTACCCTGGGTCTCGAAGCCCTGTGGACCAACTGCGTTGCCATCAAGTCTTTGAAGAAGGTTCCTGTGAAGAAAGCATTTTGTGGGTACACGAAAAAGAGAAAGCATGCAGTAAGCCTACAGCCTTACTGGGAAGTGTTTGTCTATCAAACTTTCCCTCTGTAAAGAAGAGGAACCAGGAGCAATAAAGGTCCAGCACACATATTCATGCTTAAATCAAATAATAAACATAGTGCGTAGTTCCTCGTTGGGAAAATGTAGAGTCAAAGGTTCCAGAAAAAGGAATATGCTCCAATATTAGCCCTGGCCCACACACACCCAAATGGATGTCATGCTTCATCATTGGGCTAGCTCCTCAATGGGTCGGTCACTTCAATGCCCAATGGGCACCAAGGGAGCTCTTTGCTGCAGATCTTTTGATTAGCCGTCTAGGTAAGTGAAGGTGTGTGGGCTAGACAAGTGTAGTGTAGAATGGCGTCCCAACATGTGGCATCGGACCAGATCACCTGCTCGCCGGCTAGGAAAATAAGAGCGGCTCCACAGGCGCTAAGGCAGTGGGTGTATGGGGCCACCCTGCCAAGAGGCGAGCGGACCCACATAGGCTTTCAAGGATGGGGTCTCTCCTCCTGGAACAGGCCCGGCGGCAGTAACAACGCAGGCCCTTGCTACCTTGCGGCGGGAGTGGGGGGCACCGAGCTTAGAAAGGGAGAAAGCAGCTTCTGGGGCAGCAGCGATGTGGCTTTGTCAGCTGCTGCAGCTCAGAATAAAGGAGAGTTGAGAGCGGCCCATCTGCGTGGGATGCACGGGTATGGGGCCATTGAATGTGCCATGAGTGCTATGCAGGAGGTGCCGATAGCCCCTCCTGCTGGAGCGTGTACAGGCGGCGGGTGCACTGGGGGCAGTCAGGGGGCCACAGATTTGTATGAAGAGGGTCCCAGTGGGCCTGGGCCCACTAGTGGGGCTGGGGCCTGTTCTGCCAGAAAAGACAGATGGACCGGCGCTTGCAGAAAGGGGACATGATTTGGGGCAGTGGAATTGGCTGCAGAGGCTCCAGGTCTAGTGGGCGAGCGGAGGTCCTTGGGGATAGGTGGATCAGAAGGGAGTGAGTTGCAGAGATATGAACAGCCCCAAACAGGGGCAGAAGCCAGCAGGCAGGTAAGGGCCAAAGGGCCATCCTCCACCTTGTTGGTGGCCATGCTGGAGTGGAGTGGGGAACAGTATGAGGGAGAGACTGGGGTCTGAAGGGAGGATGGGTGCAGCAGTCTAGTGAGCAAGCACACTAGTCCTATCATCTTTTTTGCAGGTTGAAGAGCATAACAGGTTTCTTGACTCTGGAGAGCTTGGGGCAGCTCATCTGCACTGAGGCAAAGTGATGGCTGGGCCCAGAGAGGTTCGCCGGATCACATGGGGCAACCCTACGTTGCTGGCAGAAGTAGGTCTGATACGTCCTCGTTGGTTCCACTGGCTGGAAGGTCACGGGCAACCTCTGGCGCCTTCGAGACAACAGACAGATGAGTGGTGTCAGCAGAGCGGTGTGATTTACAGCCCCCCTGGACGTCTGGCATCGACCCACACATACGGCAAGTGCAATGGTAACACAAAGGGGTGTGAGTGCAGGCTGGAGTTGGGTCAGGTCAGAAAACAGCATGGGTGTGTCAATGGTGGATTATGAGGAGGACAGCCTTGAGGAAGGCGAGGTGCGGGGCGGGGAAGAGCCTGTGGGGGCACAGGATGGAGCACAGATGGGGAGTCCAGCTAATGTGTTCTTGTCTAGTGCGTTACAGACAAGTGAGGCACGGCATGGTATGGAGTTGGGCACATGGAGGCCATTGGGGAGGCGGCAAGCATCTGTACGGACACCGACCTTGGAGATAGGTAAAGGCCAGGACATTGGAGTGGGTCCAGTTATGGTGTCCACTGGTGTGGATGCCGGCTGCGAAGTTCGGGAGGGTGTGGGAGTGGCTGCGAAAAGGTAGGTACATGGCCAATGTAGGGGTAGGTATAGACGAGGCAACAGGCAGCGCAGCTAGTGGGTACGGAAAGGTGAGGGAGGAGAGCAGGGTGTAGCAGTGACAAAGCCTACACTGGGAGAGTAATGAGGATAAAGATGAGAAGTGCACATAGGACACAGGTGACGGTAAGGATGGGCTGGAAAGCAAATAGTTAAACATTAAGCCCTACATGGGTATGACGAAGCCCTTGGAGGCACACTTGATATTGGCAACAAACAGTAAATTTGGAAGGGAGAACAAGTGGAGGTGTTTAAGCTCCTTCATCGGGAGCTGCGCTCCAAGGAGGGGACAAAGGAAGAGGAGGACGAGCTGGCCAAGTGACAGAGGGTTCCCCTAACAATCAAGAACTGGAACGCAGCGTTTTTAAATTTATGCCAGTGTCTACTGTGAGAAGGAGTAGTTTCTTACCTGTAACTCCAGTTCTGTAGTAGGGGTATCTCTGTTATAGTCATAATCTAGGAATAGTCCCGCCCATGTGCGGGGACCCCGGAGCAATCAAAATATCTCTTAAGCTGTCCTGCATTTGCAAACCTGCAAAGACACTTAAGAGACAGACAAAATAATACAGCCTAATAACAATATGGCTGCACTGGCCAGCACTTCCTCGGAAGTGAACACAAAAGCAAAAATAAAGTTTAAATGTCATTTTTATTCACATCTGACATGTTCCTTTATTGTATCACACTCCCTTCACCAAAATCCCTTTAAACAATAGAGAGGAAGGGGTGGACAGACAAGCCCTATAGGCTGTCATTATGTGTCTGCTAAAGGGATACCGTGCCTTTAAGAAACTCTCCAGAGACGCCCGGTATCCCAGGATGCACAGCCAAAGCAAGTTACTTTCAGTTCTTTTTGAAGGTGTATAACAACAGGCCTGATACTGCCAGGATTACTCCACCGGGGAGGAGGGAGGGTCGCTTATGACTATAACAGAGATACCCCTACTACAGAACTGGAGTTACAGGTAAGAAACTACTCCTTCTGTAGTAGGGGATCTCTGTGTATAGTCATAATCTATTAATAGAATGGCAAGCCCATCCCAACCAACAAACAGCGGTGGAGTAATAACCAAACACCAACAAATCACTGTGCAAACAAATTCCTCAGCGAAGCCTGTCCAACCTGCGCATCTGCCCTAGCATCAGAGTCCAGGCAGTAATGCTTTGTAAACGTATGGACCGACTTCCAGGTGGCAGCCTTACAAATGTCAGCAATTGGAACATTCCTAAGCAAAGCCGTAGTAGCTGCTTTGCCCCTAGTCGAATGTGCTGTAGGCTTACCCCCTAACGTCTTATTAGCTTTCTGATAACAAAGCTGAATACAGGACACAATCCATCTGGAAATGGACTGTTTTGAGGTAGCTAGACCAGTTCGTACTGAACCATAATTTACAAACAGTTGATCCGACCTGCGGATGTCTTTTGTCTTATCTATATAGAATTTCAACACCCTACGCACATCTAGTGAATGCAGAGACCTCTCCGCCGGAGAGGAAGGATGCTGAAAAAATGTAGGCAAAGTTATCATTTGATTTACATGGAAATCAGATATCACTTTAGGCAAAAATGTAGGATGCGTACGCATCACTACTTTAGACGCATGGAATACAGTATACAGCTCTTGACAACACAGAGCCTGAATCTCACTTACCCTCCTGGCCGATGTAATGGCCACAAGGAAGGCAGCCTTCCAGGACAAATGCTGCAAAGAAGCCTTATGAATAGACTCAAAAGGCTCCCTCATCAATCTGGACAACACCACGTTCAATTCCCATGGTGGAGAAGGTCGTCTAACAGGGGGAAACACCTTACGCAAACCCTCCAAAAAATCTTTAATCACAGGGATTTGAAAAAATGAGGTTTGGGAAGGGCCCTTTCTATACGCAGTCAAAGCTGCGAGATGAACTTTAATCGACTGAAAATTAAGCCCAGATTGAGCTAACTGCAGCAGATAAGGCAAAATAACATCTTCTTTACAAGATGTAGGGTCAATGTCCTTCGCCTTGCACCACAAGCAGAATCTCTTTCACTTATAGGCGTAAGAAGTTATGTTATGTTATGTTATGTTATGTTAAATGGGACTTTTATAGCGCAACGGCTACTCCAAAGGAGTGTCCCGGCGCTTTTGTGCTCCAGACCAAAGAAAGAAGTCTTCGTAGACGGTCTCTTCGACTCTTTCAAGATCTCCATACAGTCCTGAGGTAGGTTCAAGTGTCCATACTGTACTAGCTCAGGAGCCATGCTGCCAAACTCAAGGACGAGAGATTGGGGTGAACCATCTGTCCTCCGAACTTCGTGAGAAGGTTCGGCCGACACGGCAGGCGCCGGTGTGGCAGAACAGACCGGTGAAGAAGGTCGGTGAACC
Organism: Triturus cristatus; assembly: GCF_964204655.1. Classification (NCBI taxonomy): domain Eukaryota; kingdom Metazoa; phylum Chordata; class Amphibia; order Caudata; family Salamandridae; genus Triturus; species Triturus cristatus. The sequence continues at coordinate 1,048,334,866 of NC_140582.1, forward strand.
ACCATTGCCTCGGCCACTCCGGAGCAATCAGGATCATCCTTGCTCTGGATTGCGACAGCTTGATCAGCACCGCCGGAATCAGGGGAATCGGTGGAAAGGCGTAGAGAAAGCTGTTGGACCAGCTGATCCATAGGGCATTCCCCAGTGTCCCTGGTTGGTAGTACCTGGACGCGAAGTCGCGGCATTTGCTGTTTTCTGCCGTAGCGAACAGATCGATATCCGGAGTGCCCCACTCTGCGAAGACGTCTCTTAGCACGTCGTCGTTTAGCACCCACTCGTGATTTTCTTGAACGAGCCTGCTGAGCGCATCGGCTTGGGCATTCTGCACTCCCGGCAGATGGGTTGCCGTGATCGTCAGGTTCCTGGCCACCAGCCAATTCCAGATCGTCTGTGCCTCCCGAGACAGCGTGCGTGAACGGGAGCCCCCCTGCTTGTTGAGGTAATACATGGTAGTAGTATTGTCCGTCTGAACAAGCAAGGAGTTCGTCGTGAAGGAGGGATGGAACGCCTTCAGGGCCAAGTGTACTGCTCTGAGTTCCAAAAAGTTGATGTGGTAAGTCATCTCCATCTGCGACCATATCCCCTGAATCTGAAGAGGGCCCGAATGCGCTCCCCAGCCCTGGAGAGACGCATCGGTCACTATGGTCTGGACCGGAATATCCTTGTGGAAAGGAGTCCCCTTGCAAACATTCTCTGAGGAGCACCACCATTTCAGAGATTGGAGAGCGTGTTGGGACAGATGAATCTTGTCCTCCCAACGCCCCCGCCTCTGGTCCCATTGATCCTCCAGACATTCCTGCAGAGGCCTCATATGCAGACGTGCTTTGGGGGTGAGAAAGATGCAGGAAGCCATCGACCCCAGTAAGGAAGACACCATCCTCACTGTAGGAGAGTGGGCTGAGAGGAGGTGCAGGGCCTTCCCACGGATCGATAAGCGTCTCTCCTCCGAAGGACACACGCTTGCGTTCAAGGTATTGACTAAGGCCCCCAAGTACTGGAGACACTGTACAGGAATCGGCACTGACTTCGACATGTTGATGTGCAGCCCCAGGCGATGAAGCAAGGCAGCTGTCCTGTTGAAGTGACACTGGGCTTCCCGGAACGTGGAAGCCTTGATCAGCCAATCGTCCAGGTATGGATACACAAACACTCTGGTCTTCCGCAAGTGTGCTGCCACCACTGCCATGCACTTGGAGAACGTCCGTGGGGCAGACTTCAGACCAAACGGGAGTACTGTATACTGGTAATGGTTGTTGCCTACCAGAAACCTCAGGAACTTGCGATGCTTTGGTGCGATTGGCACATGAAAGTAAGCGTCCTGCAGATCTATGGCGCACAGCCAATCTCCTCGATGCAACTGAGGGTAAATCTGATGTAGGGACAACATACGGAACTTTTCTCTGCGGATCCACTTGTTTGCTTGATGCAGATCTAGAATAGGCCTGAACTCGTTCTTGTCCTTTTTTCTGACGAGAAAGAACCTGGAGTAAAGGCCTTTTCCTCTTTTCCTCAAAGGAACAGTTTCTATCGCCTTCTTCCTTAACAGAACGTCCGCCTCCCCCTGGAGCTCCCGTACCATGAAGGGAGAGCGCACTGGTGGAATCTGAGGAGGCGGGCTGGTGAAACGAAGACTGTATCCATTGCAAACAATATTCAGCACCCACTTGTCCTGAGTTATTGTCCTCCACTCTGCCAGGTAGAACTGAATACTTCCCCCCACCGGAGCGGGTAACGGACGAGGGGGAAGTGACCTTTCAGGGCTTCGACCCGGCCGGGCCTTTGTTCCCCGACGAGGATTGATGCTGGCCTCTGCCCCTCTGGCGCTTCTGAAAGGACTGCCTCGGGAACTGTTGTTGTTGCTGGTGCTGTTGTTGGTGACCAGACTGGCGCCCTTGACCGCGTTGCTTAGAATAACGCCTGCCATAGGAACGGAATGACTTCTTCTGCTCCTTGGGCCTTTCCAACCCCACGGCCTTCAGGGTTTCTGCTTCGGCCTTCATGCGGGCCATCTCGTCATCCGCATGAGACCCGAACAACGTCGAGCCAGAGAAAGGCAAGTTCGCAATCTTTTGCTGCGCTTCAGGCTTGAGAGAGGTAAGCCTCAGCCAGGAATGTCTCCTCATGTGCACTCCATGACAGTACCCATGGGCCGCCAGCAACGAGACATCCCCCGCCGCACTGATGATCTGGTTGGAGACCATCATGCCCTCGTTCAGCACCTCCTGGAAGTCCTCCCTTTTGTCCCTAGGCAGGGAGGCAGCAAACTGTTGCAGAGAGTCCCAAAGCGATCGGTCATAGCAACCCAGCAGGGCAGAGGCGCTAGCGGCCTTCATAGTCGTGGCCGACGTAGAGCACATTCTCCTCCCCAAGGAGTCCATCTTGCGGCTCTCCTTATCCGGAGGAGCCGTGGAAGAGGGCGTCGTGGAGTGTTGTTTACGAGCCGCCACCACAATGACAGAGTCCGGGGGAGGGTCCACCCTGAGGAAGGCCGGGTCCGAATCAGGGGCCCTGTATTTCTTCTGCAACCGTGAGGGAGCAGACTTCACCACCGCAGGTGTCAAGAAAACGTCCATGGCTGGTTCCTCCAAACCCGGAACCAAAGGAAGGAGGGGGCGTGAGAGGTGAGCCTTGTGCAATGTCTCAAAGATCACCGAGGTAGTGGGAACCGGGACTGCTACGGAGATTCCCAATTTCGCCGCCCCCCTCATCAGCACATCCTGGAAAGTGGCAATATCATCCACCGGCGAGATTCGGGTAGGCGGAGTTTCCGACAGCGAGGGGGAGAGCCGTCCATTGCCAGAAGAGTCCGTATACCACGTGCCTCTGGAACGAGATCTATACCTCAGTCGTCCATGCCTCGTGTGAGTGGACGACCTGCGTCTACTCCGTGACCTCCGGCGAGATCGAGAACGCGACCTCTGTCTGCGTGGAGCCTTAGGAACCGCCGGTAGCCGAGGAGACGGCGGAAGCTGAGGCACTGGCGGCGGTGGAGGTGGTGTAGGCCGCTTAGGAGGAGGAGGAGGAGGAGGAGGCGGAGGAGGCGTAGGAGGCTTCTGAGGCAGCGGCTGAGAGAGAGGCTGCGGAGCTCCATCACTCCTTGCAGGGGAACCAGGACCAGCACTGTCCGGACTCCCGTCCACCCTTCTCTTCTTGGCGGGCCTATCCCGTGCTGAAGTAAACGAGGGGGAGCGCCGCCGCCTCCTAGATCCACGACTGGAGATTTTAATCACCGAAGACGTGTTCCCCGATGTCACCGACGTCGAACTGATCGTCGACCTCGTCCGGCGTCTCCTCGCCGTCCGGCGTCCCCTCGATGTCGACCGGTGGCCCCTCGACGTCGAACGTCGGGTCGACGGAGAGTCTCTCGACGTCGACGGTGAACGACGTCTCCTCGACGCCGATCTTCTTCGCCTCGACGTCGATATCCTTCGCCTCGACGGCGATCTGTGCCTTGACGGCGATCTGTGCCTCGACGGCGATCTGTGCCTCGACGGCGATCTGTGCCTTGACGGCTATCTGTGCCTCGACGGCGATCTGTGCCTTGACGGCGATCTGTGCCTCGACGGCGATGTGTGCCTCGACGGCGATCTGTGCCTCGACGGCGATCTGTGCCTCAACGGCGATCTATGCCTCGACGGCGATCCGTGCCTCGACGGCGACCCCCTTCGTCTCAACGGCAGTCGCCGGTGTCTCGGCGTTGATGTCGTCGGCGTCGATCCATCGCGGGGCTCGGTACGACGTCGATGGTGTGTCGACGTCGACCGTGGAATCCTCGACGGCGACCTAGTCCTAGGTCTCGCCGGCCCCTCTCTCGACGTCGAACGTCGAGAACGCCGCGATCCCGAGCCCGGGATCGACGGCGAACACACCGGTGCTTTACCTCTCGCCGTCGACGTCGTCGCCTTCGACGTCGAACGTGATCTACCAGCCGGTAGGCGTCGTTTCTGCTGCTGTTTCTGCCCGGAGGTCCCTCCAGTGGCTGAAGCATGGGCAGAGGAAGGGGAATGAGATCCTCCATGCCCCGAAGTCCCACCTGTCCTCTGCTTCTCCTGTCCCTGGAGGCGAATCTTCTCCCTGTCCCTCAGGGTCCTCTTGGAGAAGGTCTTGCAGATGGCACACGTAGCAGGGACATGTGAGGATGACAAGCAGAGGATACAGACATCATGTGGGTCCGTCTTGGCCTTTTTCCTCCCACACTCAGGGCATTTATCAAATAAAGCCATGCTAAGAGTGGGCAAATTGCACCAAAATGTAGGATGCAGTAAAGAAAGGCTCTAGACGTCGAATGAACACACTATTTATCCAAAAATCCAAAATTTAGTCCAAATATCCACCCAAAAGGGTAGAGCTCAAGCTCCAGGGTCCTGCTAGCAGGAGCCGGAAAAAAGAACTGAAAGTAACTTGCTTTGGCTGTGCATCCTGGGATACCGGGGGTCTCTGGAGAGTTTCTTAAAGGCACGGTATCCCTTTAGCAGACACATAATGACAGCCTATAGGGCTTGTCTGTCCACCCCTTCCTCTCTATTGTTTAAAGGGATTTTGGTGAAGGGAGTGTGATACAATAAAGTAACATGTCAGATGTGAATAAAAATGACATTTAAACTTTATTTTGGCTTTTGTGTTCACTTCCGAGGAAGTGCTGGCCAGTACAGCCATATTGTTATTAGGCTGTATTATTTTGTCTGTCTCTTAAGTGTCTTTGCAGGTTTGCAAATGCAGGACAGCTTAAGAGATATTTTGATTGCTCCGGGGTCCCCGCACATGGGCGGGACTATTCCTAGATTATGACTATACACAGAGATCCCCTACTACAGAAGTTCCCAAACCTTTGCGTGGCATTGTTTAAACACATGGACATATGGACATGATACGAAAGGAGCAACTTACTTTTGGTGGGTACGTCTGGGGTCAATACGATGAGAATTTTGGGTGCTCTTGGCTTGGAATACCGAGGTGAAGTGGAGGGAACTTAACACATATCTCTGGCAACATACCATGGACCTGCTAAGTTTGGAAAGATAATTTTCATGGCCAGTGGCTTGCCAATAGTCTATAGGGCCTTTCAGGGCTACAACAAAAGGTTAGAGCAGGTCAGGGGGAGCGTGATGGGACTACAACAAAGGCCTGTGTCCACAGGAGTATTGCAAGTTTAAGCATGAGTGCTCCAAGTGTGTGAGAAGGCAGGCACTCATCCGTTGTTTTGGGGCCACAGGAGGGTATCAGGGACAGAACGCAGGACAGTGGCAGCCATATGCAACTAGCCAGGGGCCACACAAGCAGCAACACTCTTACAGTAATACATGGGGGGCACAAGGAGCTGGTGTAAAATGTTTGTACTAAGGTTAAGTTGGATAGGTTGGAGCACTAGCTGGATTTCTATGATCGACTGAGGAGGCGAGGGTCTTTTAGTAAAGTTTCAGACTGAATTTTCGACTGCGGTACAAAGCCCCTCATGTTCAAAGGTGGGCGGACAATTTGCTGTCTGAGAGCAAACACAGGCAGGCAGTACAGGACAGGCTGGATGAAGATATTGTGGAGGGCAGGATGGTAGGGCCCCTTTGTTGAATGACCAATGGCAGATTTGCTTGTGTCACCTATTGGTGTGGTGCCCAAGAAGGAGCAAGGGCAGTTTTGTTTGATCCAGCACTTGCAATGTCCCGAAGGCAGGTCAATAAAGGATTTCATCTTTGAAGACATGGGATCTGAATCATCATAATAATAAGTGGACATGGCAATGTCCCTGGTGGTAGCGACAGGGCAAAGAGCACAAATAGCGAAATGCAATGTGAAATCGGCTTTTCCGTAAGATTTTCAGCTATTAGGCATGCACTTTGAAGGGAAATAGTACGTGGACAAAGCTCTGCCGATGAGTTGCTCAATATCATGCAAACTCTGTGAGTGTTTCAGCTCTTTTATACAGTGTCTGTTTACTTGGCGTACAATCAATACACTTGTGACACATTACCTGGATGATTTCTTCTTCGTGGGGGCACCAGGCTAGGTGGACTGCCAGCGACTGCTGGTGAGATTCCAGGAGCTCATGGGCGACCTAAGGGTTCCATTAGCGCTAGAGAAAACAGTGGGCTCAGTGTGAGGCTTTCTTGGGGATTGAACCTGATTCTGAAAGAATGGTGTTGAGATTGCCACAGCACAAAAAGGAAGCGATGCAGGCTTTGTTGGTGAGCATGCTGGTGAGGGAGAAAGTGAATGTAAATGTAAATGTCAAGGTACTTATAGAGCGCACTGTCACCAGACGGCCACCTTGCGGTGTCGCCTTTGCGGTTTCCTGGCGCTGATACTCATACCGCTGTGGAACCCCTCCTGGCTTTCACTGTGAAGTGTCCACTCCTGGGCGCTCCAAAGGTGAAGCCAGGCATCCTTAGCGCTGTTGGGGCCGGTGTGGAGGCTAAGCAAGCTATTGCCCAGAGTTGCAGCGTGGGGCCCGTGATTAGAATAGGCACCGAGGCGAGAATAGACAGGTCCGAGGAAATTGAGCCCAAGCCCCACCGAGGCAGGAATCGAACCCTGGTCCCTGGCCAGAACTCTGCTTCAGGGTCTGCCGCTCTAACCATTGAGCCACACTCCTCCAAGTGAGGGAGATCCAGGTTCTACTGGTGCACCACAATTTTGTGTGTAGAGTGGTCAGGGCTGGTAGTACATTTTGCAGGAGGCAAGTGCAGGTGCATCATTTTCCCATCACAATGTGTGCATTTCAGCTGGGGTCAAAGAGGATCTCAGGATGTGGAGGTTTTTCTCGAATTCCTTCAATGGGATTCCATTGGCCTGGCAGAAGGATCTGGTTTGGGCTGTGCAGATATTTTCTATGTGGCAGGAGGACGGGGATTTCATTTGTTTCGGCAAGGTCACTGGTGCACAGAGGAATGGCTGGTGGCGTGGAAGGTGGGGACAGAATCACAGCGCCTCTGGAACTCTTCCCCTTGGTGGTGACCATCACATTGTGAAGAACTGAGTTGGTGGACCAGAGAGTGCTGTTCTGGGTGGACAATATGGCGGTTGTGCAGGTCGTGAACAGACAGTCTGCAAGGGATGCCCAGGTGCTGAAATTGATGCATGTTTTTGTACAGGGTTGCCTGAGACACAATATCTCGTTCATGGCACAGCATTTTCTGGGTGTGGACAATGACGTTGTGGATGCTTTGTCTCATTCACAGTGGGAGAGATTCCGCGGACTGGCGAAGGATGCAGACAGATGCAAGATGCCCATTCTGGAGGAGTTGTGGTCGGTAGGCAACATAGGATGGTACAACTGGTGGGAGGATCCATTGCAGAATCTACGCAGAATATTTGGCTTCAGTGGTGCAACGTAGGGTGTCAGGGTGGCAAAGGATGGAGGACATGGTTCCGTTTATTTTGGGCTTGACGGAGAGAGACCTGTCGCGAGTTATGATTGCGGCAAAACTGGCCAGGATTGCCTTTGTGGGAAAACTGTTATGGGGTTATGCTCCAACAGCTGGAGGAATTGGGACACTGGATGCTCAAAGGCTGGGCAAGGGAACAAGGTCACTTTGGGCGACTCCGGAGGCCTTAAATGTAAAGGCTTTTTTGTGGGGTGTTACAAAATTTGTCCGGGATTTGCAGGGGAGCTGAGAAGGTTTACTTGTTTTCCACTCTAATGTCTTGGCTGTTCTTTGGTGCCTTTCGGGGTCTGAGTTGTTGGGGTGCAGGAGCAGGTAAAGTGTTGTGGGAAGATGTCACAAGTCGTAGGCACAGGTTAGAGGTCTGGCTGCGCAATTCTAAAACCGATCACAGAGCGTGGATGAGGTATGTGGTTCTACAGGCTTTACCAGTAACAGATCAATGCCCTGTGGCTTGCAGTGACTTGTGGATTGCGCGCACCTAGGCGGTCCGCAGCAAAGTGTTCTTTCTGCATCTGCGCTGCAACTGAGGCAGGTAATTGCGGCTGGGCGCAGAAGGACATTTTGCATTTGGGAAGCTGGTCTTCCGATTGCTTTCCGCGTTATGTGTGAGCAGCTGGGGAGGAAGGTGGTGCTGCAGGGCATCTTGTGTGAATATTTACTGCTGTTTCTTGTTTTAGGTTCAGTCATGGGTCAGGCAACAAAAGAAATGGCCATTCAGGTAAAGGGACATTAGTTCATCAAATGGACAGAGCAAGAAGTGGCTTAGAGGGGTTACAGGGCTCAGTGGGGTTTCAATAGGCGATTGTTTCCTGTTACATGGCAGAGATGGGGTGAACTCACCAGGTGTTTGCATGGCATGACAGAAGGAGGCAGATGCCTGGATGTTTTGGTTCTCCACTTGGGGAGAATGATCTCATTTCGGAGAAAGGTGTGGTTTTGATGAGGGCCATGAAGCAAGACTTGTTTCAGATCAAGGCCCAGTAGTTGGGCTGTTTCATTGTTTGGACAAAGTTTGTACCTCACAGGCATTGGAGAGGTGAGTTAAAGTAATCTGCATTGGACAGGGCACATAGGATGTTTATCAGGGAGATAAGTCGGATTTGCAGAGAAATTGGTTTTGGCCGTATCAACCATGCACGTGCATCTTTCATGAATTGGAATGGAACTGTACTTGTTGGAGCTGAAGTTAGTGTTGTCTTGGACTTTGACCATTCGTAGTTAGAGTAGGGGGCTTCAAGTACATTGTCAATTGTGGGGGGCAGAAAAAGTCAGTAGACAGCCTTTTCCCGGGTGGCAATGGCCTGAAAAGTTTTGCATGAGTTGACAGAAGTTTGTTTGGCGTTGCCATCAGCGAACTATGTGGAATGGGAGGGTAGACAGGAAGTTCAAGTGTAGGGGTAGGACGTTTAGTGGTTTAAAAGTTAATATAGGTACATATAGGACATAGGGGGAAAGTTAAGGTTGAAAATGTTGAAATGCACTACAGTAGGAACGAGATAGTTGAGGGATGTGGGTGGCAGGCAGGATGTTGGATCTATCATATGATGTAAAGCGAGGTTGTAGTTTTGTAAAGCGATTTGGCCAGGATTAAGATGAAATGTGCACCTGTTTCAATAAAGCAACCTTTTTCACATTGTACAGTGGTATGTAGTATGTGCTGCACACCCTCTCCTAAAAAGTACTTTTTCGTACCACCTGTGCGCATAGTCCCTCTCCTGAACTTCGCAAAGCCATCACAGTTCTCAGGTTCTCCACTGTTTCCTGTTCCTCTCCTGTTACACCAATCAAGGAAGACTCGTACGACCCATGGACCTTGCAAAAACACTGAGGCAGAGCCCTCGGCTTACTGGACACAAGAACTTGGAATGGTATCAAAGCAGCCTTGAGAGCACAGCCAATCAGCTGCTTTCTGAAATCTTTTGAAAATGAACTTGGAGCAATCTGAATAATATTCGGGCTTTACCATGTGAAATTTACTGTATTAAATTCTGTAATATTCTAGCACAATATTAATTTAGGATTAGTAATATTCGTGAGACCTTATTTATTAATACAAGTTGGACGCAGCTGTGGTGTAAAACCCAATTTATTCAAAGATGCGTGCATGTGTACGTCGCTAGTTTAAACTAATGTAGGGGAACAAGAGGGAAGTGGAAAAACTGGTAGAGCCCTGCCTAAGAAGGAGCAAACTACAGAGGGACCTGAGGAAATGGAAAACACCAAAAAAACGTGTGGGACCGCCATCCATGATGTGAATTGAGTTGGAAGCAGAGAAAGACCAACATCTCCTGTTGCCATGCTCAGTGCTTCATGCTTGCCGTCTTTCTAACTGGCGCTGCCTCTCATTTTCTATCTTTGGGTGGGACAATGATGGGAGGAAACTGTAGTTGACGCTCTGACAGCTGCGGTCTGAATATTAGGCTCTTCTGCCTAACAGACCGCTGCAGTCAAACCGCCGCAACACTGCTCGCCAGACCAGGATTTAACTCCTATTCTGGCGGGCAGCCGTACCACGGCTTTGGTGGTCCTACAGCGGACGGCATGTTGGCGCCGCAGCTGTGGGATCACCAAAGTCATAATAAGGCCCTATGTGAAATTGACTCACGGCTTCCAAGATCTAGAACTAATCTGGCTGCTGTATTTTGGGTAATCTGGAAGATCAAAATGAGGTAGTGTGGTTTATTTAAAAGCGAATTGCCATAGTCCAGGCAAGACGTAATCACAACTTGGACAGTGATGGAGAGTGGTCTCACAGCAGTCTGCTGGAACAAGAGGGAAACATTTATATAAAGTACCAACGGTAATTGAGCATGTAGATGTCAGTTAGTTCATATGTCATAAGTTTCCTAATAGAGTTCACTGGAATTTAGGTGGCACCCTTCGATGCAGATCACTAGGGATTTGACCAACTGCTGTAGATTACATGACGACTACGACTTCCGTCTTGCTGGAGTTTACTAGTAGAGCATTAAGACTCGTCCATTCAGTTGCACTCACTATTCACAACTTCAACAGCTTCTGGATTGATTTACCTTTGCCCTTCAGCCAAATTCACAGCTGGACATTGTCTTTATACACATAAAACATGAAACTGACGCAATGGGTCAAAGTTGCTAGTTGTCTTATGAAAAGGTTGAATACACGTTAAATGAAGTAGGGGTGTGTGGTGAGCCTTGAGGGACTCCATAACCTAGTTGCTTTCAGTGTGACCTTTCAATAACCATAGACACATCGTAGCTATGCCCGTACACGAAGGAAATCAACCACATGAGCAACTTGTCCCTGACTTCCACCTCTTACATATACTTAATAAGCATAGAATAAGAGACAGTCTCTAAAGGCAGTGGAGAGGCCCAAAAGGACGAACCAGAGAGGAGTAAAGGCTATCTATGGCCGATTGGGGCTACAGCCTGTCTGTCCAGATACAATCAATTGTGGTTTTAAAAGAATTCGCACAGTTGAGATCAACTGAGCTTTAACTGTACTCTCTCTAACTTTGGTGGAGAAAGGGAGCAGGGAAAGGGCCAAGTTTTCTCAGAACTGGAATGACTTAGTCCTTTCTAGCTTTTAGGAACAACTTTTAAGAAGAGTCAACTAGACTAGGCAAACCGATGACAGAAGCTTATTTCTAAAATCTTAAGGAAAGCCTGCTTCAATGCAGTGCAAATGAACCTGCACAAAGTGTGCATCTAGGGGGAAAACTCGTCAATCCTTACTGAAGAGGGAGGCTGGGCAAGTTGAGGTAGTGGGCGAGCAGAATGAGGGTTTACAAAGTTGATGAGGTTTTTAATGAATTTTCTCTTGAAAGGAGTCAGACAAACTATGGCAAAAAAGCTAAAGTTAGAAAGTGTGCTGTATGTGTGAAGAACTGCTGTCCAGGGCCTACAGCTCGCTTAACTACGCTAAAGACACTGGAGCATTAATAAAAAAGTAATCAGCCGCACTTCTTGATATTCTTCTTTGGCTGGTCTGTACGGTCTCTCTTTTCTGAACTTTAATGAGTCCCCTTGTGGTGCTCAGCTACTCTGCATGCTTTCCTATGACATAGCAGGCTTGAGTGCCAGTGACTGCAAGGACAGACTCCCTGACACACGAAAGGAAGAGGAGATCATATCACTCGGAAGCTTTAACTATTGCCTATTCTTGTGATGTATGAGTAACAGCGATTTGAACACATGCAGCTCCAAAAGTTACAAATACATACCGAGGTATAGATTCTGTTCCGACAGCAGGTAACGCTTCCCATCTCGGGCATAAAATCCATCGACCACAACATCCCACAGTGGTTTGTACTCGATGCAGCCGGACAGCAGCTCTAGCATAAAGGTCCCCTCTGATACTGCAAGCGTCTGAGGGGATGAAGGCAGAGAGTCAGAGATAATGAGCAACGTGAGCTGGACACACAAAAACACTTAGGGGACATGCATTCTTACGTAATATTAAGGAACGTCAGCTTCACCTTAAAGCCATTGGGCTCCAGTGTGCATCTATCACCTCCCGCTAAGAACAAGCCATCAAACGTATTTTATACATGCCAACGTTTTAGAAGAGGAAAGTTAGAGATTTTTAAAAAGCGAATTAGAAGAATGTATTTCCCCATTAACTACTATTGAAGGAGAGGAAATGTCAGGCTGGAGACAGTAAAAAGAAAGGCATTTTTTGCTTCTAATGTCGGGAGAATCCCGTCAGGATCGGGTCTGGCATGTATGGTATTACCTGTAACAAGGTCTGACGAGGATTCACTGAGGGAGTGCAGTTATATTGGCCTCCAACACATATTATCCAACCACAAACGCATCACCAGCCTTCCAACCTATTTCATTAGTATTTTTGCAACATTTCCACTTTTTTTGTTTGCAGTTTTATATAGCACGAACTTGGCCCGTGGGCATGAACTCCAGATTACTTTTCACAACGTCAGATTCTTTTTTTAAGGCACGGGGAAATTAAGTGGCTTGCCTAGAATTACAGGTTGTTGAGCCGATGCTGGGACTCGAACCTGACTCCCCATTTCCAAAGTTGGCAGCTAGGTCATTGCTTCTCCCTCAGGCGCATGCGTTCTTGCATAATGTGGGCGGACAGCTAGTTCATAATGTAGTTGAAGGAACTTTATGTTACAATCTATTGAGTTTACTGTAAATCTTCTCCAGCCCAGTCAATGTTTACAGTCGTGTCTTAGGAACAGATTGCACAAGTAGAACCCCAGCTGGCGCGTGATGCGGGAGCAGAGAGAACAGTCAGAGGGAGTAATATTCAAGAACAGCGCAACACACATATCTGCATTGATAGCAAGCATCAGGGGTGTACGTTTAGCAGTTGGAGTGAATGATGGTAAATCAGAACAAAACCTCCATGATTAAAGTCAGCCAAACTCTCAAGAGACACAAGCTGAGGCATAGAATAGGTGGATGAATAGACATTGCACCAAGAAATGTCTGCAGTACACGTACAAAATAGGTATATGAACCCTGGACCCACTGGTCATAAGACATAATGTTTAACATCCATACCACAAGAGGCACAACCTTGTAATGTCTCAAGCTTTACCAATAGGCAAGTGTAGGAGCCCCTGAGATAAAGGATACATTCGACCCACAAATATTTTGACTTAGCCCCCAATACAATAAACCTAATGTTGAGAATAGGGATTTTAAAAGGGCCCAGAAAGAAACTAACTTAACAGTGAACTAGAATATGGGCCAATATCAATGGCACAATCAACGCTGAAGCTACCAACACCAAGGTTGGTGATCTTGTCTGTAAACAGCAGTATCAGTGGACAACTTTTCAGACATCTGACCACTAGCAACATAGACCAAGACGTGGCAGATACTGGTAACAAGACAATATCAGGCCCTAAGTTAGGTATCTGCCCTTTGATAATGACATAGGAATTCATCACTGGAGTGGATCTATCTGATGTTGAGACACAACACTCATCACCATGATCTTTTTTCTACTATGCATGGGTGTCTGGGGACAAGCCAAGTACTTGGTTGATAAAGCAAAAGACACACAATTGATAGACGGAATGCAGAAAAAATCAAAACATTCACCCCCAGTCAAGAGATCTGGGTTAAATCCATCATTCTTTTGCTCACCATGCCACCCCAGTTTATACCTGGCCATATGCACATCAGTCTTGACGCTGTGCCTCATGGGAACACTCCAGCCTGAACTGTCAAGCCAGGTCCTCCGTGGACATGAAACAAGCATCCTAGGACCGGTTTCGGGGTTTCAGCCCTCTTCAGCCAGGATAGCTTGATTCCAGTGGCACAGTGAGCCCAGGACCCATGTCTGGGCATACCTGGCGCACTTAGGGCGAGAAAGCAAAAGACACACAATTGATGGATGGAATGCAGAACAAATCAAAACATTCACCACCAGTCAAGAGATCTAGGTTAAATCCACCATTCTTTTGCTCACCATGCCACCCCAGTTTAGACCTGGCCATATTCCTGGTTAGACTGGTGCTAGTCGCAGTGTGTGTCGCACAGCGAGAGCTAAGCTATAAATGTCATTGATATGATATATTCAGTGCTTGTGGATTACAAAGTTCCATACTATTTCTTTTTCTCTGTCTCTCTTAAAATTATCTGAGCAGTGGTTCTGGGGCAATCCTAGGATGCTGGTGGCGTCATTCTCCAATGTCTTGTGTGTCTTTTCCCTTCAAAACACACAGAAAAACAAACGTGCCCTTATAACTTAAGCCTTAATTCCAGACTTAGCCACCTCACTATGAGGAATTCCACTGCTATGGGTGGGTCTTAATTTCCTGACGTGTCACCACTATGGGCCTGATTACGAGATTAGGCAGTCCTGGTGAGGTCGGCACGCCACCACGTAATCAGGCCCATGGTGTTGATAAGTCAGGAAATTAAGACCCACCCATAGCTGGACCGCCTGCCAGATTACAAGTAATCTTGTGGTCTGGCTGGTGGACGGGCGGCATGGCGGTCCCCTGGTGGTGCTGGTTAAAGGCTCATTGTGAGCCTTAAACAGCACCGCCACGGGATTGCCAGTGCATGTTCCTGCACAGGAAGGAATGCACCATGTCATGAATTCCTTCCCGTGCAGGAACTGGGAGTGCAACATGTCATTGACCATCACTGCACTGCCAAAACCACCAGCAAACGTCCCACGGTGGTCTGAGGGTTGCGATATGCTTGGTGGTGCCCTGAGACACTAACAAGCATATTGTAACTTTCCTTACCGCCAGAGGTGTCATGAAGTTTCTTCCTGCATGCACAGGGGCAAGAAGGAGTCCTATAGGGCCCCCTTTCTTTCCTCACCGCCAGCAGTTACATGAAGGAAGAACCTCCATGACACTACTGGAAGTTAGGAGAGTTGCAATATGCCTCAGGGCACCACCAAGCATATTGCAACCCTTAGACCATCGCAGGGTGTTTCCTTTCGGTTTCAGCAGTGCAATGACGGTCCGACTGCCAAAGTCCTAATAGGGCGGTCCGACCACTGGTGCAGCGGTGGATGCCATCACCGTGCCCCCACGAGTCTGCAGTCCTTGTTCTGCCAGACTCGTAATCAGGGCTTAAGTCTCTGTGGACATTTAACAAAATTAACGGGATGGCCTCACACATCCCCTGGGTGTCATGCTTCATCATCGGCCATCCCGTGCTCGCTAAAGCATACTCTAATGGGCGGGTCCCTCGTCAAGGGCTGAGGGTAATTTTTTGAGGGAACTGAGGGAATGGAGTATCCAATTAAAATCTCTACCACCTACCATTAACAGTACTATAAATGTATTATATGGCGGAGGAGGGATGATTAAAAATCACTAGTAGGACAGATGAGACTCAACTAGGGTGCTCCTGTCCATATCAGGTCAACATGTTTCAGCCCTTAGCTGGACCCTTGTGGGGTCCGAGGCTTTCTTCAGGATTGAAAAAGGCCCTTTGTGACCCTGTTGTGTTTCCCTATTTCTATACACACACACACACACACACACTCTGTGTACATGCATACAATAAAAATGCCCATAGAGACATAGTGATTATACATCAGGAAATTAGGACCCACCCATAGCAGAGGAATTCCTCAGAGAGTGAGGTGGCTAAGTCTGGAATTAAGGCTTAAATTATAAGGGCACATTAGTTGTTCTGTGTGTTTGCATTTAATTGGGAGAGCACAAATATTTTGCCCTGCATAAATCTCTCTCCTTACCCTAGCCCCATAAGTTGAAGAGGCTATTGTGGTTGATAGTCTTTTCCCTTTTGCATTTCTCCCTGGGTTGCTTACTGATGTTTACTATACAGAACCTTGGTTGAACAGTAGGGCAATTACACTACGATCCTTAATTGCATTCACAGGGGTTAGTCAAACTCTGACCTTGTGCAGCGGATTTTGGCAGACTGTGGCAGTTTCGGTGCAGGGCCTGGCTGAAGGCCAGGTGTGACAGTTAGGGTTTCATGTGGCTATTTTATAAGTTATGAACTGCTGTTTTAATTTGTAACCAAAACTCCACTTTAACTGTGCCTCTATTAAGTGAATATTTATAGCACAAACTTCTTGAAAAAGATCCAGAAGGTACAATGGAATGACCGACTCATCATGGCCACAATAGATGTTTGTTCCCTATATACTTCAATCTTACATTCTGATGGAATTAATGCTGTACAAGAATTCCTCAAGACTAGATCAGTAAGTTTCTTGGAACATTCAAACATGCTAGTGGAAATGTTATCCTACTACCTCTCCCACATCTTCCTCTTCAATGGTGAGCTCTTCCTACAAAAACAGGGAACAGCCATGGGTACATCCTTTGCCCCCACGTATGTGAATTTATTCGTGGGGGCGTGGGAGAGGGATGTACTGTCTGGCGACCATGAATACAAGATCAAAATTTGGACCAGGTTTATCGACGACCTGTTTATAATTTGAGAGGGCGAATAGGGTGAATTGAGAACTTAATCGAATCACTAAACAGGAATTAACTAAACCTAACCTTCATGTCCACTACTAGTAAGAACAGTGTAATCCTTTTGGATGTGGAAGTATTCATCAAGAATAATAATATCTGCAGTAAAATACATCGGAAACCCACAGCCTGCAACAGTATGCCCCACACAAACAGTGGGCCCCCACAACATCTAAAGTGGAGCATACCATATAGACAAATGCTGCAGGTAAAATTAAACTGTTCGGAAGAAGATGATGTAAAACAACAGCTTGAAGAGATGAGTGCACGCTTCTTGAAAAGAGGATACCCACTTAAAGTAATCAGAACTGCGAGAACAAAAGTTAGTCTGATGTCACGAGGATGTTTCTTGATTGTCAACAAGAAGATCTGGCAGAAGAAAATGAAGATATGGAAACAACACGACTGATCATAGATTTCAACAATGAAAACAAAGAACTGAAAAAGATTGTAAAAAAGAACTTGAATATATTGATGCTGGACGAAACACTAAAGAAACAATTACCACCGTGTCCCAGTATAACATACAAGAAAACAGCATCTTTGGGGGACATTTTAACACATAGCCATTTTGAGATCAAAACACCACTGAGAACAACTTGGTTGACCACTTCGGGATTTTGGAGATGTCCCAAATGTAGGGCATGTGAACATGGCCTGAACACTCCTACATTCACATTGCAAAACGTAAAAACTGAACAGATTATGGACCACATAACATGTGAGTCGAAATATGTAGTTTATATATTGGAATGCCCGTGCAAAAAACAATATGTCATGAGTACGATCAATAAGCTAAAGCTAAGA